>NW_022651054.1:7529520-7849290 GCF_004027225.2 Strigops habroptila | reverse complement strand
AAACACCAAGCAGCTCAGGCAGGGTTAGAGGGATGTAACCTGAGGGGCACCAAACCCTGTGTGTTTAATGCCACACCTGATGCAAACCCCTGCCTTCAGAGGTGAAGGGCAAGTGACCGATGGGAGGCCTCGTCCCCCAGGGCCCTTCTCATTTATTCTAGTTCAAAGAGCTCAAAAAACTCAAGGCAATCACTCACCAGCTCACATACTTAAGGAAGAGTTTGGGGAAGGGCGCATAGGAAGCAGGAAGCATGAAGCCAACTTCATCCAAGATGCAAGAGAGGGGGGACACGTGGGCTCTTACTTAACAGCTTCTTCCAGGCAGCCCACTGCCTAATCCATCACAATCTTTGACCACCGAGAGATGAAAACAATTTATCCTGATTCCCTGCTCTTCCTGAGAAGTTACAAGAAATAAAACTAAACAAAGATCAACGTTATACCCCTTCTCAGACAATCTCCACCTGACCTGGACTTTCCCAGCATCCCTTTTATCTAGCAGAGTGTTTTGGCTAAAGCTTTGCAGAGGAAAGCCATGTGAGCAAGCTAGTTAAAAACATGGTACTTTCATGTTTATACAGCCAGCTAAGCAGCACACTACAAAGCCTTTTATTCCAAGTCTCTTCCGACAAACTAGCATTGTTAAGTTACAGAAATCACCCAGGAATTAGGATGCACAGGCAAAAAAAACCCAACAAAAATCCAAAACACAATTTCCCAGGCGGGAAATAAGGGCTCAGAAACACAGGACTCAAAGAAAAGTCTGTACAAAAATCATCCCAAGATTAGAGGGCAATTTGTATTAAAAGGGGAGAGCAAAACCATCTGAAGATGCAGGCAGACTCCCTCCCCATCATTGCCAAGAATTAACCGGGTCCAGAGGTGGAGATAGAGATCCCCCAAAGGTCTCTCTTCTCCTTCCAAAAAAAGTAATCTGAAACCAGCACTTATGTGTTGGTGACCAGCGCAAGTAGCTACAAGCATGAGATGTTCTTCCCAGTCATAGAGGTGCAACACAGGCACCAAGCAACGATTTGACGTCAACGGGGCACATCAAAGAACAACCCGAGTTCCCAGGTCGCGGCAGAGTTCACACGCTGCATTGTGTTGGTTTACATACTGTGTATGCAAGAGTCAGGAAAAATCCATCTTCTTTGTCATAACAAACCTTAAGGTAAACAAAAAGGCAAGGCCACGCGTATTATCCAATCAAACAGGCATGTAAAGGAGAAAGAAAGCGCTGACCATGTGCTTGCTCCTGATTTTTGCTGTTCCTCAGTGAGCACAAGGGCTGCGTTAAGCCTTGCACAAAGGGGATGGAAGAAGCTCCCTCCGCTCCAAGAACAAACCTGCTGCTCCTGAATAAAAAGCAAGAACTTTGTGAGAGAAATTGGTGTTTCAGAGTCTCTGCATTGTTCTCCTCCACCATGTAGCAGGCAAGAAGCACACCTTGTCCCCCTTGTAGACACACACCCCAGGGGCTGGGCAGCTGGAATTAAACACCCAAACCCAGGAAATTCCCAAGCCTGGAGAAACCAAACCAGAGTCAGCTGGTCTGCAAAGCTTCATCCTTACACAAAAACTTTGCTTGTCTTCAGTTTACGAAGTTCATGGCGTTTGCTCTGCACATTATAAATTACATGTGTGGTTTTGCATGGCAGTGGGCAAGCAAAGGGGTGCCTGAGGGTCAGGTGCCCAGTCTTCAGTGGTACTGCTTGCCATGATGCAGCTGAGGGAAGAGGTCCACCTGCATAGACCCTTCTACAGCGCTCCAAAATATAGCAGTATAAAACTCAAACACAGCTGGACTGGGTCTTCTGTGTTTTCTTCAGGAGGGCAAAGGACCTCTTCTCTCCACCAGGCAAAGCTTGAGACTGAAAAGTTAAACTCTGTGCACACACATATGTGGCACTTTGGATTACTGACAACGTTATAAAAGAAGGGAAGAGCCCTTGTCGGGTAAGTTCTTGCTGCTCAGTTTGAAGGGCACCAGGACAATCTGAGCCAGGAGCTCCACTGAACACTTGCAGGCTCCGTCTGGCACGCTGGCACCCAGCCTGTGCCTCTACTCTTGTGCCAACAGGGACACCCAGATACGCGGGACCTGAGTTTGTGAAGACACACAGCAGGAGGGAAAGACTTAGCAACTTCTACAGAAAGATGCTTCTACAGATAGCACAAAATAATTAATACTTTCCAAGTCTGCACTTGTACGAGTCCCAAATTCTGTTCTGAATCCCAGGAAATCAGCAGGTGCAAATCATTAAAGCCTCAACATTATTTCAGTGCTGTTGAAGTATCTCGCCACATCCTCTTTTCCCCCTCTGCAGGTCTACAGGAGGGCCACAGGGAAGACTTAGTACGTGAAGCGTTGGGTTGTGGTTACCTTTGACTCAATTCAAAAGAATATTACAATGTATTCCCCCAGGGAGTCCATAAATAGCAACGGATTCTGCTTTAATCCCCTATCTATTCTTATCTCAATAATATGGCACTTGGAAAAGTGCTGCCAAAACACAGATTTATGGCAAAGCTGAGAGTTTGCATGGCCAACATGTGTTCTAAAAACTCTGGATTCCGATGAATAAATAAAAGTCTCTTCTAGGATATAGACGGCTCTTCAGCTAGTGAAGCTTCATTCAGATACAAACCTATTGTCAGGACTTCTGCCTCCTCTCCTACTCCAGATGAAAGGCATATTTATACTGACCTTCCTTAATACTAAAATCAACTGCTTTCACTGGGTGTTCCTGCTGGTACCACCACCAGAGTCTTCTGCTTGCTTCTCATTTCTTTACTAATACATTATATTATCTATCAGCTATTGCCTATCAGACCAGCTTCAAACTTCTTTGCTGACAGTGACCACCATCAAAGGGAAAAGAACTACAAAAACTGCTGACCGAAAGGAAAAGGACTATTAAAAGCAGAGCTGATGAGTGCTACAGTCATCACTGCCACAATGGAAACATCAGGGACTTGCATGCTCTTAAAAGCTCCTTGGAGAATCATGTATTAAAAAAAGCCCCACAAATCCAAACAACAGTAACTCTGCAGACAGCTTAGTGCTGAAACTTACTTTTCGTAATGGAAATGCTGAGAAGCACCTGAACAACAGAGTCACTGTAACACGCACGTGTGGCTGTGAGGGGCTGACCCCAGCCTGCTGCCTGCCCCAGCAAAGCTGTTTTTCCTGGGAAAACAGCTTTCCTGGATCCCAGCCGCTCCTGGGCAAGATAGGGCAGTTTGCAGAGACTGTGCTCGGTGTTTCATGGAAGGGAGGATGCCAGCATCCGTGAGACATGCCTCGGCGGCACAGCAGTGCAGAGATGCTCCCCTTCTGCCAGCAACCTGTGCCAGCAGGCCAGAGAGAGAGAACAGCAGCAGGGGAAGCACAGTAAGGTTGTATTACAAAAGAAATCCTGGTAAGGAAATAAGGGGAAAGTCGGGATCAAAACGATGGTGCTACATAATGAAAAATTATCTTCTGCTTTGAGAGCTGTATCAGAAAACCAGGAACAAAAGTGAAGACAGAATCAGAGCAGGCAGAAAATCCAGCACAAGTGTGTGTTAAGTGCAAGCAAATACATTTTGCCCAGCTGAAAAGTCAACCCTAGAAAGACACATCCATTCCGAGAGGCACCGGGCAGGACTCTGTGTTTCCTACTCACATTCCCCAGGTGTAATTTTAAATTACTCACTGATGGGGCTGTCACACACCTCCCCTGGGAGCAAAGGCACATATCCTGCCTGCTGCAGTGGAGCAGAACAGTCCAGCACAGCAGCAGGGGCAGGGAGGTGCACACCAGCTTACAAAAAGAAATACAAAGTCATTTTTTACAAAGTCATTTTTTACAAAGAAGAAATGCTGTATCCTTGCCGAACTGCTGTTGTTGGCCACACACCCTTTGGATACTGGCTACTTGCATAAAGCTAAGGATACTTGTTTAAAACCCATAGGCAGACACTGTGATTCTATTAAAAAAATACAATTGGCATCGATTCTAAAAACTTCCCACCACTGGGACTGGGATTCCAAACCAGCACTGGGCAGTGAGGCCAAAACACACTCAGAGCAGACGCCTGCAAAAGATTCCAAGGGAAATTAGTTATGTGGGCTTTATAATAAAAATAAAATAAAATCCAATGTTTATAAAGGAAAAAAAAGAGGCAGCTTCCCTAGGAGACAGTGCTGTGAACACCCTCTGCAATTCAGGACCTGTCTGGATCTGAGGCTTCCTCAATTCCCTGTGCTGGCTGATGTGTGCAGGGAGGCGAAAGGCAAACGCAAACCAGCAGCAGCCTCTTCCATCCTCAGGGCTGGCACGGAAGGGGCTGCCTTGCCCCCGCTCACAAGCCAGAGCCATTCCAGCTCCCGGGCTGGGCACCAGCTCTCCTGTGACAGTGCAAAGGGAAGTCTCCATCTATCCCCTTCCACACCATCACAGCTTCGGAGAGCTGCAGGCAAGGTAGGACAAGCTCCTGGGCTTTCACCACTCTGCTTCTTCCATCACCACTCTCTCCAGACAAGGATGAGGTGGGCTAATGCTGGATTTACAGAAAGCCCTGGCTTCTCTTCTTCTTGTGTGCTAAAGTCAGCCTTATACCCTCAACTTCTTTTCTTCCTAAATAATTTTTTTGTAGCTGACTCACATGAAGCTTCTGCCAGGAATTTCTGTAATTAGTGAATTAGAGCAAGGTTTTGCCTGTGCATGCCTGAAAACATCTGCTGATTGAAGCGAGCCCTGTTCAGAACCTTGCACAGCCCTAGAGGAGCATGGCTGAGCACAGCCCTTCCAACGGCACAGCCTATGGGGCTCTTCTTGCCAGGTTGGTATGAAACATGCTGCTCCTCCTGCAGAGAGCTTTGCAGCTCTTAATCCATGTTTTAAGAGGAAGAAGATAAGCTGGAACAAAGTCCAAAGGGTTCTGGAGAAGGAAGAGGGATGCTAGCTGCCTCTTGATTTCGCAAACCTCTTGCTGGAGCATCCCTGTGACAGCATCCACAGCTATGTGCCTCTCCATCAAGCTGCATAGCTGCAAAGCCATTGTGCGTCACATCTTCCTTAGAGACAGACAACGGTATAGAGTTCCCTAAAACCACAGGAAAAATAACTTCCTCAACCTCTTTATTTGATGGACATAGGAGCTATTTTGCAAGTGAGGCTCCAATACAACAGTGGTCCAACCTAAAGATCAAACACAACCCATGTTCAGATAAGCCAAAAGCAGACATCTGGCATTAGCCACCTAAACTACACACAAGGTCCTTCCTGAATGATCCAGAAAGCTCCCACTTTCTGCTACAGGTCAGAAACAAAAATGAATTACCACCTTCAGGACCGAGCCATTCAACCTTCTCCTCATTAGGTTTGCTAGAGAACGACAACAACCCCTCTGCACACAACCCCTTACTCTCCCAGCCCTGTAATTTATACCATACTACATCTGAAGAGCTGCATTAAGAAAATATTACAGTTGCCAAGCCCTGAAAAGCTGGGATGTGCTGGAAATAAGTTTTCTCTGTAGCTTTAATCTGGTCCACTTGCGTAGGATCTTTACAGCATGGCCACACACCACGTGTGCATACAGTCCTGACGCAGTTAGTACTGAGAATAGAAGATGCTCTACAAGCAAGGAATTACTCAGTTTTGGTTTTCAACTGGTTGCTCATGCACAGAACCCGGCTCTCTTCACACTTTTCATGTGCTGCTCTAAGGCAAAACTGAAGGCATCTTGCCACTGCAGACTGGGATACTTCTCAAACAATGGTGAATTTGTTTTCATAAAATCCTAGAGAACTCTGTTGACAGCACCTTCAGTTTATAGCTGAAGAACAGGTACAGAGAAGCTCTGGGCACCCAGTTCCAGAATCAGCCTACAGCTCCATTTTTAAAAGATAAACAGCACTGAGCGCCGTTTTACATGTTTGACATACAGCTTCCCATGAGATCATCTGCAGCAGGAGCACTCGGCACTTCTGCAACTCAACCCTCAGCCTGGGGACCCAGGAAATCAAGTCCCTCACTGTGCATGAAAAGCAATTTACTCGGCGCCATACATGAGCCCCGCGGCAGAAGCAGAGCAGGAATCCCGTCTCCTTAACCGTCACTTTACCCCTGCTATTTTTCCATGACTTGCCTCACTCCATTCCCTCCAAATCCTGCACCATGCAGGGCAGAGGTCCTATGGTCCTACACACACAACCCCATCATTTACTGGGCCACCTCGACTGCCCTCCCCAAGCTCTGAGGACAGAAATGCCATGGAAAAAACCATACGTGATCCCGTAATTAGAAACTGCACCGTAACGCATATAGGGGGCTGAATTAAGGTTGCAGAGGAATACTGTAAATTAGATGCACATTTCTTGTTCCATTTTACTGCCTTTTTTTTCCTTTCTTGCTCTCCCCCTTATTGGGCTTTGGCTGCACTTAAGATTAAGCTCCTAATAAGGGCTGGAGTTGGACGAGATTTTTCAGCCCATCAGATTGCAGCCTTCCAAGCCATTGAACTGAGATTCAAGCTGAACTTGAATTTTCAATAGTTTGGCCTAAAGGCAAGGGTGTTAACAACAGACCTGCCAACACCTTCTCTATGAGAAATGTCTGAAAACATGTCTGCACATCAAATGCTGCTCAGGCTCTGGTAGACAAAAGCCACAAAGCTAACATCTCAAATCCACCGCTAACTTGCTCGGCCGGTTCTCCTGCAGTGAAGCTCATATATTTTCTCTGAAAATGCAGCAAACCTCTATATTCTCTCTAGGAAAATGGGCTTTCCCCCAACAACCCGAAAACCTGTTGTAGTTTCATTATGACGAGGATAAGGAAAGGTCAGGTAAATCAGGTGGACGGATAGGAAGCAGACACACACCAGTTCACCAAACGTAGTCTACTTAAATGATACATATCATGAAGATTAATGATACCACACTGAAATGTGTGGAGGAGCAATTAGAAAACAGTCTGTGCTGTAGCCAGCTCCTCCTACAAGAAGCAGAAAGCTATGCTTGGGCCTTCTTTTCCTTCCTAAACAAATCTTTTAATTTTTTTTTAGTTTTAACAAAATATTTTTATTAATCTACACAATATGATTCTACAAGTTAGCCTGAACCCTAAAACAAGGAAGATACGATAAAACTGGAACACATCCCCTGTGCCAGAGGAAGCAGCCTGTGCCCAAGCAGAGGGCATGGCCGCAGGAAGCAGGAGGGTGGGTTTCCTCTCCTGTCTCCCCTCCTTAGTAACTGCATCCTGCCTTACAGTACCTGGCAGAGCACAACAGCCAGCAAAGACAGCACCTGCTGCGGGCTCCAGCCTGAGCAGACCCCAAACCACCCCAGTTTTGAACCTATCCTTGCTCCAATATAATTTTTTTAATTTCCTTTTCTTTTTTTTTTTTTTTTTTTTAGCTAAAACCTCTGACTTCAGCAGTCTTTACTAAGGCAAATCCTGCCTAAATGTACAAACCTAAAGTGCATCAGGCAGCTGAGCCTCTCACCTTCAGATCGCTGCATTAGTGGAGGAGGGTTTTAACTGAGACCTCTGCCAGTACCTTAAACAGACTTTGATTTGGGTGTTTTTAAATGTTGAAGTCTATTTTCTTGAGGACATGAATGTTTCAGCTTCCCTGCCACCAAAATCTTTTCTATGTCACATTTCTAGCATGGTGGGACTGAAGAGCAGCCATGGCCATCTGCCCTTGCCAGGGATGGACGCAGCTGGGCAGCGCTGGGAAGGTGCTCCTCTCCCTTTTATGACAAGCAGTAGAGAAAAGGAAGATGGTTTGTTGAAGTGCATCCAAGGGAAAGTAACCCTGCTACAGTGCCTGGCAGGGCATCAACAGCAATGGCAATTTCAGCTTTCAAAGAACAGAAATAAGACTGGAGAAGGGGGTTGGGAGATCCTGCAGGAGCCAAGGTGCCACTAATCCCATGGATTGTTTTACAAACTCCAGCTACTCTCCAATGAAATTATATCCTCTGCAGAAAAATCATCTGGCTCCAACCTCTTCTGCTAAGTGGAGCGTAAACAGAATGGAGCAGAGCTCATACCTGAGCAGCAATCAGGCTTGGACAGGCTGCGACAGGGAGGAGAGCAGAGGGACGGCAGCCAGACCACTGAGAATTTGCTCTTCTCAGATGGATGCTGCGGAATCTTTGAACCCCACCAAGCAAACAAGATTCCTCCAACACAACAGGCAAGTGCTGGCTGAGCTGGCGCAGTGCCTCTGCTCACTGAGAGGGGAAGGATAGCAAAGGGGGAGAAGAGCACAGCAATCCCTGCAAAAAGGTCTGGGCTTGATTAAACTTATTTTCTTTAGTAACATTTAGTTACGCAAGGAGGGAAATACCCTGCAGTGTTCTTCAGTGGCTCTTAACGGGGAGCTGGAGTGAGATTGTTCATTCATCCTATCAGCTGAACAACAGGCACTGCTCTCATCGATATCCATTTCTCTGCTGGTAGGTGCAGAAACAAGAAACACTAAAATCCTTGAGTAAATGGCAGTTCCCAACTTTGAAATCAGGTGTCTGGCAGCAATGTGCCAGCGTGGTGGACCCTCCATGGGAAGTACACACTGGTTCACATAGCTTGAAGCTCTGAATGAAGCAAATACTGTTAGTAATGGTGCAGAAAACCAGAACAGAATTGCAAGAAAAGGGATTGCCCACACTCATGGGGGGCAGGGGGGTTTCCCCTGTAGCCCAGTGTCTAATTTGCTCAGCTACAGAGTAAGTTTCATTTCTTTTTACAAGGTTCACAAGGCAATCAGCCCACTGCACCAACACTCCAAACGTCACCAGTGGGCTCTGTCTGGTCTTCAACTACTGCTAGGCTGATTATAATCCTTTAACAAGAGGAGGAAAACAGCAGGCACAGCACTATCCTGTGCATGAGCTGCTCAGAGCCAGGCACTGCCTCACCCGCTGCGGAGCTTCAGAGCAAACATCCATATGGATGATGATTCACATACACACACCTTCAGTACCAGCATGCACAGATACAACCTTCTGCACAAGGCTGATTTATCCTCAGGGCCAGCAAATGCCATGCGAGAAGCGCACACAGAACAGCAAAGGCAAGACACAATCTCTAACTGTGCTAATTGCTGGAGTAATTAGAAAGTTAAAGTCCAAACTAAATACCACAAGGCTGAGCATCAGCAAAGAACCACTTTCACTCCCAGGAGCCGCCTCTCACAAATGACTTCCCTACCAAGAGCCACCTGTGATGAGCCACTTCCATGGGCCTGGACAGCCCTTTCAGCAGATGACAAGGAAAATGTCAGGAATTTTTCTGTTCAAAAGATTTGACCTTATTTTCTCTTCAGAGTAGCAAGATGAAAAGACATTTCTATTGAGCAATTGAGTTTTCCCCACAACAGACACGAGCTGGCACGTTCGGAGCAGTTTGGCATTTCAATCCCAATTAAGTAAAATAGTAATAGCTGCACCTAAGGGTTTCTCAGCTCCCTAAGAGGAAATGCTTTATATATACAGATTTTCCTAGCTTTACCACTGCATACTTAAGACATGGATTGAGGGATGAATCACAACTTTAAATTCTTCACTAATAAGCCTGGCAATCAACACCACCACTTTCTGGCAATGAAACCCTAAAAATCCCTGATCTCTACCCGTGATGTCATCTACGAACAGCGATGTGATTTACGTCCGATGGAGCACTCCTGTCCTGCAACTCCTTCACTGCGGGAGCAGCTGGGTAACAGGATTTGTTCTGGATAATCCCCTCTCCGGCCCTCAGGACCCGAGAAGAGGAAGCAGCCAGAGACGCACTCAGCCAGAGACGGCAGCCACTACTTGTATACAACTTATTCTCCCCCAGCCACATGCCAGGTGTAAATCACATCTTCAGTTTCAAGCCTTGGGAAGAAAAGACAGCATCATGAAGACAGGAAGGAGGTGAGTGAGCTCTGTGGACTGACATCAGGGTGATGGGCATACCCATACCCAGGCAGGCAGATGCCCAGCCCCGAGCTGTCAGCATGTTTTAATACTGGGTAAGACGGCCATGTAAAGTGCATCACATCATGTAGAGCACAGCTATGGAAGAAGACTCTGCTTGCCTTCCCCTTCCAGATCTCAAACTTCTGGGCCCACAAGGTGGGAGGCATCTCCACCAGCCTGGCTTGTCACTGCATGCCAAGCACCCACCCTCTCCCCACAGAATGAGGGGGACCCTCCCTTAGATAACCAGATGTAGGGTAAAGACTGTCTCTCTCTAATGTGGTTGTCTGAACATGGCCCAGCACAACAGACCTTGAGCCGCTGGTGGGGCTGTAAGCTCTGCCTGGGGGTATTATTTTAATAATTAGAGGGATGGCCACAGACAGAGCTGGAATTTGGTGGCCTCTTAACCTAGAGAGTTACTGAGTTTTATGCAGATGACTCCACTTTTTCAGCTGTGAAGACTGCAGCAAATCCTCAGTCAAACAAAGAGACAAACATCAAAAACAGAACACTGGATGCAACCCAACACAGAATTGCTGCTTGACCAGACTGAGCCAAAAAGCAACATAAACCATGCAGGACTCACAGGGCGGTGCATTTTTAAACTGGAGTAAAATCTGGAGCCTTCCTGTGATTCAGAGATGGGCTGCCTGGAGGAAAGTGACTTTCCAGGTGAGGCACTGCTCCCTGCTCCAGCCTGGTCCTCATACCTCTCCATCCATCCATCCATCCATCCATCCACCCATCCATCCCCCTGCTCCTCCCACACTCACTCCTCTCTGAGATGTTTCTTCCCAACCTACCACGTCACCATCTTTCCATCTCAAGACTCACCAGTCCCACACAGCAGATGGGGACATGCCCACAGGGAAGGGCAGGGACAGCCACCTACCCTTCTGCTTCACAAGATGGCAATTACCTGGCTTGAAAACTGCCTCTCTAGGCAAAAACCCATCCTGGGAGCAACCAGGGTGACAGACATCTACTCTGTGCACCACCTGAGAGATAAACACCTTTTGCTAAGTGGGGCCCTGGATGTTCCTGTCATGCACAATAATTAAACCATCTGTCAGGAGACACAGTGAATTAATGCAGATGGAGGTGGATAAAGGAATGAAATCGTTACACTTGAATCCCCACAGCTAAACAAAACCTAAACCAGGTCAAATCTAGTGAGGAAAAAAGAAGAAGATTCAGAAAGATTCAAGAAATCTTATTCAACAGTTGGCTTTCCCAGCATTTGCCAAGACAGCAAAAAACCAAAGACAGAGAACACTCAAGTGCGCAGCAAGCCAGGATCAAGCTCACAAGACGACAGAAAGGCATGAGGGCATCGCTGTGCTGGCAGGCAGGAGCATGCACAGGATGACCATCAACAAAGCACTGCAAAAGAGGTGGCCTGTGGGTCTTTGAAGACAAGGGGGAGGCAAAATTGCTGGGACAACAGCCATAGCTTTTCCCATTCCTTTAAAAAAGAAAGAAGTCAAAGCTGTGCCATACATTAGCACTTAAGTAGTCCCTGCCCTCAAGTTTCCCACCATCTGTACTACACTCAGAAACTCCCCTGCTCATTTAATTTATTGCTGTGTGCCTCCAACAAAATCAAAGACCTAAATATCAGTAATCTTGGTGGGAGGCATCCAGCTGCTACAACCCATTATAGGAATAGAATGTATTTGTGCAAACTTGCATTGAGAAAGCCAGGCAACAAATCTTCCTAGGAAAAACTTCCCATGCTTTCAGGCTCGCGGATCAAGCTGCAGGCATTAAGACCTTTCCCCTTCTGTGTCTGTGAAATCCAAGGCTTAGGACACAAAAATGGGTCTTTTCTAACCCTGGAACAAACCGATTTTGGAAGCACGCGGCACAATGGCGGCAACAGCGGGGGGCAGTGGCTGGTGCAGCGGCAGGCAGGGAAGCAGAGCACAAGCTCATGAGCTGCGTGGGGCTGGTGAGACTGGGCTGCTCCTGGGGAAATGGCGTGCTGGGACCTGGAAATCATGGTGGCAGTGGCTGCAAAGCCCTGCTCTGGTCACTCACCCGGCCCCAAGACCACTCTCTCCCCAAGCTCCCTGCCCATCTGATGAAGACAGCAGGACTTCGCTAATGCATGCAGCTATTTGCAAAGCTTCTGAGCACGGAGATTACAGGGAAGAGCTCATTATAAGTAGCCTGTAATGTAACAGCAATGAGACCTTTGACAACCACAAGCCTGAACTAAAAAGGCAGCACCCTAAAAAATAAGCTTGTAGAGTCATCAGCCTCTCAGAAGGAAACAAGCAGAGCTCCCTGCCCTCTTAAAGCACCAGATATCAGTTGATAAAAGAAGTGCACTCCTGCAAGCTAAACACCCAGGCAGTACTTGCAAGGCAGGACTTGTAGCCTGATTTGCTTTGAGAGTGACAGAACAGCAGTCAGGAAAACCTGGGGTGGGGGTAGGACATTTCTACTGCCCTGGTGACCTGTCTGATGCTGAAATCCCATCAGAAACAAGTATGTGCACAAGGAGCACAGTGCTGCTGTCACCCAGACCCTGGGATGCATTTGGAGGGGTAAGCAGAGGGACTGGGGGCACCACAGGCCCCAACAGCTCTTGGACTCAGTTGCTTCTCAAGGGCTGGAACAATCACACAAAGGACGTTTCATCTGCTCCACGGCTCCGACAGCAAACCTGGACATTGTCTCCTTCCCACACAGCTTGGTTCATCTGAAACCTGTTTTATCCTTGCTGTCTTTCTCTCAGCTCACTTCAAGTTGTCTTACTCCTGCACACAACAAAAGCAGCCAAGCCAAGAGAAGACAAACTGGGACCCATGGTGTGGCCACGACCCCAAGCAAGGGGCAAATGGATGCTGAACTGCAAATACATCAGCACAGCCCACAACCAAAACTCAATATGCACACCTCCGACACAGCACGCAACCTTTTAACTAGCAGTGAACAAGAGGGGATGGAGCCGAGATCCCTGGCAACACTAGTAAAAAAAAAAATCACTGTTTCTCCTTTTTGGGGGAGGCAGAATAATCCTTTTGAACTATCAAAGTGGGGGAGAACCGACATCTGTTCAGATTCAACTACTTGGGTCTCACTGTTTCAGCTCCAACTCTTTCGCAGCGGGTGGGAAAGGTCTCTAGCTTTTATTCAAAGGCATTGTCTTTACACAGGGCCTTTCAGCAGAGGATCGCAGGGAACCTTACAGACATTTAATTAAAACTTACAACCCGCCCCAATGAGGGAGGGATTATAAACAGGCCCCAGCTCAAACAGCAGCTCACCAGCACAAGCATCTCTTTCTCCTGTATGACCAAGGCATTGGGCTCAGTTGCAGGAGCGCAGCAGCCCCAGCCTCACGGAGCCACTAAATAAGCCCTAAACAGTGTGGAGCCTTTGAAGAGCTGCCAGAGCAGAGGGAAGAGACCAGAAGCGCACTCCAACAGGATAGGCAGGCAGGGATTCATCTCCACTGACCAAGCCACAGCAAGGAGACAGGTTCAGCTTCTGCCTGAGACACAAACCCATGGTTTTTTACCCCCCTGCAATTTAGATACTATCCATTTCCAAAGCACAGCATTACCGGCGACCAATTCATCCCCCTAACAGCCCTGGGTCAAAAAAATGGAAAACCACTTTTTATTTCCTCCTACTTACCGGTGGGGTGAGACTTTTGCTGGTTGAACTAAATCTATTTAAACAAAAGTAAGTTCAGACATCTGCCTTTGCATAGTGTCAGCTGCGAGAAATGAGCTAACATCCAGATGCAGTGGCATGTCAGGATTAGCCCAGGCTGGGGCAGGAATGCTTCCATGTATGGAAAAATATTGGAGCAGTGAAACCATAAGCTTGGAGCAGAGCAAAGTGAGAGGCCCTGTCAATGAAGTTGCAGGCTCAGGTTTAGAGGATTTAGCAGCTCAGATCCGCCATAAGATCCTCAGCACGTATTACAATAAATTTCACACTAGTTACAAAAGGACTCCCATGGCAATGCTGTGAGTTGTGAGGGTGAGATCCTACACCCGTGTGTTTGCTCTGGAAGCGGGGCTCGGACCGCTGGGTACCATTAACGCTCCCCCGCACTGGGCATGGGCTGGGGCGTTGATGGAGAGGTTCTGGCGAGACCAAAACTGCTGCTCACACTTGCCTACCCCTCAGCGTCTGCCTTCTGCACGGCAGGATTAGTGGAAGCCAACTCAGAGCTGGCACACTGGATGAAGCGGTGGCAGTTCAAAAGGAAATGCTGAGCTGGGAGCCCATGTGTGCTTCTGCCAGCATCGTGGCATGGGCAGCAATGCCGAGGCACAGGGCAAGAGCCCGTGCACTGTTCTCCTTAACCAGCCCGGCACAGATCAAGAGGGCTCATTTGTCAGCATCCTGAGTTAACACTAATGAAGTAATGGCTATGACTTCATCTCTCCGGTGGGAATCTCTTGGGAACGAGGGAGAACTAGAATTGCTCTCTCCGGCTCGCTCACGCAGTTGCAATTCATTTCAGTTGCTTTCTACTCTCTTCTGCAAACATTACCTAATTCTCACCCAGATTCTTAAATCCTTGCACTGAAACATAAAACAGTGCTCCCTTCTCAGCTGTCAGAGCCCAGCTTCGCAGAGATCCCTCCTGGCAGGATCTGAACCCTGGCACCGGCTGCTATTCCCTTCCACGGGGGTGCCTCACCAAGCCCCCACTTGCATCTGAGGATGCCACCAGATATTTTTTATGCCTCAGACATGCAATAAAAATCTGATAACTCTTGGCAAATTCATTTTAAATAGGGACCTTTGCACCTTTTCTCCATTAAAGCATTTTAAAGTCATGTTAAATTTACCTAAAGCTGCAAAGACAGACAAAATGTCAGCAGAGGGCCCTGGAGCTGGGTCCCCTTGGCTGGGCAGGACAGCTTCAACTACTGCAGACCTTCACGGGTGCAAAACACACCCAGCAATGTCTCACGCCACCCTGCTGCTATAGCACTTTAACAGCCCGGAGAGCTGTCAAGCCTTGCCCCCAAGCAGCACCAAGTAGCCTCACTACCTTTCTCATTACAAGCCTTCAAGGTTTGCTCTGCTCTGGGTTTGCATCCCTGCAACCCTGCTGAAGATGCTCTCCCTTCTCTCACCATTCCTGGTCTCCACAGTTGTGATGGCACCTGTGATTTGAAGCACATCCTTTACAAACCAGATTCTCCCTGGTGTTTAGGCTCTGTGCACCTCCTGCTCGGGCAGAGAGCCAGCACCCCTGCACTCCTCCATGCCTCAGCATGGGCTCCCATCACTTTGTTCTGAGGCCAGAGGGGCTTGCTGAGCTCCAAGCAGGGCCTTGATCAGATTGCAAAAGCCCTGACGCAACTGAAGCAGTCAGTCACTCACACTAAATAAAGACCACAAATTCTTTACATATTAATTGTTGGTTGCAATTGTTCACGGTGTTGAAAGACAGACGTGAGAGTATGCAGAAACCATTCCTGCATCTTTTTAGTTCCACCCTTCCATTAACTGTGCACACTCTAAGCCAAATCGTAAGACACTACATTTTCTTTGGAAAACTTGAGATGATGCAAATGCGATCAGCTATCATACAAGAGGTTCATGTTGTCATCTGGAATACTTGTGTAATTCACTTTCCCACAAGATAAATTAATATGTGTATTTGCTTATTCTTCAACTCATCCTGATCCCAGTTTCTCCACTGGCCATGTCTTTACCTTAAGACCTACAAATTTAACTCTAATTGTGTTTTTCACCTATAGAGAAGCAGCAGTTCCAGCCAGCACGGAGGAAGCTGCCCTGAAGAGGTAGGTCAGGGCAGTGCCAGAGAAAAACCTTCTCCCCAGCTGAACTCCAGATGGGAATGGAATGGAATTAACATGCACAAAGCCCAAGTCATAATGAATCCAAGCACCCTGCCCATGCTGGCGTTACTCCCCCCTTCCCTAATCGTTATTATCTGGAGATGGCATGAACACAAAGTGGTCTGTCTAGAAAAATGTTTCAAATCTATCGTGCATTACGCTGTGATGTGCCATGGAACCAGTTTAGAGAATGCACGCAGCTATAAAGTCGTGACTACTCAGTATTCAACCCAGCCTGAAAGCTCAGTAGTCAGCTTGTTATCTGCTGAAAGCAGGGGGCCTGAAATTATCCGTGAATAGTTCAAAGCTGCAGTTAATTCAACATCTCTACTTTCAAAAGCATAAAAATCACAGATTCCTGGGGTGTGTAAGCTTTTTAAAAATGACAAACTACTAACTGTCAAATCAAAGCAGCAAACAGAAATCCACATGGCTGATAAGACAAATAGTTGCATTTTAAAGAGTAATTAAATATCACTTTGGAATATTTTGCTTGGAACTTGTTTCCCTGATAAAAAATGGGGAGAGAAGGAGGAGGAAGCAATCCACGCACACCAACAAGCTTCTCGCCAAGCAAATGCTCAGGCAAACGCTGCTCAAACTTGTTTTCTTGAACTCAAGAGTTCAGCCCACTGCGTCACAGCCTCCCATACACCCTCAGTTTCCCTATATCCCTACATTTCACATCAAAACCCTAACAATAAGAAGCAGACAACTGCTACATCGAATTTGGCTTGTTGGGGAGGAGGGTGCATGGGGCTATGGCGAGAATCCCCCTAGTCTGATCACCAAGAAGTGCAATATCTTCTGACTTGACTTAGATTAAAACCATACCCCAACTTCCATGCTGGGAGCATTGCTGAAAAAAAACAGGAATGCAAAACAGAGAGCTCTACCCAGATGCAATTCAGAAGTGAAACCCTACCCCAGCCGCATGAGCTAACCCTGCCATACACTGCTTTGAAACATTAAAAGTATGTCCATGAGAAAGGATCAAAAAAAGTCCAACTTCAAAACGCCCTGCACTCCCTCAAAACCCAGACCTGCCAACAATGAACTCGCAATGAATTTCACACAAACTTTCTCAGTACTAAGGAATAACTATAAGCACTGGTACAAAGGATCGTTTTGAGTGTTAAACAAGGAGACAGCCTACTGCATTTCAAACTAAAACGTTACCAAACCGCTTGAAGAAGCTACCATCCAAAAGCAATGCCAGCCTGATATCAGTTTTTGGGGCAGGACTTGCAGAGCTCACCCCAAGACCCAACTGTGCATGACCAGCCAAAGCTCCCACTGCTTCCCCCCACCGCAGAGCCAGGAGGATTTGATAAGTGAAAAGCATCCAAGAACTTTCAGAGCAGGCCCTCAAACATGGGCAATTCCTGACTGAAGGGTGCAATAAACAATACAGCAGATGACACATCAGCAAGACATTTAAAAACTTAATTCTCCCCCAGGGAAACTACTTGGGCAGGTTCAGATATACAGGGAAATCCAACCTCCAAGGGCGCCAGAGATGTTTTTGCAACTATTACAGGCCTAGGACACAGCCCCCAGACTTGCTGTCTACTGATAGCAGTGTATGCTTACGAGGATTAGGGTCTTGGCATAAGACGACTGTTAATTGTATGGAGGATCACTACAAAGCTGTATAAAACATACTTAGAAATAACTGGGAAAAGTGGCATCAACAACAACAAGGATTAGACAATGTTTTGGCTTCACTGTCATCCACACAATGTGGAAATACTGAATAGCTTATTCCTCAGTCATAGTTCACTGTTGTACTTCCCCAAAACGACACAGAAATACACTCCATTGTTTTGCACTTTCTTTTGTAAATCTGTTACGTGTTCAGCTCCTAAAAAGAATGCATTTTGGGAGAAGAGCTGTGCACTGATTACTTTGAAAAGCAAAGTTGCTTGCTTAGTTCTGCAACCTGAGAGTAACAAATGAAATTGTCAAGCATGCATTTTTAAAATGAACGTTTTCATGTCAACATCTGGATTAAGATGCCACAATGAAAAACAGCACACAGGCTTCTCTCTGCTCCTTTCATACATCTCCCACTCTTATGTTTCAGAACCAGCGAGTTTCAAAGCAAAGAATCAGTTGGTGCTGCTAATGCCTCACTTTTTACTCAATAGCCTTATGTCATGAAAAGACCATATTTTTCAAATCTACATCTCCATGAGCCAAAGATTTCATATACATTCCCACCCCAGAAATACAAAGTGAGGAATACAGCTGAAAGTGATTATCTAGATATTTTTATATGATGCAACTCAAAAGCTGCTTCAAGAGATTTGCAAAATTTTCTGTTAGACAAATCCCACATCTGTGCTGACCACTTGCCTCCCAGATCTCAGCAGATGGCGATTTCAAATGGAAAACTTACAAGTCCCCGAAAATCAGGGTGTATCTGAAACTGTAATCAAGGGTTTGAGGTTTCCTCCCCCACAAAAAAAAAAATACATGTAGTCTAATCTAATGACATTTCTACCTCCTCCCCACTGTTTCTTGCACAAACTCTACCTACAAAAATGGTACCTGGTGTCTTGTTAGGAGAGGCTCCCACAGTAGACAATGTTTTTAAGCAGAGGGAAATAAAATGCTCTTTTCTTGGGAAGGTGAGGGAAAACCACCTTTTTTTAATTATTAAAATTAAATTATTAAATTTAAAATTTTTTTTTTAAAGTGGGTATTTGTTGTAAAAGACTTCACAGAGATATCTGCAAATAAGCAGGAAGTTTGTTACATTTTACCCATCGATCTTAAGACCACTGTCTTAATGTGGTGCTGAGGAAGATGTACTCCCAGCACAGAAGGGGTTCTTCCAACTCAGATCACCCACCATTGTAGTCAAGCCACTAAAACAAAACCCAAAACTATCAACTTGCTCTTTTCCCCCTCCTCACAGCGAGACAGAACAGACATCTTCACATACAGAAAAAGATCACATGCCTCTGCCACACCATTCAGCAAGGGACACACTTCATGTGAACACGGGATAAAAATACATAGGGCAGGGTATACAAATCCAACTTTTAAGACGAAGGAGCACCACTAAGCCCCAACCAGAGTGTATTTACCAGTGTGAGCAAAGAGATCCTCAAACTGTTTTTAGATCCTTGACTGAGTAATCACAGAAACCTAATCAACATGTTTTCCATTTATTTAAAACCAGAGCAGAGGCATTTCAGCTCCAGCGGGAACGGGTTTGCCTTCCCAAGAAGAATCTGGGCTACACACAAGCAGATGCACAAACGCAACGGAAAACAAACACAAGAGGCAAAGCACAGACCCTACACCACTGCGGCGCTGTGTGGATGCACCAAGTAAGCATAATTGGAAAACTCAAGATTAAAAAGAATGAGGAAGACAACTGGGCCAAGTAAGGAACAAGCAAAATCAAAAGCAAAGGCAAATAAACAACAGCAAAAGATAAAGTGCTCCTCTCCCAGTGCAGACTCGCTTGCAGCCTTTTCTCCTCCAGCACCCTGACCCTCCTTTCTCCCACTACTACATGGACCTATGTGAGAGGACCTACTCAATGGAGGATGTGGCCAATTTATGCTATTTTTTAGGAGAAATGACCAAGATGTCCTACAACAGCACAGCACGACAACACACTCCTGCTCGCCTTCAAAAGCCTGCATGGTGTAAGCCCACAAAGAGCACCCAAACTCCTCCTGAGTGTAGGTGGACTGCAGCAGGGATGGTCTGGAGCTCACCAGGAGAAGTCTGGGATCGTTCTTACAGAGAGGAGGGTCCTGCCCCATCGTGGCGCCGGCAGACACCAGGGCATGTAGACAGATGGGGGCTGTTTACGTTACCGAGGTTCTCAGTAGTAATCAGGAATTAAAGCTATTATTAAATCAGCCCTCCAGAACTTGAGCAGATGTTGGTGCAAACAGATAACAACAGGGTGATGTTAAACCAAAACCCCAAATGAAACAAAGACACAGAGCAACATCTCTCCCTCACATTCTGCTCAGCAATGCCAAGCATTATTGGAAAACAAATCAATTATCAACGGTTACGTATAGCTACCCAAATTCAGGGCTGAACAGCTTAATTGAGGGCTGTGTATCACAAGGTAAAGGCCTCCAATCTCATTTGGCACATTATGGGTTTGTCCTTGAAAAATAACTGCAGTAATACGGCTGTCTGTGGCTCAGACAGAGGCATAATGCCACCTTCCTCATTAATCAAAGGCTTTCCCCACGTCCAGATGTTTGCTGACTTGATCTGCTTTCTTTTATTACTGGTTTGGAAACAAAAATTGCTACATGGTAAAGTTACTCAAATTTAACTGGTCGCTGCAAGATGCACAGACTGTTATGTCCTTGGTAACTGCACCCCAGCATTATTGAGTTACTGAGGCATTCAACGAAGAGTGGCTGTTTTCTTTGACAACTCATACTCATTTCACCAATAACCATGAGAGTAAGATGCTATTTTACTTTTAGGACTGTGGGAATTTTACTGTAAGCCTGGAAAGGAGGCTGTTTTTTAAGACCTACCAACACTTGATGCTCAGGGTTTGGAAGAAGGAGGAAATGTGAAAAAACCACAAAGTACACCTGAGAAAGACAATGTGCACAGTGATATGTGTTTCAGCAGGAAAACAGGACTGTAATAGCCATATTATTCAATAATTCCAAGCAACAAAAGGGATCTACAGCCAATACGCAATGGGAAGCCATCTCTCCCCAAAGCTTTAACGTCCTCCGTAGATAAGGCAACCAACCCACAATGGGAAGCGCTGGCTGGAAGGGACCTCTGGAGCTCTTTAAGCCCTGCAAACACCAGCACCAGACCCTGCCAGGCACGGCTTTGCCCAGCCGAGCCCCAAAACATCCAAGGACAGTGGCTCTGCAACCTCCAGGGGCTGAGAGCTAAGGGACAGGCTTCAGCTCCCTGCTCGATGTTCCCATCTCTACTCTGTATCTCTAAGATCCCTTTCTTCCCATAAATCCGTATAATTCTCTGGGGGTTGTCTCCCATGGGGTTTAGGAGCAGCCTTTAGTGCAAAAGAACCATAACTTAAAAGGACTGCCTACATTTTTCTAACACTTTTGTTTTAAAACAAATTAAGCCCAGGAGGTACTGAACATACGCTGGACATCCCCAGCTTCTGCTGGCATGTTTCTGAAGAACAGAAAGTTTGTGCTGTTGTGGAGAGTCAGGTCATTAACCCAACCATTTAAAAATCAGCCTATTATACAAGGGAACTTCTAACTGCCTGAACTACAAGTTATAAATCTCCTGTTTAGAAATCTGATATCCTGACATAATTGCCCTTATAACTTACAAATAGGTTCTCTGTTATCCATAGATTAAGCTTCCTCCAAAGCCATAACATATCTGCTTAGTTTTGAAAATATACAGCACGAGCTTCAATTACTTTACACTGCGCACAAAAATAATCCTGAATTTAACTCAGAACTTCTTGGAATAAGAGTTTAAGACCCCATAATCTTTTTATTTCATGTTTTCTTGCAATCTACTAGATGTAAGTACTGGCCGGCATGTAAAATGAATGCTGCCACCCACTTCTATGATTTCCCATTTAACTACATTGCAGTGGAATTTTTAAAGCAAATATGTCAAGCAAAAGCCCCACCACCTAAATAATCTGAAATGTTCTGAAGGGAAATGGCCAGCTACTAATTGGAACCACAATCTTTTCAAGCCCCTGCAGGAAGAGGGTTTGTGTTTAAAGAAACTGGAATTAAACTGTAATTTCTCTGAAGGATGAAGGTTCTGTTGCAACTCCCCTTTTTAATGAAGCTGATCTCAGACTTCAACCTGTGACCACTTACGCAAGCTCCCAGTTAGAAATGTCTGGACTTAAGGGGCAAACTGAGGGCCTTCTGCAGCATCCTTCAGGTGCACAGCATTAAACATACGAGAGCTTTTGCAGAACTGGGGGCGTAGTGACCAAAAACCTGCAGCAAATGAGGAAAAAAAAGCCACATGGGTTTCAAACCAGATACACCTCTTCTCAGCAGAGGGGACATCACACGGCACAGCCAGATGATGGCCAACTTTTCCTCAAAAGACTCCTTTGCCTCATGAACAGCACAAAGTGCCAGCAGAGGAGGGTTCAGAGATACAATCAGGAAGAAATTGTCCCTTTCATTCCAACACAGCCTCGCAGAGCCCAAACACAGGGGATGCCTGAGGGGCTCAGCCACCCCATGATCCCGGCGTTATCCCAATCCCTGCTGAAGCAGAGAGCTTGCCGAGCACCGAGGCAACGCCTGTCCACTGCACTCAGACCAGCAGCCGGAAAGACGTTTAGAAATGGCACCGTGGGGCACCATCTTTTTAATTCTTACTCAGTAGCTGCCAGAGATTAGATTTGTAAAGAGGGTTTTGTGCTTGGTTCTTTTAAACTACCAACGTTGCAAGCTTGTTGGGATCGGGAAGCCCAGCCTTTGCCTTCCTGCCCCTCACAGCCTTCCCTAAGTCTTAACAGAGCGGTTTTTGTCTGTTATCTGCTTTTCAGATTAAACTCTTTAGATGAGGAGCTGTAACTTGTGAAGTATCGAACACACCAGCTGCTGCTAAATGAGACAAATAACAAACGACATCCCACAAACTCACCCGGCAGCTCCGTGACGAGCCAGGCTAAACTCGCTCCTCAACCAACAAACATCCTCCCGCAGCTGGTGGAGGCCATGGCCCCCTTCTGTGCCCAGACCCACGCAGGAGCCCACGGGCACCCTGTCCACGCCGAGGCCTGTTTCCCTCAGCCCTGGACCCACATTCCAGCCCCGAGGAGCGGCTCCTCACACCCCTCGCCAGCCAGCCCGGCTCCCCTGAGGAGACCCGTCGAGGCCGGCGGGCGCTCCCCTGAAACCGCGACCCCCAGGCCCGGGTCCCCCCCTCCCTCCTCGCACGGAGCCGGCGGCGTCTCCCCGCCCGCTGCGGCGCGCAGGCCCCGGGAACCGGAGGAGCCGGGCAAGGCGCCGTCGCCCCGCGGGACGGCGGCCGACACCCCCCACCGCCCGCTCCCGTTCCCCCCGGGAACTTTCTGGAAGGCGCCCACCGCCACGCGGCCCCAGCGGCGCCCGGCCGAGACCCGCCGGACCCAGACAAAGCCCGGGGCGCGCCCCCCCCCGCCCCGGCCCCGCGGTCTCACCTTGCGGTGCTTGTCGGCGAAGGGCAGCGCCAGCCAGGGCATGGCCCGCACGGCCTCCTGCCACTGCTGCTGCTCCTGCTCGGCCGACACGAAGACGATCTCGAGGCGCTGCCCGCCGGCCGCCGCCGCCTCCCCCCTGAAGCGCCCGTAGAAGGCGGCCAGGCTGGCGCCGAGCTGCGCGCAGGGGCCGCCGAGGCTGCAGCCGAAGTAAAGCCCCACCAACGAGACACCGCGGGCTGCCAGCGCCGACACGGCCACCTCCTCCCCGTCCGCGGCCACCAGCACCTCTCCCAGCACCTCCGACAGGGCGCCCGCCATCCCGCCCCGCTCCGCTGCGCTCCCCGCTCCGCTCCGCCCGCCACCGCCGCAGCCCGCGCCGGCACAGACCAGCACAGCCGCGACAGGGGGCGCTGCCGCGCCGCGCGGCCCCGTGCCCGCCTCCGCCTCGGGCAGCGCCGCCCTGCGCCCCGCACGGCCCGGCCCCGCCCGCGTCCCGCTCCGCTCCCCGCAGCCCCGCACAAGCGGGATGGGCCAGCCTAGCCCTCAGCGCCGGGGTCGGCAGCGCCCAGGCCGTGGGTCAAGCCCCCCGGGGCCTCACCCAGGCTTCAGCCGCTCCAAGGGCCGGCTGAAGGATGGCAGGAGGGATGGTGGGGGATATGGCCCGTGCCCGCCCGGGCAGGGATAGCCTCACCGCGCCGTCCCGCTGCCATGGAGGGTCAGCAGCTCGCCTTGCCCCGCACAAACAAAGGGGCGGCTGAGGGAGCTGGGGGTGTTTAGTGTGGAGAAGAAAAGGCTCGGGGAGGACCTTATTTCTCTCTGCAACTGCCTGACAGGAGGCTGTAGAGAGGTGGGGCTCGGTCTCCCAAGTAACGAGTGATGGGACAAGGGGTAATGGCCTCAAGCTGTGCCAGGGGAGGTTTAGAGTGGATACTGGGGGCAATGTCTTCCCCAAAAGGGTGGTCAGGCATTGGAACAGGCTGCTCAGGGCAGTGGTGGAGTCACTGTCCCTGGAAGTGTTCACAAACCATGTAGAAAAGGCTCATAGTGACACAGTTTAGTGGTGGCCTTGGCAGTGCTGGGGGTCAGCGAGGGTAGAGCGAGCTTTCACAAAGCCTGCAGAACCAGAGCGTTTTCCTTCTTTGTTTTCAAACTCTAATGTAAATACGTGTTTACGCTTATCGATGGTGGGCAGGAAAATCCTGAAAGCCAATCCAGAAGTGTAAACATGAGGAAATTTGGCTGCATTGAATTACACTGGCTGGCTGGCTGGAATACAGCAAGGAAATAAAGTGTAGACAGTGACATGCAAACCAGGCTTTAAAATGTGTTTGCTCTTCGCAATCAAAGTCTGTAATCTGCAAGCCTGCAGAATTCACTGTGGCATAGCCACTGATGTCTGTGTGTCCATGCCGCAGATCCTGACCCGCCTGCCCTCACCAGAAAACACCTCATCATGCAAACGTGTATTCTCCACTCTAACACACCAAGAAACATGTAAGCATGAAAACAGAGGATGGATTTGGGGGCTGAAGTTTGGAGGTTTTGGTTTGGAGCATCCACACATGTTCTCCAGAGATGCACAACTCCATGGGCACTGCTGAAACACAGGGGAAGCAAAGGGTGTGCACAGGTTGGACACCTTCTCCATGTACTGCTTGCAAGAGCCCCAGAGCAGCACTCTTAAATCTGCTACTGTAAAAGACACCTTTATTTTTACAACACGTCCTTATTAGGCTTCTTGTTGTTGCCGCTTTCAATTGTACTTAAAATCGTTGTCTAGCATCCAGAGCCATTAGGGGATGCTTTATAAATACAATTAATTATCATTATTATTATTATTACTACAGCTTTACAATCTCTCTTTTCTTTTGCCAAGACCTGCTCCTTAGAGGAGGTTCAAAGCAAGAGGAGTTTTGTCTTGTTTTTATTTGTCCTGCCTTATCTGCCTTAATAAAGTATTTGGGCTCTTCAGGGCAGGGTTTTAAGTCTGCAGTCCTGAACTCGACCAACCCATGTGGCAATATAAACACTCGGTTATAAAAACAATATTTATGACTGCAGTGAATTTGCCTGGCCCTGTTTTCAGCAAAGAAAGCAGAACTAAGATGCGCTGAAGCACACAACAAGTTAAAAGCATTTCTCTCTCTTAAAGACCAATAAAACAGACCCAGGGAGCCGTTCTTACCAAACAACATCATGGTGTGTGGGGTGACCAACCTGAGGTTAAACCACACGAACGCTTGCAGGGCTCTTGTGATGGGGGATGTTTGGCTGTGCGCAGTGGAATCATGGATTCAGGATGCCTACTTGATAGCCAACTTGGGACACTGGAATTAGAGAGGCAGGACAACACCACAGGGCTTTTAATAAGCAGTTTCTTGTCTCTAGAAGGCAGCAATCTGCATGTAGACAAGGCCCATAGCGACACAGTTTAGTGGTGGCCTTGGCAGTGCTGGGGGTCAGCGAGGGTAGAGCGAGCTTTCACAAAGCCTGCAGAACCAGAGCGTTTTCCTCCTTTGTTTTCAAACTCTAATGTAAATACGTGTTTACCCTTATCGACGGTGGGCAGGAAAATCCTGAAAGCCAATCCAGAAGTGTAAACATGAGGAAATTTGGCTGCATTGAATTACACTGGCTGGCTGGCTGGAATACAGCAAGGAAATAAAGTGTAGACAGTGACATGCTAACCAGGCTGCATTTCCCTAACTCCTATGCGTTCCAAGTCCTCTTTTTCACACCACATCCCCTTTGACTAGTATATATTGTATTTTTCACTAAATTATTTAGTAAATACTTTGCCCAAGTATTTGCCGAATATTTGCGGTTTCCTGGATTTGCGTCCCCCCCTCCCGGTGTCCACTAGGCTCTTGCCGGCAAGGAGCAGAACAAATACGGACGGAGCACGGCAGGGTGAAGCGCGGAGCCGCGGGAGAAGCCGGGAACGGCTGGAAGTTGGCCCGGGCGCGCTCGCGTTCCGCACCCGCCCTGTCGGGGCTCCACCGGGACCCGCGGGGTTCCAGCGCCCCCTGCCGGGACGGCCGCGCACAGCGAGCCCGGAGCCCGCTGCCGGTGCCGCAGCCCGAAGGGCGGGAGCAGAAATGGCCCATGGAGCTGCGGTCTCGCTTGCTGTTTCACCGGGGATGCCTCTGCACAAAGCCGATGGTACCGACCTGTGGGGATGGGCGCTCATCAGCTTGAGGACTGCAGGGGGGGTCTCCCCAGAGCGCAGCAGAGGGGGAGAATCCTCTTCATGACCTGCTGCTCATGCTATGAGGATGCAGCCCAGCACATGGGGGGGTTTGGGCTCAAGTGCATGCTGCCAGGTAATGAAGAGCTTCTTGTCAACCAACACCCCCAAGTCCTTCCCTCCAGGGCTGCTCTTGATCCAGTTTCTGCCCTGCCCGTACTTGTGCTTGGAATTGCCCCAGCCCAGGTGCAGGACCTTTCGCTTGTGTGCTCAGGGTGGTTTTTTAAACAGCAGCAGCTGAGTTACCGTGAAGCCACAGCATAAAAGAAGCCATCGAAGAAATCTCTTATTTATCAACAGCAGAGAGAAGCAGGCTGTTTAGACTCTATTTTGGGGAAGGCAGCTTTCCAGGACGCAGAAGGAGCCTCAGGTTAGTTCCTAGCACACACAGTGCTGCAACGGCAGAGGCAGGTAGCAGCACACAGCGGCGGATGGGCAGCAATGCAGAGGCATGGAGGCCCTGCCAGGCTTGCTGGTGCCAGTGAGACACTAGATTTCTCATTGCCTTTTTTAAGCAGGTAACTGCCTTTTGGACAAATTCCATCCACTGTAAACATCGGTTTTGCGCTTCCCTGTAACCCTTTTCTACAGAGGCATATCTGGACTAGCAAGCTGGGACAAACAATGGTGGGAACAGTCCTGTTCATGTGAGTGTCCATGCCAAAAAATAGAGGTTATGGGCAATAAGAACACCCAGGATGATTGGAGACTGCTGAGAGCTGCCCATTCCTGAGCTCAGCCTTTCTGGCAGCTGTGTGATTGCAGGTCCTGTAATGGCTCCAGTGCAGCACCTGCATCACCAACCATCACCATTTTGAAACATTATTAGTCCTTATGTTTTTTGACATTACTGAACATTAATTATACCTTGGAGACACAGGGAGCAGTGGAACACCAATTCTCCTGGGTCTGAGGAAGCCATGTCAATCAGCAGAATGGATTTGAGAACACTTCTGTGGGGTTAAACACAAAAACCACCCCTGTTACCCAGTAGAGATGTTACCTTGCAGTAAGGGTCACTACAGTTTAAGATCATTGGCATGTTTTGCTAATGCAATTGCTACTCCAGAATACAGTCACCTTCACAGCCAGATCATCACACAAGGGGACCTATCTGAAGATGGCTACTGGGGTTTGTTCTTGGTGTTGACAAACCCCAAATCCCTGTGCTGCAGCCACTGATGGCTCTGATCATCTGACCCTATGGTGTGGCACTTAAATAAAACCCAATTTAATTGCAAAAGGCTCTTTAGTTTTTAATATAGCTGTATTCTGAACTCCACATTGTACGGGGGGAGTGGATTTTCCATGGTACCTGGACATCAGCCAGCAGCAAGGTCTCTTAAAAGAAAGGGACTCTTCAAACAGCTGAGCGTTTGACATAAATCCATTGTGTTCTGACAGTTTTCTTATTTGGTAGCTCTTAATCGCAATGGTTCCAGACACGGTGCATTTGTGGGGTTTATTTTAGTAACAGGATGTTGGCTACATTTCAGAATATGGACATCCATATCTAGAGAAAGCCCTGGGTAGTCATCCTCCTGGCAAGCTGCAGGAAAAGCGCCTAATTCTGCTCTGCAGATGATGCAAGCCAACTGCAATCCTTCTCCCCTCAGCTGCTTCCTTCTGGATTCACATCAGCATCACTGGGGCTGCCGAAACCAGCTCCAACAGGGCGGCCATCTGCCTGCTCCAGATGGTTTGTAGCTGGTCACACATTAACTCCTTTAAACAGGTCTGTGTTAAGGTGTCAGCCTTCCAAAACACTGCCCCAAATTCACTGAAAGTCTAAAATGACTGAGTTCAACGATCTTATACTCTGAAGGAATTTGACCCTTCAAATTCTTCTAGCTGGTGTCGCAATACTGTTAATATCTTGATTGCTGAAGGCAGCTCCGTGTGAGGCCTGCGGTACCTTTGACCCTTCCCATCCCTCTGGGAGTGCCAGCAGATGAGCCCCATCGAATCTGACCGGGCAGCTGGCAGGGTCCTTGTGCGTGTCACAGAGAGTGAAGGAGCAAAGGTGCCAGCATCCAGCACCAGTGCAGGGCTCAGCCTGCAAGTTTGCACCGACCTACATCCCTCTCCACAGTCACAGGCTGGTCTGAGAGCGGGGAGGCAGAAGCAGAGCCAGGGCTGATGCACCAGTGACAGAGGAGACCTCAGGGCACATCAGACCGGGTCATGTTCTGCTGCTTCTCGGCAAGATTAGGATCCATATGTCACCCACAGAAACACAAAAACAGCTCTTCTGAAAGCAAATAGAGTTGATTTCAAACAGCAGCAGCAAAACACAAGAGGGGTTTCAATCGCAACCCTTCTATGTGTATTTTGTTGTCCAGTACCTGGCTCCTAGGAGGTAATGTTTCTCCCCTATGCCTGAAGAGATAGGGCTTATTATTTTCAAAGTCTTTTTTCCCAGGTTTCTGCCTGCTTCTCTTCCTCCTCTTTGCCAGCCCAGGATATTGATCTCATCAGGGTCACAAGTAAACTTCAAAGGGACTCACACTTGTGCTGTGTGCTGAGGACCATGAATGGCACCATCTGAGCCTTATCATTTCTCCTCCTGCCTCCACATGAGATAATGGCACTGCAGGAACCCTCTGGCCATCACTGGCCACAGCAGTCACACAACAGCCAGGACACACATTGTTCTCTGCTAACTACTTCTAGTTCTTCATAGCTGCCACTGCAGCACCATCCTGCAGGCAGCACATGCACTCAACTGCCTGCTGCTCTTGCCCAGGGGAGGAAAGCATCATCCCCAGCTCACCAGGCCCTGCACAAAGCCATGCCATTTGAAGCAAACACCAGTGACCCTTGCTGCTTTTCACCTAGCACGAGACTGCAGTGACACCTTCTCTTTCCTTTCTCCAGTCCATTTTCCACCCTCAGAAGATGTGGCGGAGATGTGCACACTATCTGCCTTAACATCAGCATTAAAATCTCTATTTAGTCTCTTTCCAGTGGTGCTAAGCAGTCCTACGTGCAGGTGAGAGCCCTGAGCACCCAGAACGAGAAAGGCCTCGAGTCTCTGAAACATTAATGTAGCAATCTGACTTGAATTGTCTGTGTCTGAAAGCATTGGCCCAGGACATTTCCATTCTGCAAGTCCATTTGTTCCTCTCCTTTTCCCCCACTGGAGAGGAGCAAAGTGTTAACCTGAGCTCAGCCTGCACCCGCTGCAAAGCACATCAGGGTGGCCTGAGCCACGCCGGGTGGGTCACGATGATGTGAACACCACCGAAGGGAGAAGAAACTGTTCCAAAATTAAAATATGTTCACACTGAACTTCACCTTGTTCTTTCCTCATTTGTGAAAAGGTTTTGGTGATCTGTGAATAAAATCCTCTGGCTACACCAAAACATGCGTTTCTTCAAGAACTTCAGGTAAGTTTTTGAAAGTTGCTCTTTTCCCCCTTAAGTACCACCAAATCAGGAGGAAGCTCAAGCCGAGGCTGCTGCAGCAGCAAGCACTGTTTTGTCCCTAGATACCCTGGTTTCATTATGGCACATGAAATCAGAGTGGCTGTGACTCACTACCAGTGCACAGTACTTCACGATGTCACATTATACCTGAGGTAGCAAGAGGGTAAGTGGAATATTAACAACACTTTACATTTCTAGGTGGTGACACCACAGCTATAAGGTACCAGGGGAGCATTTATACTGAACAACCAAGCCCTGCTTTCCATTGCAACTTTCCATGCATTAGAAATAGGTTTGATTACAGCTTCTTGGTTACAAGAAGCTGCACTTAGGTGGAATTTCACTCAAGTTACAACCTGCATTCCACCCAAACCAAATCTTCTTGCCAGATGCCGGACAAATATGGACACCCCAGCTGAGAGATGGGGCCCAGCAGCCCCCCTTCAAATCTTCCCACCCTGCCAGCCACACCTCAGCACTTGGTGCCAGCCTGCTGGGTGGCAATCCCTGGTTCAGGGGGGATCCCCAGGTCACCCTGCTCATGGGGTGCTGGTGAGTGGATGGAGGAGAGGAGAAAGCTTCCCAGAGCAAGCTGCCCCCCCCCCCCATTATCGAAATGCTGATGACAGAGGAGACATCCCCTGGGTCCTGCAGGACGTGCCTTTGACAGGCCCCTGTGTTAGGGGACTCAGCCCACAGCCAGCACATGGAGGGTCCTAAGCCATCACCCCATGAGGAGGTCCACAGCCTCTAACCACCACCTGGAATAGGGGTCTCCGGTGAGCCCCTGGTCCCTAATCAACGTGTGGGATCCTCAGGGGTTCCCCATCCCGTAGCCAATGAGTAGAAGGGATTTAGATGCCAGTTACGAAACAGGGGGGTACCCTCATTACCAAAACCAAACCCCGATTTCCTCACCAACACACATGGGGGGTGTCCCATCCCCTCCAAAACCCACGGTGGGCCCTGGCTCTGGCCAGCACGTGGGGGGGATCCTCAGCTCCTGCCTCCCCCACGGGGAGTCTCCGACTCGCAGCCCGAGCACGGAGATGGGGGTCCTACCGCTTGGTCGGCGGAGGGTGCGCAAGCCCTAAAACTGGTGCACGGCGAGGACCGGGCCGTGCCGGGCCGTGCCGAGCCGGCCCGCACCGCCACAGCGGGCAGCCCCGCGGCCCCGGGGGCGGGGAGGGCGGCCCCGGGCCGGGCCCATAAGGCGGGCGGCGGCGGCGTGCGGCCGTAGCAGCGTGGCCCGGGCCATGGCGGCAGCGCGGTGGCTGCGGAGCGCCCGGCGCCTCCTGCCCGCGCGGGCGGCACGGCGAGAGAGCTGCGAGCTGGCCCGGCTGGCGGTGCCCGTGGTGAGAGCCGGGGGCGGGGACACGGTGGGACGGGGACGGGCCCGGAGCGGCGCCAGCGCGGGGGTGAACGGGCCGCGGTGCTGGGGCGAGGGGCAGTGGATCGCCCGCGGCGCTCAGGCACCCCCCAGCCCGGCAGCGGTGCCCCGGTCAGCCTGGGCTGAGCCAGAGACCTCGGGGCCGGCGAGGTGAGCCCTGCCTGGCTGCTGCTTCAGCCCCCGGCACGGCTTCCGCGGCCCGGTCCCTACCGCCCCCAGCCCATGCCCGCTGCTGAAGGGATTCAAACGCCACTATTCATTTCCTTAACTGTCATCTAAGTGCTGCTGCTTCGCCACAGGGATTCCTGGTGCTGTTCCAGCACGGTCCGCCTGGCAGCGGGGGGCTATAGAACAGCGGTGGACTTGGGAGGAGGGAAAGCTGTTAAATATCTTCCCTGTGAAGCCAGGGTGCAGCCCCGGCACTGCCATTGCCCCTCGGTGACAGCAGGTCCACTTTGCTTGATGCCAGCTCCATGGCCAGACTCTGGTGCTGCAGAGGTACCCAAATGGTCCTGAAGTCCACCAACGGACTGCCATTTGGAAGGACATGCATCCTTTGGCAGTCTGGGATAGATGGTGCAGCACTGACCACATTTTGGCAGTGTGCACCACAGCCGCGGTCTAAATCCATTGCACGTGAAGTTTGTGTTGCTTTGAATCTTCTACTCTACCTTGTAAATAAGTACCAACTGTGAACTTCTCAGAGAGGTCCTCCCTGACATCACAGCACTGACTTTGCTGTGATCAGGCAGCAGAGGAAGTACAGATGGGTTTCAGTTTCTGTGGCTGAACACATCAGTACTAGCTCAGTTCCCTCAACCATTCCCCTGTGGCACAGCCTGCTTCTCTGTGTGCACAGATAACCTCAAAACCAAACCTACAGCTGCCATTAGTTAATGATCGTTTCACATCACCCCTTGTGCTGGAACAACAGGATGTATGGACCCCTCCCACGGGGATTATTCACAGCAGCAGGTCAAACATGCCCGGGCCTGGCAGGAGGGCCGAGAGGAGAAGGTTTTGTTTCTGTTCTTCTTCTGACCCCCCATAGGGAGCTGGTTCTCTACCAGTGCTGGGCTTCCTGGCTTGTCAGCTGCTGGTGGAAAGGAGTGGGAGCAGACCCTGGGCGTGGTCTCCAGCTGTGCCCACCCCTCAGTGGGGTATAAACATCTCTAACTCCTACCATCTGGTTCTAGCTGTGCCATGACTCTGGCTTTGGATGCCTGTAGAGGGGCCGTCCTCTTGCCAAGGGAAATGAGGTCTGGAGTGCAAATCCCTACTACAGCATCGTTAAGCCTTGCTGTAAGCTCCTGCGTAAGGAACAAGCAGGGCTGGACTTGGTTGTCTTTCCAGGAGGAGAGGACATTGCAGTTTGGGAGGAGGAGTTTTTCCACAGATGCACAGAAGAGTGGAAAAAGCATTGGCAATTTTTTATTTCCCTCGCTTGTGCATCCTTCATCCTGGAAAAGAGTATTCTACTGAGGCTGTTAAGCCCCACAATAACAAGGTCATCTGGCAGATTGGCTGTTGTAGCACCAAAAATACCACAGGGGCAGGTAGAGGTCTGCTTTGAAAGACAAAATCCACTGACAGTTCTAGAGTGGCTCCTCTACCTCAGCAGTGCTCGTGTGAGCAGGGACAGGACAGCAGAGCCTATGAACAGTTAGCAAACCTGTCTGTTCACAGTCTGACTCCTGGGGCAGGGGTGGTGCTCTCAAGTGCTAATGGGCTCTCATCTCACCCCCTCTCCTTTTTCCTCCCATCCTAGTTTGTCGCCCAGTTGCTGGGGTTCCTGATCAGTGTGGTCAGCTCCATCTTCTGTGGCCACCTGGGGAAAGCCGAGCCTGGTATGCTGTGACACTTGGCTGTGTCAGTACGTATTACTCTGTTTCCCCTCTGGTTTCAAACATGAATTATGTGTCACTGTAACAGGGAGGGGAAAAAAAAAAACAAACCAAAAACAAAAAACAAAAAACAAAACCTTCAAAACCTGTAGGAATGGTATGTGAGGACCCTGAGCACAGGCAGGAATGGAATGGGAGCAGGGGTGCCTGTGCCCACTGTAAGGGAGCAAGGGGCTGGATCCTGTGACCAGCTCTCTGGACCTACCAGACCTAGGTGTGCACATGTGGCTAGGAAGCAGCACTGTTTGTGACCCTTTTGATATTCATCCCTTGCTAGAGGATTCTTTTCCACACTACAAGGGAGAAAGACTATTTGGGTTAAAAGAACGTGTTATTCTGGAAACTCACAAAAACTCGTTAGCAGAACTGTGTCCTTCACCCAGTTGGGAGGGACTTGGTGCTTTGGACCAGGTCCCCTGTCACCCTCCCTTGCATCCCAAGTCCTTTATCTCTCCTCAGGTTATCAACGTGACCGGCATCTCCATCGGTTCTGGTTTAGCCTCAGCATGTGACACGCTGATGTCCCAGTCAGCAGCAGCTCCCTCTTTCTTTTGTGCTGGTGGGGTTTGATTGGTGGTGTCTCACCTCCTGTGCCAGTTGTGATCTGGGCACAAAGGGGAGGGATGGCAGCTTCCAGACAGCATGAGGGCTACAGATACACTGGCTGGAGCCTGCTCCCTCCCTGCAGCTCCCCCAAGGAGCCCTGAGTCATCCCTGGGTAGCAAAAGGATGTGCAATCCACCTGAGAGCCAGTTACACCCAACCAGCATAGTGGCATTAGCCACTGCAGGGGCATGGAAATGCATTTAATCAGCCCATTGCTGCCCTGTGGTCCTGAGCATGTGCCCAGACCCTTTGGTTCCCTGTAACACTCACCTTGGTTCCTCACTCCCACTCAGACATATGGTGGCAGAATCGAAGCAGGTGGGCACCATTCTTGCAGCGGGGATCCTCATCCTTGCTGCTGTGCTGCTTCCCTTGCTGGGCGCTCTTCATCAACACTGAGCGGATCCTCCTGCTCATCCGACAGGACCCCGAGGTCTCCAGGTCAGCAATGAGATAAAGCCCTTCTGGATCAGGCATTAGGCTGGGTTGCCATGCAGTGCTGAAATCAGGGCTCTGTGGAGCTTGAGTGCAACACTGCTTGGCTTGGTTCTTGCTTTGCTCTGTTATTAACCAAGGAAACACCTGTCTTTCCAGGTTAACTCAGGTCTACGTGATGATCTTTATTCCAGCACTTCCTGTAAGTTGCTGCTAAAGCTGTTAGAAGCTCTGCATCCCTCAGTGACATTAGGGGAAGGGAGGGAGGGTCTTTGCTGTGTGGATGACAGAGTGGCATAGTGAGGGTTTTGCAATGTGCCCCTTGATCTTGGGCTTTAGCAGATGTGTGTTGGCCAGCAGCTGCTGGACCAGCAAACATTCAGTCTTTCATCTTGCTGTGCAAAGGCTTTTACTGCAGGCCACGTCTCTGCACAACACATAACCAGTAATGGACATTGGAACCAGGGGCTCCAGGGCCCACTCTTAGCTCTGAGATAAAGCCTGCAGCTTGCTGTTCACACACACTCATAGCTGCTGGGCTCCTGGCTCCTCTAAGACAGGAGCAGTACCCCTAGGGAATAAGGGTCTGTAGGTTAATCCTTTCCTCCAAGGCTTCCAGGTGCTCTCATGCTGACAAGGAAGCACAGGAGATTGTCCATTTAGAGAATGATCTCTCTTCCCAGTGGGAATGGGAGGTGCCTTTTGCTACTCCTGGCTTTGGGTGCCATGCTTCAACCAGACCACAGGAGCAAGGTGCTGGGCAGCGTGGGGAGCTGAGGGAAGGACCCATCTGTGCATGCTAAATGGTAGCTGGCAGTTGAACCATAGTGTGGTGGTGCTGATGAAATTAATCTTGACTTTTGCAGGCAGCGTTTCTGTACCAGCTGCAGACAAGATATTTATTAAATCAGGTATGGTATAACTAGCCAGACTCTAGAATATGCATAAAATTTGCGACCTAAATTCATCAGGGGAGAGCTGAGCTGAGGAATGTGTGATGCACAGTCCCCAGCCAGACCTGCAGGGCAGGGATTGCTCATGGGAACCACCCTTGGTTTGCTCCATTTCCCCATTGCTACCTCCCAACTCTGCATTTTGATTGCACCAGCTCTTGAGCCCTGCAGCTCCCTTCTGCATGCCCTAACACAATCCAGCTTTACCTGAAACAGGAGCTGCCTTCTTGGTTTCTCCTTGGGCGCTGCTGTAGGTCTCCCCTGTGTTTGCTGGATGGGGCTTGGGCAGTGCTGGGACAGTAAACTCCAAAGTTCCTCCTTGCCTTCCAGGCCATCATTTTGCCTCAGGTGCTGACTGGGATTGCAGCCAACCTGCTCAATGTGGCCATGAACGCTTTCTTCCTGTATGCGCTGAAGCTGGGCATGGTTGTAAGTGTTGAGCAGAGGCTGGTGACAGCCTCTCCCTGGGTGCAAGGGTTTGCTACAGTCTGGGAAGTGTCCTGGGTGCCCAGTTCTGCACCCTCTGACCTGCCTGTCTCTCTCCCCAGGGGCTCTGCCTGGGCTAACACTGTTTCTCAGTACACCCAGGCCATTCTCCTCTTCCTTTATGTGTGGCGGAAGAAGATCCACGTGGAGACCTGGGGAGGTACTGTTCATAGCTTAATCCTTCAAAGCACCAGTATCTGGCCCTGAGGATTTGGCACTGTCACCAGCAACTAACGAAGGGATTACCATCCCCTCATGGCAGGAAGATGCTGTAGCTATGTCCTCAAGGCCTTTACTGTAGCTCCAAGTACATTCTTGTTGGTCATTATGTCTCAGCATGATACAGCAGCAAGACTAGGGTGATGTCCTGTGAGCTGCGGGGGTGATTGTCCTCAGAGAGTGTCCAGAAGAGCATATGGTTCTCATTTGGTGGAGGAGAGGGAGAACATGCATTCATTTTGCTTCACCTCCTCATTGCAGGTTGGACCAAGGACTGTCTCCTGGACTGGGGTTCCTTTATCTGGCTGGCAGTGCCCAGCATGCTCATGCTATGTATTGAATGGTGGACCTTTGAGATTGGAAGCTTCTTGGCAGGTGAGTCCAAATCCTCTTTTTTCCTCTAGTTCACCAGGTCATCTTCCAGCCACGCCTGCTCTGGTGGCTGCCTCTTGAGTGTGTCCTGCCAGCAGCCTCCTCACATGCAGGGTTGGTTCTGCGGGATGCTGCATCTGTTAGATGGGAACCCTGCAGTCACTGCCTTCTTGTCACCAAAGGAGGAGTTGAATTCTGACCCAGTGAAGGAAATGCCGAATCTTTCCAGGTCTGCTCAGTGTGGTGGAGCTGGGTGCACAGTCTGTCATCTATGAGCTCTCCTCTGCAGCATACATGGTAAGGGCTGTGTGTATAGAAGATCAGCCTGGAGAAAGCCCCCAAACTATGGTCTTGCAGATCAAGGGCTGGGAGGGTAAATGGGAGTCGGTACCCAGGCAGGTGGTGACTCTCAGGCCTGCAGATGGAAATCCCTTTGCTGCAGCAATGCCCATTTGCCCCATATTCTCTACTGAGGAAGAGGACAATTGCTGCAGGTTCTGTTGCCACTCACCTCCTCCTTGTCTCCTGCTTCTCAGGTGCCTCTGGGATTCAGCGTGGCTGCAAGCGTCAGAGTGGGCAATGCCTTGGGATCAGGGGATGTGGTGCAAGGCCAAGACCTCCTGCATCACTGCCCTGCTGTGTGCAGGTCAGCCTAGGTCCTGCAGAGTGGAATAAAGTGCAATTATCAGGGCAGATGGTTCAGTTTCCCTCTCTCAGGGGCTGGGGACTCCCCTATGACTCAGACCTACTTGTCTGGACACTGTTTGGGGAAGGTGAAACCCTGCTTCTCTATTCTGTTAGAAGCCTGGTACAAAGGCTTTGATAGTTAAAAATGCAATTTAGATTTGTGTCCTCCACCTCCAGAAAACAGAGGGAGCATCTGGGGAGAAAGCGAGGAAAACAGACTTGTCCTCTACTGTAGTGTCACTTGGAGGTCAGCCAAGCCCAGTCCCCATCACATGAAGTCCCTGAGGTCTGGGTCAGGAGCAGGACCTGCTGCCCTCGAGGCAAGCAATTTGACTATTTCTTTTTCTTTCAGAAGTTTTTGCTGTGGTGGTTGCAACGTTACTGGGAACCCTGAAGGACGTGGTGGGATACATCTTCACCAATGACAAGTGGGTTAACAGCTTTCTTTTGAGTATTATTACCTTCTTTGAGGGTGTGATTTATATCAAGGGTCTGCTCAGAAGCTGCTGACAGACAGAGTTCATAAACCCCCATCTGGCAAACATGTTCCCCAAAGGTTCCTCCCCACTGGGCAGCACAGATGTTTCTGGCACTGGGACACTACCATTGTGGCACCCAAGCTGAACACATCCCCTTAAGTCTCATGGGCTGGGATCAGGCATTGCAGCTGGCTGAGGGAGATGTGTCAGAACCAGAGTCCCTTGGGGCCAGTCTGTGCTCTTTTCCCTGATCAGTACGTGCATCTTCCCAACAGGGAGATCGTTATCTTGGTGTCCAAAGTGGTGATCATCTTTGCTCCGTTCCACTTGTTTGATGCAGCAGCAGTGAGTATTCCAGCACGTGGAGCAATTCCTCTCTGTAGGTTGGGGTGCAATGGAGAGTGCAAAGCTGCCTTTAGCTCATTCTTGATCTGTTAAAATGAGACAGAGAAGCAAGCTGATAACTGTCAAAGCAGCTGTTTGCATTATCTGTAGCACCTCAGTATCCCCTGTGCTTGTGGTTGCCCTTTGGCATTGCTGCAAACAACCCAGTTCTTTCTCCCTCTTTTCCCCTGGCAAGGCTTTAGCTTTTTACTAGCTTGTCAGAGCAACACGAGTGGGAAGCTGGATCTTGAGAGATATCAGGTACTCCCAGCATAAGGGCAGTACTCTTACAACTGGTAGATGGTAATTTCATCCTGTTTCCTCCTGTCATGTCCCTGGGAGAGGGACCCAGGCAGCACGGAAGGCACTATGGGGTCTGCTGGTATGCCTCACTGTCTGCAGACAGCTCCACATCTCATGCCTGGAACAAGAGGAGTGCTGCACCATGTGCCCTGTGATGTGGCTTTGGTCCCTCTTGGCTTTGCAGGACAGTGCTGTGGGTTCCCTTATTCACAGGGCCATGCCATACCCCTGTGGTGGTACCTTCCAGGGCACATGTTGTCCAGTGTATTGATTCCTCTGCCTGCTTTCCTTAGGCGACGTGTGGCGGCGTGCTGCGGGGCACGGGGAAGCAGAAGCTGGGTGCTATTGCCAACGCCATCGGCTATTACGCCGTGGGCCTGCCCATCGGCATCTCACTGATGTTTGCAGCTAAGATGGGGGTGATAGGTATGTGTGTCCTCCCTCCATTTGGCAGTGGATGAGCTGCGAGCACTGCTTCTGCTGAGCCAAATCCTGTGCCTTGAGCTCAGCCCGTGTGCTTGGATCTTTCTTTGGATCAGTGGGGCTGGATTGCACACTGAAGTGTTTACCTGAGACAGCCTCTGAGTAGCCTCCATCAAATCAGGGCTGAGATATCCCAGTAAATCCAAGCTTGCTTCCAGCATAGGAACACCCCATTTCATATCACTGCCCCTCAGGGCAGCTTTCCCATCCAGACTGGGTTAGTCTGATTCCACTGAAGACTTTGGGCATTTTGGCAGTGGCTGCCAAAAGCAGGCTTTCCTCAGGCCTTTCCTGAAGTAACTTTCCATTGCTGCAGGTCTGTGGGTGGGAATGATCATCTGCATCTCTTTGCAAGCCCTTTCCTTCTCCACTTTTGTCATGCGCATGGATTGGAAGAAAGCTGCAGAAGAGGTGAGACTTGTGCTTCTCTCTGGTAACTCTTGAAAGGTTTTAGGTGAGTTCCTGTGCCAGTACAATGCCACAGCCCTCTGGGAGGAAGCAAAAGTGAAATGGGATCTGTCCCTCTCCTGTAGCGGAGGAGCGATTTGGTGCTGATCATGCTTGCTTTGGGGGAGTGGAGGAAAGAGGTTTGCTTGGCTGGGCAGGAGATCCTTGCTCTGAGAAGAGCAACTCTTTGTGTGCTTTTAGGCTCAAGTCCGAGCTGGACTGAAAAAACAACTGGAAGATGTGAACTCAAATGGCACAGCTGCTAACAAAACATCTGCTGTGGGTATGTAACGGGGCCTGACAACAGGGAGGGAGCCCAAATCTCCACCCAGGCTCTTCTTTCCTTCACAGGCATGGCAGTGTGTCTGTCCTGCAAGCCCAGGATGCCTGGTGCTGGTCCCAGGCCAGTGGCACTTCCCTTGTACTTTGTAATGAGGTACAAGACACCCTGTTACCCACTGTTTACCACTCTGGCTGCTCCAGGGGAAGAGGCCTGGTTGCCAGCCACGTTTGCTGTGTCATGTTCCAGTGTCCCTGAGCCTTGGGAAAGGACTGTCCCCTAATGCTTGTGCAGCATCAGACTGGAATGCCCTGACTTTGCAGCTCAAGCTTCCCTACAACACTCACCTTTCTGTTACACAGACCACATCTCCATTGACACAGATGCTGTGGACACTGTAGTCCTGCCTCAGAGCATCATCGAAGGTGAGAGGCAGCCTGAACACCAGCTCATCACGCAGGAGGAGCCTGCTGCTGTCCCTGCTCCTCCTGAGGTGGTATGGAGGGCTGTGATCATCCGCCGCATGCTAGCTGCCGCCGTTGCTGTCGCTGTCCTGCTGGTGGGCATCCTGGTCCGGCTCCTGACCAGCAATGCATAGAACCAGGGAAACTGGGAAGCTGTGCACAGAGTAGGAGGGCATGTGATGATGTCCCAGGAGAATGGTGCAGGGGGAGGAATTCCTTGTAAAGAGTCACTTTGCGCAGTTTCTGGTTAACTCACAATGTTTTATCCCACATGCAGAGTTCTTAAAGGGGGTGAGGATGCAGCACCTGCGAAGAAAGTGCTTGAGAGCTGGTCCCTCTCCTGCACTGCACTGCACTGGAATGTCACTTGTAACAGGCAGGAATGTATCCTGGGGCTGTCTGGGGAAGGCAACAAGGACTTTGTGCTGCTATCCTGTTTCCTGCTCCCTGGGGCCATTTGTCCATGTCACTTGCTAATGGCAGAGGCTCTTGCTGCCTGTAGCAGCTTTCCTCATGCACCAGTTTGTGCCAGTATCTCGGCATGGCAGAGCCCACTTGTTGCAGCAGTACAGAGCAAGGACCACGTTGTTGGAACATGGTTGTCTGCTCTGATTGCTGCTGGGGCGTTGGGTGCTGGCTGCTGGCCCTGCTCTCCCTGCTGTGTGGCAGGCACAGGGCCTAAAGCAACTCTTCTTTGCACTTTTGTAAGGTGGGATTTTGATACAATAAAGTTTTCTGAGTAAACATTGGGCTGTTAATGTGGTGTGAGCATGACCTCGGCCATTGGCATGACTGAGCTGTTAGAGGAGTGCCTGGTCTGTGCAGTATGATGGGCTTACACAGGACATAGCCTCAGCCTCCTGACCCTGCAGTTTGGGGCTGGCTCTGGGTACAAAAGCAGGGTTTGTGCACCTTGAATGCTCCCATCAGCTGCATGGAAGAGGGTGCTGTGGTGCACTACCCTATAGAACCATAAAGGAACTGCTATATGTCTTAATGCAACCACCACAGCACTGTCTGCCCATCCCTGCCCTCACCACCGAGCCCCTTGGAATGTGTCCCAGTGTCTTACCTGCAGCTGTATGGCACATGCTCAGCCATTGGAGATAAATCCCATGTGTAGCTGGTGCACAGCACATCCCTGCCGCCCCACAACAGTCCTGGAACATGGTGCTGGGTGCCTGGAATGAAAAGACATAATAAAGACTGGCATAAAGGAGCTTGAAACAGCCATCAACCCTGAACTCAGATGGGGGAAAAGGATGTGGCAGACTCTGCCCTGCTCAGAATCCCCGTACTTTTGGGATAGGAGCTGGGAAGAGGAGGAAGCTGCCTTGCTCAACCCAGTGCACTGGAGCCCAGCTCAGCAGGGTCTGCCCCACAGCAGCAGCTCCCCCCCGCCTCCCCTGTCCCGGGACAAGGCAGGACACTATATTTGGCTGGGGAATGGTGCCAGGGAAACTCGACGCTGCTGTGCGAGGCCGAGAGCTGGAGCCAACAGGGTGGCTTGTCTTGGCCACCGCCATGCTGCGGTGAGAGGCGCCGAGCGCACAGCCGCCCCACCACTGCCAGCACCAGCTCACGGGACACCAGACACAGACCCACAAATCCTCCAGTGCTGCTGGAAGAGGACGACAACCCTCCAGTGCACTGGCCAGAGGAGCCACAGCAAAGCAGACGACAGGTAGGAGGGTTCTTGGGTGCGATTTGGGATGGCTCAGCCCTTGCGCTGGCTCAGGGTGGGCAGCAAGTGCGTTGTCCCGTGTCCAGGCTCTTCTGCACTGCCCGCACAGTGCATGGGACCTTTACCAGCTCCTCAGCTCCGTGTCCTGCCCTGACCCACTGCCGGCACTTCCCATGGCCACCCCGCTGCTGGCAGCATGCGGTCAGCCCACCTGGCCCCGGCTGAAGTTCACCCACTGTGGTTACACATTGCTCACAGTGGCTGGGTGGTTTTAACAGAGCGCGGAGGAAGAAGAGGGTTATTTCACTCCTGTGGCAGAACAGCAGCATGAAGCAGGTGAACCTCACCGAGGAGAACAGCTTCAGAGAGGCCATGGCCACTGGCCAGCATGATCCTACACCAGGCAGCGGTGGGAAAAAACGACACTGGTTTCGGCGCCTCATTCCGGATAGCTTCTGGGAGGACACAAAGAAGCTGCTGGTGCTGGCGGGGCCACTGGTAAGGACCCCGGGAGGAGCAGACTCCCCCCAGCACAGCCACCCCGGCTCATCTCCACCTCTGACCTTCACCTCTCCTCTTCCCTGCGCTTAGATCCTGATCCAGCTGCTGATCTTCCTCATACACCTCGTCAGCTCCATATTCTGTGGCCACTTGGGCAAGGTCGAGCTGGCCTCCGTCACACTGGCCATCGCTGTAAGCATCTGCCCCGGCACCGGGCACCAGCTCCCACTCACTGACACTGGGACGGGATACGGGAACAGAGGCAGACAAGGACGGAGGAGATTTCAGACTCCTACTTTTCCTTTTAGTCCCTCTTCCTACCTCAGAGTCTCAAATGCTCACATTGGCTTTTTGTTTTTTTAACTCCTGTTTCCAGGTTATAAATGTTACTGCCATCTCTGTAGGTTACGGTTTGTCTTCGGCATGTGACACCTTGATATCACAGGTGGGTAAGAGATGCTGGCACTTGTCCTGGAGACACGGGGTTGTCCAGCATCGGCTGATGCTGCCCAGGCACTGCACAGAGCCCCAGCTGTACATGTGGGTTGGGGAAGCCTGTTCCTATAACAGAGAGCTCTGTGCTTACCTTGACATACCAAATACTTCTTGGGCAGTCTGTGGTGGTCAGGGTCCAATGGGGTCCCTGTCCCACTCGCACCGGAGTGCTGCCAGTGCAGCAGAGTTCATTGTCATCCTCTCTCCTTGCAGACCTATGGCAGCAAGAACCTGCTGCGTGTGGGGGTGATCCTGCAGCGTGCCACCCTCATCCTGCTGCTCTGCTGCTTCCCCTGCTGTGCCATCCTCATCAACATCGAACAGTTCCTGCTCCTCATCCGCCAGGACCCTGAGGTCTCCAGGTCGGGTGGTCCCATGGCCCCGGCACCATGGCCTCATCCCTCCCCAGCACAGTGGGGCTGCAGGAGGGTGGCTATGGCCATGGCCCCACATTAACCAAGCCTCTGGTGTCCCCCAGGTTAACCCAGCACTACGTGACAGCATTTGTCCCTGCTCTCCCGGTGAGTCCCTGTGGGCACCCTGGATGCTGGTCACACATGGGGACTGGGCATCCTGCTCCTATTTTCTACTGCAGCAGTACAGCCCCTGCTCAGTGCTGGCCTCATCTCATCCAACAATTTCCTTTTCAGGCGGTTTTTCTTTATAACCTGGAGACAAGATACCTGCAGAACCAGGTAGGTCCTGCAGCCCTCAGACGCAGCACTCAGGACTCCCTTCAACCATGCACCCAGGGTTGTCATGTTTGCCATTCCCAATGGCAGGGCAGTGTTTGTCCCCACCACCACCCAGGCTCCCCTGAGCAGCTCTAACCCTGGAGATCACCCCGTCTCACGTCCGGTTATACCCACCTGCCTGATGGACCTCCCTTCATACTTCCCCATGTCAGGGATTTACCTCCAGCACACTTGTTTTCCAAGCAGGCAACATCATCAGAAGTTTATTTTTTGGCTTGGGAAAGCTGCTGAGCGTGGGGCTGGTGGAGACCTTTGCTCCTCTCCTGAAGCTTTTGTGAAGGCACCGTAGCCCTCATCTCCTCTTTGCAGATGATCATGTGGCCGCTGGTGCTGAGCGGGGTCATTGGCAACATCGTCAATGTGATTGCAAACTGCATCTTCCTCTATGTGTTCCACTTGGGCATCACGTGAGTAGCGCCCGCATCCCACAGAGGGGACAACACGGCCGCTGGCAATGGCCATGAGACTTCTCAGGGACATCAGCACCACTATGCACAACCAAACATCTGGCACTCACCGGGGAGGTTCTGCTCTGGCACCCTGAGGCCAGGGAGGCGTGAGCAGGATGACAACAACCCTTCTCATTTCCTCTGCAGGGGCTCAGCCTGGGCCAACACCGTGGCTCAATATTCACAAGCCATTTTCTTGTTCCTGTATATTATAGGCAGGAAACTCCATGTGAAGACCTGGGGAGGTAAGAGCAGCTCCTCCAGTTCCTGCTTTACACAGAGTTCATGAATGTTCTGTCGCTTCTAACCAGTGAATTCTGTTAGTGCTGACAGTGAAATATTAACCTCAGCCCGGTTCACCCCGGTAACACGGTGCTGCTCTGGTGGCAGCACGTCACGTGTGAACGTTGGCAGAGGCATGCTGGGCAGAGAACGTTCATTCTGGGGAAATGAAACTTTCTGCTGAGGCTTTGTAGGGTTCAAACTGGATGAGCACAGACGTAAGCATGAGGTTGTCCTTGGACACTCTGCTCCGGGAGGGATGAGCTGAGGGTTGTACCGCTCTGTGGCCCACAGGATGGTGTCAGCAGAGCACATATGTGCATGCTGTACTGCTAGAGGTCCTATGGAGCTGAGGAGCATTGCCCTGGTGGCTCTGCAAACAGGAATGGCATCTGCAGCTGCCTCAGTTGTTCTCAAGGATGTAACACATGGACAGTCTGGTCATCCATTCAGCGATGTTTCTCCTCTCTGCAGGCTGGTCCAGCGAGTGCCTGCTGGAGTGGGACAGCTTCACCTCCCTGGCCATCCCCAGCATGCTCATGATGTGCATTGAGTGGTGGACCTACGAAATCGGGAGCTTCTTGATAGGTCAGTGGAGAAGGGGAGCTGCAGGGATGTGGACAGGCTGTGACAGAGCAGCATCTGCTGCAGCTCTTCCCTGGGCACCCACATCCAGCGCTGACCTTCTCCTCTCCCCCAGGTTTGCTGAGTGTCATAGAGCTCTCTGCCCAGTCCATCATCTATGAAGTGTCCGTTGTTGCTTTCATGGTAAGGACTGGGGGTTCTTATTCCAGACCACGCTCCATAGTGACTGTCCTGAGAGGGACACCCAGCAAAAACCAGCTCCAGCAAATCTCAGTCTTCCCCCTTTGCGCTTAAGCCTCTCCCCATCCTGCTTATCCCTCCTATGGAGACATTTTAAATCAAACCCTGAACTCTGTCCCCCTCTCTGCCAAGTGGTCATTCCACTGTCACTGTGATGGCCCCATTACCTGGATGCACGTGCAAGTCTCAGCCCTGTGGTTTCAGATCCCCCTGGGGCTCGCCACGGCCGCCAGTGTGCAGGTGGGGAACGCGCTGGGTGCCGGCGACATCGAGACCGCCAAGAGGTCCTCCTCCACCAGCCTGGTCTGCACAGGTCAGGCCGACAGCAGGATGGGAAGCCTTTGCCAGGGCTCCTTCTAGACACAGCAGGAGCGTTTGCAGTCCTCTGTGTCCTCTTCTCCCCCTGCTCTCTCCTTTTGGCTGGCTCCACAGCACTTTGCTCTGTTTTTCAGGGGCGTTTTGCATAGCCGTGGGGGCCATTTTAGCCACCACGAAGGATGTGCTGGGATACATCTTCACTCAGGACAAGTGAGTGCCTCTGACTCCCATCCTTGGTGTGTGGAGGTCAATTCCCCAAAGCCATTGTTGTTTCTTCTCTGTCCCCAGGGAGATTGTTGCCTTGGTGGCCTGGGTCATGCCTGTCTACGTTGTCTTCCACTTGTTTGAAGCCACGTGTGTAAGTCCCTAGGGATGCTGCTATTTTCAATAGGGGACCTCAGTGCTGAGCAGCAGAATCCCAGGTTGGTTGGTTGAGGGTCCCTCAGGCTGTGGGTAGCACCAGCACAAGCACCAGGATTGCATTGCTCCTGGGGTCAGTCACCCATCAGAAAACACTGAGGGCATAAAAAGATGATGATCACAGGACTGAGCAGGGACGTGGAAATCATGGGGCAGAGACATGGAAGTCATGGGGCAGAGGCAGGGAGCTGGTTCACCAACCCCCAGGCAGCGGCAGAGCCCCAAATTGGGCCAAGGTGACTCTCCCAGCCCTGGCTCCAGCCCCTGTCCCTGTCCCTGTCAGGGTGCCTGCAGCGGGGTGCTCAGAGGCATAGGCAAGCAGAAATTCGGTGCCATCCTCAACGCCGTGGGCTACTATGGTGTGGGGCTACCCCTGGGAGCCGTGCTGCTCTTCGTGGCCAGGATCGGCGTCATAGGTACCAACCCCAAGGCATGCAGCTCTGCATGGCCCCAAATCCCACTAGCAGCTCCCCCCAGCTCCACTGATGGATCACCACGACCCTCTTCTGCCTCGCTGGGGACTGGGCACACTGGGGTGGACTGGGATGGCCCCTGCAAGTACTGAGAGCTTTTAATGGCACTGGGAAAAAGCAGCTGCTGCCAGGCAGCCCCACAGCAGCACCCATGGCCACCCCATCCCCGTGTCCCTGCTGACCTCAGTGACATCCATTCTTGACTCGCTGTCCTGAGATGGACTCTTGGTTGGGGTTGCTCTGGCAGTGGCACCCAGCTGACACCAGCGTACCCTCACAGGCCTGTGGCTCAGCATGCTCGTCTGTGTCTCCATCCTCTGTACCTGCTTCATCGTCTACATCTTCCGCATGGACTGGAGGAAGGCAGCCGAGGAGGTAACCTGTGCACCCACAGCATCATGCCCTGCTGGCAGGAAGGTCCTCAGTGCCTTGGCTGGGATCGCAGTGGGATGAGACAGCATCATGGGTTTGATTCTGTGGGATAGAGCTGCCCATGGCTGTCATCCAGTGTCCCCAGCAAAACGCAGTGCTCTGTGACCATGTCTCTGTATTCAGCTCCCTCCCACACTCAACAGCCTCCTTCTCTCTGCACCTTGTGCCACTCTTGGTTTGGGACATGAAGCACAAAGCAGACAGGGTGATCCAAGCTACCTCAGCCCTGCAGCCCTGAGCATCACCTTGTGCCCCAGCCAGCACTTCTCATTTCAGGCATCTTTCAGCTACACAGTGTCATTTCCAGCCAGATGAACCCCATGAGAGGTGACGTGTTGGCTTTGCTTGGTGGGGATTTCTGCACCACTGGCTAAACCCAGTGTTCTCTCCCCCAGGCTCAGCGCCGCGCAGGAGTGATCCAGCCACCAATGGAGGAGCCAAACCCAGCCCCTGAACTCTCCTGCAAGGGAGTTCCCTCTGGTGTGGGGCCAGCCCCAGTGTCCCACACTTACCCCCCTGCCACAGTGGTGCAGGGGTGTGTAGGTATGGCCAGGGGCTAGGCACAGTGGGATGGGGGAGCTGGGCACTGTGTGCAGTGGTGGGTTTGGGTCCAGGAAGCATCCCCACGGATTCACATAAGCCAGGAATAAGCCCACAAAACGAGGGTGCCCTCCATTACTGGAAAAATACTAATTACAAGGGTGGGCTTGGGAGAGTGACGGAGTTGGGTGGGGGGAACACTGTGGGCAGGTCTTACATTGCAGACATAAGGTCCCACCGAAGCTTCATCGAGGGCTGGAGACCTCCATGCTCTCTGCTGTTTGTAACATGCTTTAGGACCTCAGACAAAACCCGTCTCAAGAAACCCCTCAATGCCCCATTCTCCTTGCAGCGGGAGTGGATGCACAGAATGGTGTCATACTCACGGGTATCACCAGGATGGACGGACTGACGTACCGGCTGGAGCCCCAGGGATCCAACCCTGCCACATCCCCTCCGGCCACCGCCACCATCACCAAGGCACTGATCATCCGGCGCGGGCTGGCAGTGGCCTCAGCCATCGCAGTGCTTGCACTTGGCATTGTCATAAAGCTGACAACCAGCAAACACTGACTCGCACCAGGGCCTCTGGGGACTTTGCTCTGGGAGGGGGTGAAAGCCCCTCCTGAGGGATGGACTTACAAAGCTCAGACTGGCCAGCAAGAGAATCAAGCACATGCCTGTCCCATGGGAGCCAAAGGGGCCCTGTCAGCATTCAGCAGCATCCACTCAGCCATTGCTCAAGGAACAGGCCCTGCAGCTGCTCCAGCACCTAAAACACTGCTCCCGGCTGCCTGATGCACACCGAGCATGTGGGTAACCCGCTCCAGCTCCAGCCATCACCTGCCAAGTGGAGCCGAGCACAGCCCGGCTCCCACTGCTGCTCCATGACATGCCAAATAAAGAACAAACCCAGCTGCATCGGGCTGGCTCCTTTGGGCACAGGCTGAGGGCAGGACTTGGGCTGGAGCACGGAAACATCCGATGCTGGGGGCTGCAACCCCTGGGGGAGCCTGGGGGATATGGGTCTTGTCCTGCTATAGATGGCCTTCACTATAAACCAACAGTTTTATTCAGCAAGGCTCAAGATGAGCTTTCAGTTACAAGTTTGGAGGTAAAAGACTACCAGTAAACCTGACTAGGGGATACCCTTAAACCTACCAGCCACCCTCTGCTTGCAGGGATGCTCCTGTGGAGCCAGAACACGGACAGGACTATGGGCTCAGTGGGCAGCCAGCTGGAAGCAGAGCCTGGAGCCAGCCTGCCTCCATCTACCCTGTCACTGCAAGGCCCTTTTGTGGCTTCGCAGAAACATGACAAAATCATAGAATCGTAGAATCATTAGGGTTGGAAAGGACCCTAAAGCCTATCCAGTTCCAACCCCCTGCCACAATCAGGGACACCTTCCACTAGACCATGTCACCCAAGGCCCCGTCCAACCTAGCCTTGAACACTGCCAGGGATGGGGCAGCCACAGCTTCTCTGGGCACCCTGTGCCAGCGCCTCAGCACCCTCACAGGGAGGAACTTCTTCTGTATATCTAACATGAATCTTCCCTGTTTCAGTTTGAACCCATCACCCCTTGTCCTATCACTACAGACCCTGATGAAGAGTCCCACCCTGGCATCCTCGTAGGCCCCCTTCAGATACTGGAAGCTGCTCTGAGGTCTCCACGCAGCTTCTCTTCTCCAGGCCGAACAGCCCCAATTTTCTCAGCCTCTCTTTGTATGGGAGGTGCTCCAACACCCTAAATACTGGAGGAATTTCATCCTGCTTCCGGGGAGCAGTCTTTCAGTTTTCAGTCATGATGGGTTCTGCCTGCAGCCGCTGCCTAACCAAACCAGACACCCAGGCTCCATTGCCACCATTAAAATCTGCCCTTCCCTCCCCACATCCACAGCTGCACGACACAGCCCGATCCTGACCCAGAAAGCAGGTGATGCATGAAAAAATGAAGGAAAAAAGAAAGTTACCTTTAGAGAAGCTTCTCTTTCCACCAGGAGTCATCTTCAGTGAGTCCAAGCAGGGGCAAACCCTTCCCCTGCCACGGCTCAGAGCGATCTCTCCTCCCATGAGAGGGCAGCTGGCCCAGGCCCAGGGCTCTCGCTGGATACAAGATGCCCTTTACCCAGAGATATCTTCGTGCTGTGAACACACAACCCCTGGATTACAGCATCCAGCCAGAGCAGTGCCTCAGTTGCCTGTACAGGATTGTAAGACACCATGTGGCTTTGCCCACGTCGTGACATGAGGCCAGGCTGTGCTTCCCGCAGGCCACAGAACCCGCCGGGAACTGACGAGTGCAGCCCACGTCTGGATCTGAACAAAACCCAGGCTGGCAGCACCTGCAGGTGGGAGGCGATCCAGATGGACCAGACTGGTCCTTCCCCACAGGCAGGGGAGTCATTCCACCGGCGATGTGTGCTCCTGCAGAGGCACTTCACAACACACGTGTGATGTCCAGCCAAGCCGTGGCCAGAGCTGGGAGCAGCTGAGCACAAGCAGGATTCCCCAGGAGACCGCAGGGACTTACCACGCCTTTTTTGGTTATTTAAATTATAAGTGTTTATTTAGTACTTGCAAAATAGATCATTAAAAAGGCTTAGCACATGGATTTCCACCAGCCATGAAGAAATCCAACCTATTGCACAGTAATTTTCTACTCTATATATTGCATTTAATGATAAGTTTTAAATTCACCTTCTATAAACAGGGCACTTTGCAATTCCCACTTCTCTAAACTTCTCTAAGGCCTCAAAGTTCTTTTGTAGGAGCATACGATACAGTGAAATACAGGCAGTGCAAGTATCATCTTTGTAATACCTGCTGTGGAGGATTCTGGTTTGCAGAGATCATGAATATTTCACTTCAATTGAACAGTGAGGGGAAGCTCAGGTTTATTCATAACCATTGGTCAAATGCATCAGCCAGCACAGCCTGTCTTGGACTCATCACCAAGCTGGTAGTAGTTCAGAACACAACAGAAGACAGACAATCCCAAAAAATCCCAGGGAAAATATCATCAACCCATCACAGCTGAAACTCAAGCTCCTGTTTGTCACTGAAGGAACGTAAGCGGTTTGGTGCAAGACACGCTGTGCATATTCCTGGAAGCTCTGCATGGCAAGGGTGGAAGTAGGGACTGGTATTTCTTGCTCTGCAGTCCTCCTTTTGAGAGCCTGTATTCCTTGCCCATCTGGTGCAGCACTGGTTTTTAGTAAACAGGAATCCAAGCCTTCTCTTGGTTAGTGCCTCGCTGAGCCTACTCTGTGTGCTCCATGCCTCACTGAAATAACCCAGCAGAAAAGAAAAGGACTTCTCAGATTAAGGAGACAGATACAAAGTGAGCACTCAGAGTATGACTTGGACATGGTGCCTTCTCCTCTCCTCAGTAGTAAACCATCTGCGAAAGCAAAACACAAGACCAACATCCTGTGAAGGACTGGCCTGAACAAAGCCAACTCCCTTTCCAGAACAGCCTGAAGCAGAGCCCCTTCACTCGGTGACATCCACAGGGTCCAGCTCACCTGTCTCCTGCCCCTCAGCATGCATGGACTGGTTATCTTGGGTGCTGTACGACCTCTGAGCACTGCCAGGGGGAAGCATCACTCTCTAGCTCCACAGAGAACATTCTTCAAGCCCCACATTCACTACTCTAACAAAGCTTTGCCCTATCTCAAACCAGGTCTACACACAGGAGAAGAAAAAGGCTCCTACCTCACTGTGACAGCCACAGCAGTGCTCTGAAACCTGCTCCTCCTTATCACACACTGAGCCAGCCCAGCCTCTGAACAGCCAGCACAATCAAGAGGGCTTTTCTCTTCAGCACAGACTGGTGATTCTGAGAAAACCCAAACGATTTTGAGATGCCATGAGTTTCCCCCCTTCACTGAGAAGGCATTCACCTAGACAGGGCCAGCTTCCCTAGGTGGTGCTTCAAGGTCCAAGCCAGTTGTTGGCTCTTACACCTCCTCCTGCACTCAAATATGCAGGCAGGTTATTTCCCCTGGCTTGTTGGGCTCCTGCATGTCTCCCTACAGCAGTAACAGCACAAAACAGACAGAAGGGCAGAGTCCTGACCCACCCTGCCACCTCCTGTTCCTCAGCAGCTGCTCCCTTAAGCTTAGTAAATCCTCAGGATGCACAGCTGAGCCTTGCAAGGAGCAGCCAGCACAGGCGCACATAGTGCCTGGTCTGCCAGCCATGGAGAACAAACAGTGATCAGACTTGGTTTTAGATTTTACTGCTCCACTTCAGGTGGCATCCTGAGTCCTCCAGCCAGCACCAGCAGGCTTCTGCCTCCTACAGAAAGGGGAGGACATCCCACCCTTCTGCACTACCCAGCTGGAAACAGGGGAGGAAATGAAAATAGCTGAGCTAAGCTCACATGGGGGCTGCAACTGGGTGAGGAACAAGAGCTTGGTGTGAAGCTCAGCTTTAGGACACAAGCTGCCTGCCCCAGGGCACCATGGCAAAAAACGGCAGCAGTCTGGGCTAGGCTGTGGAGCAGCTCACAACACTGCTGAAGGAAGCCCTGGAATTGAAACTACTCCTAACCTGTCCAAAACAGACCAACCCCTGCCTCTGGAGAGAGCTTCTCACAGGTGTCACCTACCAAGGCAGAGCTACAAATAGTAAGGCAGGCTAGGAGACCTCTTTGAGGACATTTCTATTCTAGACACCACCTGCAAGAGCGAGAAGCAGATTTTGATAATTTCAGGTGGGTCAGATACTGTAAGTCTCAAGACAGAAGAAAACACAGGCCAGGCTCTAAGGAAGGGCTGCAGTTGCAAAGACTGAATGTCCAGAAGATCAGATGAATTGCACATGCACTCATGTAGATGGCAAAGACGAAAAGCTCACCTTTAGTACCAGCGCTGCCACAATCCCCAGCAGGACCAAGACGACCAGTCCTATTCGGCCTTTGTTAAGCCTTTTCAAGAGGAAGAACTTGGCCCAATCCACCTTCTTCTGGCTGCCAGGTGGGTACCGGAGTTTGTTTGTACTCTCCATCTTCAGGTCCTTGATCAAGCAGGAGCGGTGGTGGGAGAAGGTCTCAAAGCTGTACTTGCCGTGGTAGGCGCCCATCCCACTATTACCTGAGGGACACAACCCAGGCAATCACACCATAGGCTTGACCAGTCAGACCTTTGGCCACATGAGGCCACCAGCAGAGTAAGAAGCAGCCCAGGAAGATTTAAGTTGCTTGCCAGCATGTTACCTGTCCTACATGTGTCTTGCAGTCTAAAAGCATAGCTTCTCCTCTATGTTCCTGCACAGAGGACAACTCCTCCTTCCTCTATGCAGAATTTCTCAGTCTCCAAGATTTCCATCTGTACTCCATCCTTTTCTTCCCCACCTTGTTTTAACTACACACTCTCTAGTACTTTGTTGTGGTCCTTGTGCACTGTTCACTGGGCCTCTGAGCCGCATCCAGCTCTTCCCTGGATTTAGCTCCCTCGCAAAGTGCCTTGCTAAGGCTCTGAGATCTGACTGGTGCTGTGGGAGAAGGATGTCCTGAAGAGCTTGGCAGGGTACACCTCTGTTTTTCAACATCAGGACAGCATGTGCTCTTCACAGCAGAACACTGCTGAGTGATCGTCAGCTTGTGAGCACTCTAACACTCAAACCTCCTCCTGCAAAGCTCCTCTAGGCTGTTCTGCAACCTCTTCCCAATGTTCCCCAGCTGAAGGCCTACCCTTCCTCCAGTAACTTACCAACTCCACCGAAGGGTAAGGTTGAGAGCAGGTAATGCATCATGACATCGTTTGCAGTAACACCCCCACTGGAGGTTCCTGAAATGACTCTTTTGATTAACTGGCAAAAGAAAAAAAGAAACCACCAAAACGTTACAAAGGCCCAGAAGAGACAAGACCATGTAACAGAGCAGGACTAGGAAGGGAGCTACATGTCAACAGGCCATGGCGCCTTCTCCTCTCCTCAGCAGTTTTCTTGGCTGATAACTCAAACAAGCCCTCTCCAGGCAATGTTAACTCAAGGAAAGCGGGAAAGCTCAGAGGAGGGCTAGGGAAGATGGAAACCTGGGAGCTTGCCTGCTGAGTAATATATTAATAGTCCATGGCACCAAAGAGGAAATGCAGCATTTTATCCTTCTACTTCACAAAGCCATGCAAATGCAAAGCACTTCAGCAAGAGACTGGGAGCCTCCAGCAGCTCTGAGGTCCCCCATGAGCCAAACACTACAATTCATGTGCCAACACAGGCCCTGCATGGAGCCATGCCTGAGACCAGCCATGTCCAGGATCGAACTGCACAGAGACATGTCTGCAGGGGAGCACAGCCCAGACCCACCTTCTTGTTGTTGGAGAAGACATACAGGGCAAGGGGCTTCTCCCGACGGTTGATGAACTCAATGGCTTCATCTACATTCTTCACAGTCAGAATGGGGAGGACTGGTCCAAAGATTTCCTCCTCCATCACCTTTGATTCCGGAGAAACGTCAGTCAGGATAGTTGGTGCTGGAGTAAACAGGACAGCAGAAGATGGCGTGAGTAGGACAGAAGACATGGCCCATCACAGGACCTCATCCTGCGCACTGCCTCTGTTCAACATACCCCAAGCAAGCCACAGACACATGCAGCCCCCAAAAGGCATGCACTGCCAGCGCAGAAGGACGCACCCTCCACCTTCCCACCCCAACAGCTACCAGAAGCACCTATGAAGCAGGAGGCCTCATCAACCTCTCCCCCATGAGCAATCTTCTGCCCTTCCATCAGGCTCACAATCCTCTTGAAGTGGCGCTTATTGATGATCCTTTCATAATCCGGAGATGACTTCACATCTTCCCCATAGAATTCCTGTCAAGAGGCACAGCAGAACCAAAGTGCTCCACAGACCCTTACAACAGCCACAGCTCTAGGGCTGCAGCTCCAGGAACTCAGACCTGGGCTGTAACGGGGATAACTCTCACAGCATGAGGAACTCCACACTCACCTGCAGAGTTGCCCTGATGTTCTCCACCACGCTGCTCTGGATGGATGGGTTGCAGAGGATGTAGTCTGGGGCGATACAGGTTTGCCCACAGTTCATGTACTTCCCCCATGTTATCCGCCTATGGGGGAAAGGCAGATGGTTTCTCCACGGTCAATCCCTTGCAGACCCCACAGCCCAGCTGATGTTGCCTCAGTGACACCCATGGTCTGGGGACAACAGCCCAGAGATGTCCACCTGCCCCAAGGGGTACCTGCCCCACTGCTGAGACCCTGCCAAGGGCTTCAACAGCCTGACCTGCAGGCGACAGCCAGGTCACAGTCCGTGTCGATGTAGCAGGGGCTCTTCCCACCCAGCTCCAGGGTGACGGGTGTCAGGTGCTTGGCGGCTGCTGCCATCACAATTTTGCCCACTGTGGAGTTGCCAGTGTAGAGGATATGATCGAATCTCTGGGTCAGCAGCTCTGTTGTCTCGGACACTCCCCCGGTGACCACAGGGTACAGCTCCTGTAGGGCAGACAAGAGCCTTACAGTTACCTTGGTGTAAAGCACATATATCAAGGTAGCAGGTCTACGTGGGCAGACCCACTCGCAAACTACATTAGGATCTGGAGAAAACATAGCAATAACAGAGACGAACTCTTCTTCCTCCCCTCAAGTGAAATTTCACTTGTCGCTTTGCGCACATGAACCACAAGAAATGGAGGTTGAGACCAGGGCTGAGTCAGGCTCTGGAGCTGCTCGCACACATTAAACCTTCGGCATGTATGACCGTCGGACTCTCCCAAGGGCTGGCTCCTTCCTCAGCTCTAGCTCCCTACCTAGAGAAAGCTCTAATTCCCTGAAAACTGCAGTGGGGCCATGCTGTCAGAGCAACAGCGTGTCTCAGTAACACAACACATGTCAGAACTGCCAGACACTATGAGTGTGGTTCAGCAGGACAGGAAAAGCCAGGACATATTGCCACTGAGCAAAGAGTGCCTGATTTTCAGTAAAAGCCAGGCTCAACCCGCATGAAAGACAATCTTGTGCTTATCTAGGGGCGTCCCCAGCCCAGCATCCAAATGAGCAGTCATTGCAGTATGAAGTACACAAACAGCTCTTTACATGGTTGTGAATATCAAAGAGGCTGTTGTGTTGCAAGCAGCATTATGCAATGTTAGGTTATGCAAAAGCAGGTAGAAAATGTCAACATGCCTTTGGACACTAAGAGTAACTCAACCTTTCCTTTATCTTTTGCTTATGTCCCTTTGGAGAGAGTGGGAGACTGATTTGACTCTAACCTGCAGGAGTCCTTTGAAGGCATAACAGATATTTCCTTAAGACAATCACATCGAGCACGGGGCCACACTCACCGGGTCAAGGTACTGGGGAAGAAGATCAGCCAGCAACTGAGACGTGTTCTCGCTGACCTCCGACGGCTTCACCACCACGGCATTACCTACAAGACATATGCAGCACGGCCGCTGAGCCCTTGTGCTCCTCTCCCACCTCCCACAGCACCCACTCCCAGCCCCACGAAGGACAGGGGCTGCGGTGAGTCCCCACCTGCTGCGATGGCCCCGATTAAAGGCTGGATGACCAGGGCAAAGGGGTAGTTCCAGGCCCCAATGATCAGCACCACTCCCAGAGGCTCGGGGCAGATGTAGGCTTCATCCCGCATCATCAGCAAGTTCTTCTTCACAGGCTGAGGGGCTGCCCACGACTTCAGCTTGTCCATGACCAGGGCCAGCTCCGCCAGCAGGCTCAGGATCTCATGGGAGTATGCATTGGGCTTACTCTGCAATGACAGGGAGCTTGGGGAGGGGAGGCAAAGGCACCCACCCTGGCAGCCCAGGGAAGCAAGGTAAATTCTGCTGGTTCAAAAGTGTCTGGTGCAGGTAGTGCTGCCCCAGTGGATCCCTGGCAGAGGACAGTCAGTCTGGGTGTGTGGGGCTCAGGGTGTGGCAAAAGCCAGGACCTGCCTTTGCAGTCCTGCCTTAGACTAGCTCCTTCTTAGACATGATGGCAGCAAGCAGTGAGATGGCAGTACATAGTGAGAGCCAGAACCATGGCGGACATGAGCAAAAGACATCTGGCATGGGAAAGACAGCCCTTGGCCTTCCCACTTTCCCTTCCAGGGCGACCACTGTCCGTGCATGGCTGATAGAAGAAACCCCTCGACCCAGACCTTGTGCAGATCTGCACTGATGGCTGCCAGGATGTCCTTCTCCTTCTCCTGCACCATCAGCTTCAGGGCCTTCAGTTGCTGCATCCTGAACTCCAGCGCACGGCTCCGGCCCGAGTTGAAGGCAGCTCTTGCCCGCCCAATGACCTGCTCCATCCTCTCCATGGCTGCTCAGCACTGCAAGGAGAGAACAAGAAGACCCAGCTCACTACAGGGCTTCCTCCTGCAAGTGGGAACAGGTTTTCCCCTCCATAGAATCACATAATCATATGTGATTATTACACATAATAATATAGTCAAAGACATCACAGAAGCATCAGGGTTGGAAGGAACCTTTGGAGATCACCCAGTCTAACCTCTTTGCCAAGGCAGGGCCACCCACAGCAGGTTACACAGGAATGTCTCCAGGTGGATTCAGAATGTCTCCAGAGAGGGAGATTCCATAACCTCCCTGGCCAGCCTGCTCCAGTGCTCTGCCACTCCCAGCACAAAGAAGTTCTTCCTCACATTAAGGCAAAGCTTCTTGTTTCCTCCCTCATCTGCCTGCTGCAACCCCACCTCCCAGCTCGAGGGCTGGTGTCTGCTCTCATTCAGTCCCAGTTCCGCCGTATCCTCCTGAAACCCTCAATGATGCGCTGCACGTTGTGGTTCTGAGCAGCACCAACAGCGAGTAAACGGCAGTGCGCAGCAGGGGCGCCGGGCGGAGCCCAGGGCCGGCAGCCTTCCCCGCACCCCGGCACCGAGCACTACCCGGCGAGCGCAGGGACCCCGAGCTGGCCCCTCCGAGGACCCCCAGCGCCAACCGGTCTGAGGCGAACCCGCGCACCGCGGGCCTACCCCCGGCACACACCCGCCGCCGCGCGCCTCACGCACGTCCGCTTCTCGCGGCGCCGCGCCCTCCAACCCTCCCGGCGGCGCAATGGGAGAGCCCGCAAGCGTCACCGCAGCCCCCCCGGCGGGCGCAGAATGGAAGCGGCCGTGGCGCTGCAACAGCAGCGGTGCATCAGTCCCTGAAGCCCGCTAGTCCCAGACTCCTGCTGTACGTTCTCCCCGCCCTGGTACGGCCCGGATCTCCCCGCTTTGGCCCCTCCCGGTACGGTCCGGACCCCTCGGCTCTGGTCCCCCGATACGGCTCCGGCCCCGTTTTGTGGCCGCAGGAGAGCCGAGCGGTCCCGCGGCGGCGACTTCGCCACCGGGCAAGTTGGTTGCAGCCGTGTCGGTGCCTACGGAGGAAGCGGCAGGAACCAGAGCAGCGTCCATTAGCGGCAGGCAGAAGCTTAGCGAGCACAAGAGAGGAGGTTGTTTTGCAAGAGCGAAAGTTAAAGGAGAAAAGAGCAAAAGACCAGAGCGGGGTGAAGAGCGTGAGCTGGGCAGGACTCCCGCTACCTCGATCCCGCCGGTGCCTCGATGATCCCGCCGCTTAGGGCTGCTCCTTCCCTCCCGGTGCCTCCGCTGCAGTGGCCGCGCTGTAGGAGCTCCGCTGGGCTGTGAGCGGGACTGGGCACCGCGGTTGTGAAACGACAGCAGACCTAGGGCAGAGGAGTGAGTTGTGCGGTATCAGGGAGTCAAAGTCCCTCAGGAGAGTGGGTGGTACACGGCTGCTTAACCCTGCAGAGCAAGCGCTGCACCCAGCCCTTCCGGCTCTGGGCGGCATTTCTGAGGCCAAGTGCTGATGAAGGGATCACGGCGTTCGCCAGCAACGGGTGGGAAGGAGAGACCAGGGTCAAGGAAGACCAGCCAGCACATGAAAATGCAGGTGGTGGTCTGTAGGAGGGAAAGTAATCGACAGGAATAGCCTGGCCAGGGCGATTGAATTGACCTTGATACAGCACTCACATGGGAAACAAGCCAAAAAAAGGCAGGGAAATGAGCCAAGGCTGGGCTCATTACAGTTAAAAACAGCCCTGCCACAGCTTGCTCTGAGAAATCACAGAATCATCAGGGTTGGAAGGGACCTCTGGAGATCACCCAGTCCAAGCGGCTGCCAAGGCAGGGCCACCCAGAGCAGGTTACACAGGAGTGGCTCCAAGCAAGTTGAATGTCTCCAGAGAGGGAGACCCTACAGCCCCCCTGGGCAGCCTGTTCCAGGGCTCTGCCACCCTCACCATAGAGAAGTTCTTCCTCATGTTGAGGTGAAACTTCTCATGGTTCAGTTTATAGCCATTGCTCCTGGTCCTGTCACTGGGCACCACTGAAAAGAGTCTGGCACCATCCTTGTAGCACCCATCTTTGAGATATTCATCTGCATTCATGAGATCCCCTCTCAGTCTCCTCTTCTACAGACTAACCAGGCCCAGTTCCTGCAATTCTCTCCTCGTAAGAGATGCTTCAGACCCCTGACCATCTTTGTGGCCTCTGGTGGACCTGCTCCAATAACTTCTTGTCTTTCCTTTACTGAGGAGCCCAGAATGGGTCACAGTGCTCCAATGTGGCCTCACCAGGGTCAAGTAGAGGGGGAGGAATCACCTCCCTCGACCTGCTGCTAAACTCCTCCTGATGTACCCCAGGATACTCTTGTCCCTCCTGGCTCAAGGGCTGGCTCCTTGTAAAGTTATCCACTACTAGTCCCAGGTCCTTCCCAGCTGAACTGCTTTCTAGTAGGTCAGCCCCCAACCTGTACTGGTACTTGTACAGGTTCTTCCTCCCCAGGTGCAGGACTCTACGCTTGCTCTTGTTGAACCTCATCAGGTTTCTCTTTGCCCAATTCTCCAGCCTACCACAGTCCTGCTGAATGGCAGCACTTCAGGTGTATCAGCCACTGCCCCAGCTTCGTATCAGCAAACTTGCTTCCCAACATACCACTGCTGCGTGCCCCCATCCATATTGGTGCCCTGCAGAGCACTGCAGCATCATACCCCCCAGGCTGTCCCCATCCATGCTGCTTTACCACAGAGCACTGTGTCATGTCCCTGTGTTCCCCCCAAGAATGTCTCCATCTGCACTGCTCCCTGGCAAAGCAGGCTTGGAGTGGGTGCTACAGGGTGCTGAGGCAGCATCCAGCATGTGCCACCCGTGTCCTCACGGAGGGTGTCAGGGTCTGAAGGGAGAAAAACCCAGTGCCAGAAATATTTCGTTCATGATCCCCAGAATGAAATTAAGATGTGAGGTCAAGTACCATAATCAATCAGTTTATTATAAAAAGATAAAATATTATTATTATAGAAAAGATAGCGATAGGACAGCTCAGAAAAAAGGAGAGAAATTAAGCAAGAATTTGGGGTGCAGAGTCACCACCATCCCGAGGCTCAGTAGTTGTCATCAGAGGTGGGTGGCCACCACAGTAATTACCTTTTTCCCCTTTAATTATGTGTTGAGGGCAGTACCTCTGTTCTTAATGTCACATACTGCACATTCCTGGTGGATCAGGTGCACCCAATTTCGCTGGTCTTGCCACCACCTCTTCACCTGCACATTTGTCAGCAATCCTTGAGATAAGGGACAGCATTTCCTCACACCAGTCCTTGAGATAATGGACCTTGGAGTCTTATTGCAGCTCCTCACACCCATCACTCATGCAATGGATGGTGGAGTCCCATCTCAGCTCCTCACATCCACCTCTCAGAAAACGGACATCAGCTTCTCACACCAATCTTTGAGACAATGGACAGCCCCTTACCCATCGGAATGGAGCTGTGGGATGGGATCTGCCTGCTGAAGCCAGTGTCATTGGGACACTTGCTGGAGACCCTGTAGAAGACCCTAAATGCTGGGCAGGAGGAGACCCAAGAGAGAGCACATCACCCAGACACTGATCACACAGCATGTGGTGAACATCAGGAAGAGTGTTTGTGCCTGACCATTGTGGACATATCAGGCTTTGGTGGTGCCACCAACACCACTGATTGGTGCGTGCTGTGGGTGTCTCCCCAGGGCTGGGCAGCTGTCCTGGCTTCAGCTACAGCAGTCATTTTTCTCCTTCTTAGTAGCTGGTGCAGTGCTGTGTTTTTTAACTTTCAGCCTGGGAACAACGCTGATAACACCGATGTTTTCAGTTGTTGCTAAGTAATGTTTACTCTGACCAAGGACTTTCTCAGTCTCATGCTCTGCCAGGGAGGAGGGGAAGCCGGGAGGAAGCAGAGACAGGACACCTGACCCAAACTAGCCAAAGGGGTATTCCATACCACAGCACATCATGCCCAGTATATAAACCGGGGGAGTTACCCGGAAGGCCAGATCACTGCTTGGGTCAGGCTGGGTATCGGTCGGCGGGTGGTGAGCAACTGTATCCTCTCCCCTTGGTATTTCACTAATCATTATTATCATTGGTGGTAGCAGTAGTGGTTTTGCATTATACCTTAGTTGCGGGACTGCTCTTATCTCAACCCGTGGGAGTTACATTCTTCCGATTCTCCTCCCCATCCCTCCGGGAGCGGGGGGAGGAAGAAGGGGGGGAGTAAGCGAGCGGCTGCGTGGTTCCGAGTTACCGGCTGAGCTCAAACCACGACAGCAGCAGCACCACAAGTGCCAGCAGCTTTGAGGATGGGATGCCTACAGGTTGTCAGGCTGCGATGCTTGAGCCATGGCAAGCATTGAGCTGGGGGTCCTGGGAATGCTGAAGGTCCAGCTGTGTATGTCGTTCTTTGTCAGATACCTGCAGCTCTCTTTTTGATGAAATCTAAACAGGAAAAGTAACAAAGCCAGTTAATAAACATCACAGGGTTAAGAGCGAAACCGCAGGTAACTTAGTTAAATTTAACAATTGTTTGTATTATTTTGTTAGACGGGAAGTGCAGAAAAAGAATAACCATATTAAGAATGTCCATCACTATGACATATGATACTGGAAAGACTTCAGACAAAATACCCACCCACAGAAACACTAAAATACCAAAAGAGAAGTGCAGATTGACTTCTCATCTCTCACTACAAGGCCACAGTTTGGGTCTCATCAAGGAGGAATGACTAAGAAATTAGATCTGTTCTTAACACTCAATTCAAGCTGTCCAAAGTAAGCAACTGTCCCCTTCCTCTCCAAGGGGGCATGACACCTACCGCCTTACACACTTCTCTTTGGTCATGTGTCCCGAATGCTAGAATGAGATCTTCCTTCTTCACCACCTGGCCTTTGGAAACGCTGACAAACACCGTGTGTGTCTGCAAGACCCCATCGAGGACTTTCTCCCTGGGGATGCGCGTTAGAAATCGTGTGAAGTCACCAAACTGAGAGCGAGCACAGGACTTTTCAGCAGGAATGAACGAGTCCCACTGCCCAGGGCTGAACCGGTGGAGCCCGGGAGCTTCCATGACCCACATGTCACCGCCAGGGCAGGTCAGGGGCACCGCACAACCCCGGGGCGCTGCCCCTGCCCGGCTCCCCGCGCCTCCCGCCCGCGGGCCATGCCAGCTCCCCGGCTCCACAGCCGACTCCCACGCAGGGCTGCTTCCGCCCCACCGACCCCGGCGGTGCCGGCCCGTCACTCACGCTCCGCTGCGCCATCCCAGGACCGTGGTGCGGTAGCGGCGATCTCGAAGCGCTGCCGCCGCGCCGGGCTCGCACCACGGCCCCGTCAGGGAAGCAAATCCGGTGCGTACGGGTGACCGCGCACATGGCGGCGGCCGCGGCTGCCTCCCCGCGGCCGCTCTCCGGGGGTGTTTTCTCCGCTGTCGGTCGCTGCTCGGTCGCGGCGCTGCGGCCGCGGGCAGGTCCTGGTGGGCGCTTGGGGCTGCGCCGTGGCTTTTCCCGGCCAGGAGCGAGGCTCCCGCGCGCTGTTTTCCCCACGCTCCGGTGCTGACGGCGGCCTCTCCGGAGCTACGCACCTCTGACCATGAGGCTATTTCCACAGAAAGCCTGATCAACTTCCTCCTCCTATAGTAAACCGCCACAACTGTGTCCCCCGTATTAGCCCGTCACTAAATTCTCACCCATTAACTCTTAACTGGGTAGAGCTCGATACCTTCCGCTTGGTCTCTCACATAAAGAGCAGCTCCACCACCTCACCTCTTGGACCTGTCCTTTCTGAAGAGTACACAGCCATCCATGACAACATTCCATTCATGGGACATCATTCCATCCGTTCAGGTTGTTAAACACTCCTGTTTCTGACATGCTCTTACACAGGCTATTTACTGCTAATGCTGCTCAGCTGAAACCATGTCCAACCAAATCCGGGCCTGCAAAACACAGGGCCATGTGCTCATGCCCAAGAGATGAGGCAAGCATGGAGCACGTGCTCTGCCTTCAAAGTTTCATGACGTTTTCCCAGCTCTTCAAAGCCGGGGGGTGCCTGTTAGCTCAGCAGTCTGCACCTGAGCCACAACTCCCCCCACACACAAAGCTTGGCTTTCGTAAAGTCAGTTGGCTTTGCTAACAACTTGTGGGCTGCAGCTTAACCAGCATGTGAACATTTCACAAGCTATTGCACAAATCTCAGCAGTAAACAACCTGCTATGGAAGAGAATGATAAGAGCAACTGCCAATACTGGCATGCAGGAGGCAGCATGTGAAAGAAAAGCAGGCTGGGCTTGACAGGGCCCTTGAACTTGGTATTCGGAACGGAGCTGGGTTTTGAATTCAAGGATACAAAGGCAGGAGAAGTGGGAACATTCCTCGCACGGGCATTACCCGATGCAAACATGCTCGCCTTAATACTGTTAGCATCCTTGCAGGTGGAGCTCTGTCCAGGCACCACACTGTCTGGAGGTCCAAGGAAAATTAGATAAGGAATTAACACAACTGAAATCAGAGTGAAAAAAATGTCTGAGCATGGAGTATTACATTGTGCCTGGGAAAATAATGCAACGCATCCTCTGTGGGCAGCACGCACACCAGGGGATGTCTGCGGGAGCAGGGAGATGGTGATTTACCTGTGTTTTCCAGAGTGGCCATTCTCCAGAGCCTGTAAAATTCTCACCCTTCAGCATGAGGGTCATCATGCCACAGCAGTGCTTCTTGTGCTTGGTGTCACATCCCAGCTCATCGCAGTGGACAGCAGGCTGGTACAGTGCCCCGCTTCCACAGAAACCTGGCAACAGCATGCTCCATCCTGGGAGATGGTCCCTCTTGGTCCTTTGTCAGGGACACCTTTTAGCAAATTATGGAGAGAAAACAAGGCTGAGGGTGTTTTAAGCATTGCAAAATATCAGTTGAGCCTCCCTATAGCAGCTGGGCAAGACACGTGGATTTCGGGGAAGCATGGGATCTTCAGTGAAATGGAAGAATACCCCAGACAGCACCCAGTGAAATGCATGGTCTGCAGCGTGCTCCCCACGCCTGGGAGCTGACAGTATTTTCTATTTTTATTTAGTCACTAGGAAACAAAGGGAACTATTTATGGGGAAATTGAACTCCAGAGGAATCAGGAGGTAAGCAGCACTAGGGGTGCTCCTAGCAGGCTATACTTAGAGCAGCAAGAGACTTTTCAGTGAGAAGTGGAGCTTGAGACTCCCCTCTCCCCTCCATTCCTCACAGCCTCTTGGTTTCACCGCCCTCGTGGAGTCAAGGATAGTAAGGCACTGCAGCATGACAAGCTCCTGCCCTGCACTAGGCCTGAGGAGCATCCCTTTGTAGTGTTCCTTGCCCTGCTCTCAAAAGCATCATGGAGAGCCTGGGGAAGAACTTTGGTTTAGGAGGTAAACTGTGCAGTTTCAAGAGTCCACCAAATAACATAGCTATTCAATACATGTTTTTAGCTCACACATCATGCTCACAGAACTTCAAGTTTTAAGCCAGGCTAAGAATCCCCAATTTCTGCTTAAACATCTACCTAGTCTCAAGTTCCAAGTGTTTTCTAAAGTTACACAATCTGGCCAGTGGCACAAGACAACAGGCAGAAACAGAAGCCCAAACAGCGCTCAATCATGAAAGTGGGTACAGAAGATTAACAACAGGGAGAGGTTTTAAGGAACCTACATGAATAAATGCAGCTTAGTTCATTTATGGCATCACTTGTTTTGAAAGCTGCGGCTGATCTCACATTTGCGAGAACAAGATACAGTGTCGTACAGAGCCATGGTCTGTGGGCTGCATTGTAGACATAGCTGGGGCCATGGAAAATGTGAAAGCCACACAAAGAAACAATGGAAATGATTGGCACAAAGACTGCAACAAGACTCAGCAGCACCGCTGGCACTTGGTTTGCTTTCAGCCAAAGAGGAGGGGGGAGCCTGCCGCATACAAAAGCCTATTGAAAAGGTGTTTGTCTGAAGAAGCAGTGCCAAGACTTGGTTAGACTGGGCTCCAGCTGACTTAAAAACCTCAAGAAAGGGGTTACGGAGATATACTTCTCTGATCCACAGAAAGAAGGAGCTATAGGGGAGCTTTTTAACAAGCCACAGCCAGGGTTATGGCTCAGGTTGGACAGGGAAGTTGGGAATAAAAGGAGATCTGCTTGAAGACTTAAAGGCACCCTGGACAGTCAAAAAAAAGATAGTAGGAAGCAGAGTTCAGAGCAGACAAAGGAGTCAAAGGATCCAAATTTAAAAAAACGGAATAGGAGAGGAAGCAGGAGACAAAAAGGAGGTGGGTCACAAGTCAGGTCACAAGCTAGCCTATCTGAATTTCAAAACCTCAACAAGCTGTGAAAGCAGCAGTATCCAGTTTTACTTACTGTAGAAGAAAGAGAAAGCTTCCCTCTTTGGTACAGCTGGGCTGTGCACAGCACAATGCTGTTGCACCAGTGGATTGCAACAGTTACTGCCTCTGAACCCAGAGGTGACAATGGCAATACCTTGACATGGCTGTAGCAAGACCTATGCAGAACCTAGCGAGTCCCAAGAGCAACTCACACCTCTCAACTGAAAAACGCTTTTCAATAATTTGTAGTATCTTAGTTGCATGTTAAGTTGACTGGATTTCATCCCCTGTATCAGAGGAAGGGCTCAGGGAGAGTTCAACTTCTTGCTTATAAAAAGCAGCAAATGTCAGAATCAAAATGTGGTTTAGATTCTTCAGTCTATATTATACACTGTGGAGAGTGGAACAAGTACGGAACATGGTGCTCTTGAGTAGATGCTAGAGAGCTGAACTAGAAAAGCACATCCAGTATCTCCTTTCAAGTTCTATCAAAGGCTGAGAAAAAAAGTGTTTGGTAGAAACAAGCACCTGCTGTTCAGCGCAAGAGAGCTGAAGACAGAGGACAGCTTCAGGATCTTTGTGGAATGAGTTTATGCAGAAAGACAGGCCATGAACATTGGTCCCCTCCTCCTGAAAACAGCGAAGAAGAATAGGCCTTTTCTTCCTCTCCTGTTTGTGCAGCTGTAGTCTTGCTGGCAAGAGTGGAAGGAGAATGAGCTTGAATCCTGAGGAAAAGAAGAAAAGTAACAAAAAACAGTGAGTTCCTGGGAAAAGCCGCCTATCTCCTAGACTTGTGCATTAAGGCTTTTGCTTTGTTCCTAGATCTGTGTTCAGACATATCATTAGCATTCCCTGCTCACTCCTTCCTCATCCTCTTCATGTGCCAGTCAAAAGGCGTGGGGGTTTCTTTAAATAATAAACTGGGGGAAAAATCTGATGGTACAACTAAGAAATACAACAGCCACGTACCAGCTACCACAGCACACCTCTGCTGGGGAGAGGATATTGGTTAGAAGTGGGACAAAGCATGTTTTTTGTAAAGCTTGGATAGAAATTGTAACTTACTGCCAGTTTTTGTCAATTCGCTCTGTATACGCTGTTTTGGCAGCCCAGACAGCTCTTCTTTGCTAGAGGCAACAAATAAGCACCTTGTTGAAAGAACATACAGCTGTTACCCAGGAACGAACTTAGCATATTTGTTTTCAAATCCAATAACAAAACAAAACAAAAAAAATTAAAAAAAGCAGGGTAAATTGTTTTGCTGAAGCCAGGGAAAACAAACTCAGGGACACTTTGTGCCAGAGCTATCCAGAGATAACAAACACGAGCAAGTTGCCCCATCCTGCCCTGGGTGGCACATCCAAGTGCTGAGGGGAACATTCAGCAACTGGTTTAACCAGCCAAGTACAGACTGTTTTAACACCACTGGCTTTTGGTTATAGAGACACAGAAAGTCAGTTTTACCATAGAAACACTTCTAGTGTCAGTATTTATTTTTACCTTAATATACATTTATACAGGCCATAATAAAAAGGCTATTACGCAACAGTTCAGTGAGTTATTACCTAGTTTCAAGAATAATGCATGCAATTACAAAGGAGAGGTAGAAACACCGTATTAAAGACCTAAAAATACAAACATTATATAAACAAACACTTTCAAATTAACTGTTGGAATTTCATACAGATAAATAAGGTAAAAAGTACATTACTCTGTCAAAGTAAAGGAAACACATGGTTATCCAAACACTGAAACAGTATTTTGATGTGTAAGCCCTGTACAACTTTGTCAAATAATTCAGACCACTGTGTTTAAGAGGATTAAAATGATTTTTGTCCTGGAGAATGGTTTATTCAAGTATTCAAGCAGTTGAGTAACAAAAAAAGTCCCCAAAATAAAGTATAGGAACCATTTCCAGAGAAGCTGATCTGCCTAAATACTTTGCAAATCGCTGTCCTGATGATCTCATGGGATGCTTAAAATGATAATGCCTATAAGGCTAAATGAAGCTTCCCACCTCTCCCCCAAAATGCACACATAATAATCCTGATTTTTCACACACACTGTATGTAGATATTCTACATCAATTTATCAGCATTTCAAACTCCAACATTATTTTCTGGTTTTGCATGGTTCCTTGCAGAACCTTTCAGTTTACAGTATTTCTTGTAATACTGCTCAAGAAACAAACTACAGAGAACTGTCATTACATCCCTAGAGACTGCAGGCATTAATGCACGTATTGCATGCACAATAAAAGATGCAACCAAATCTATATAAAAAGCAAACAACCAGCAACTCAACATTGCTATTACTGAGAAAAGTCCAGACCAGTAGTTACTCAAGTATTAGACAAATAGGTATAAAATGGAAAGGTTCACATGAATACAAGTTTTTACAGTTTGTTTGAAAGTCTTCTAGAAGCTACATTTGAAATTCTGAAAAGAATTTTATGTACACTGAAATGAAATTCAGCCAAGTCCATTGTGCCTTCTTTCTCTTTTTTTTAACATTGTTCTTCAAAAATGAATATACAGTTGCTTTAGTAAATTAGTGCAAAACAAAATATTTTGGAAGATCATCAAATTGTATCCACATCAGCTGAAAACCCACTGGGGATTTTGCACAGATGGAGCACAATTTCTTCCATGACCATCTTTCCCCTGTGTAAAGGAGCACTTCCTCGTCATCCCTTCATATGACAAGCTGAGCCATGTTTACAACATGTGAGCTCCAATACAAGCCAGCTTAGCCCCTTCGAACAGCACTTGCACATGGTTAGGGTTTCCCAAATCCACTCTGCCACATTTTACTGACAACTTGAAAATATTTTTCACAAGCGTTTGAGGGAATCTTCCAAGGGAAATGTCTTTTTGTACCTGATGCAGAAGGATCCACTCTCTATAAACCTCATGAGGAAAACAAAAAAACCCCTGATCATTCAAGTTCGAAGCACACGTACAAGGATCAGTTTGAAATGTGAAGAGAGACTCTTTTAAATTCTGTTGCTAGGAAGAAAAAGGAGCTGCTGGATCAGTAAGGCAAGTGTACTTTTGGAATTTCTGCTCTTTGAATAATGCTGCTGTTTCTTTGGTAGTCACCACAGAAATGTAAGAATCATCTTCCACACGGGGCAGAACAAGAACAACAATTAAGCTGTAGTGAAAAAAGTGCAGTATCACTGATGTGGTCCCTTATGTTCACACCATCTGGTCCTCGGGATATTTCTACTGCTCATATACAGCCACTGTGCTATAGCAAAGTGCAGAAAGCCTTCGCTCGATGCTAGATTTATCTGCAAACAGAGGTAACAAATAGGTGATGACTCCAGTGTTATTTTACAATGCATTAATTCCATGCAATTGTCAATATTTTCATTATTCAATCTAAACTTACACTTGTGTACATTTTCTATATCTGCGGGGTCTTGTAGTATTTTAGTCAGTCCTTCCAGCAGCAAGGCTGCCTTGTGGTATCGATATGTAATATCTTCAGTTTGCTGAAACATCTCATCCAGAGCTGCTGACTGAACCTGGAATCATTCAGAAGATTCAGTTGTGTAAACTGCATGAGGCAAGTAATGAAATGAAAAATTCAAATGGAATGATACAAAAGTGTCATTAAGAAAATATTTTTGAGGCTTAATTTAGCTGATCTGTTTTTATAACTGTGAGATAACAATACAAAGTCAGAGAGAATATAGCACCTGTGCTGTATTAACTAAGGGTATTCTGCACATATAAACTATAACAGCACTTTCTGATCTTTTTGGCTTACATGTGTTACAACATGAATAAATATGCTTGTTCTTACACCTGCACTCTCTTGTAAAGAAGAAAAATTAATTGTGAATGACCACACCATTATCAGGGCTTAGCAAAGTCTTGTGTGTGGAATTTCACACACAGGTGTCTTGTGTGTGACACCTGTGTTAAAAAGACCTCCCTCATCAAAAAAGCAGTTAAGTTTCTTGTGTGGTTACTGCATCGCTCCACAACAGATAAAAAGTTTATCAATTACATGAAAAGGCTTCCACATTTTTGCTATTATTTTTGCTTTGTATGGACAGGCTGATGTTCTTCAGATTGACCTGGTAGATCGATGAAGCTACTTCTGTTGGTTCTGTGCTTTACTAAGCCTTACTAGAGGAGACTGCAGCACACACGCCTGTGTGGCTTAGGAGTTTGTTTCCTAGTGGTTTTGTACCAAATGTGCTGATGTAGTGGAAAAGTCCCTGAGGAACAGTATCTGCCAGGAACTTTAGCCACAGTTAAGGCAGGGCAGGAAAGAGAGTGAAAGACTAACAGAAATTACGATGAACAGAATGCTGGAAACATACATTCTATTTTCTGGTGATGCAGAGAGAAGGAAGCAATTCTTCTCAATGTCCTATCATTTAGGTAAAAGGAGTAACTTACCATTTCTACAGCACAGCTGTAGATGAGTTTCTCTGCAGTTACACTATTGATTTCATCAATGAACCTCTGCTTGTCCGAAAAGAAACGATTCAACTTTTCAGTCAGTTTCTTGCACATGCCGATACAGAATTTGTATCTCTCATTGAGGCTTTTCACAACTGGAAGAAAGGCAAGAAGAAATTAAAACACAATAAAAGAAAACAACCAAATAACATAGCCGAAGTTCAGCTCTTCCCAGCACTAGCAGAGTCAATCTGTTTAAACTTGAGCTTTTAATGTTTATTTACTCTGCCACTTCTACAAATTAGGTATGCATCAAATAATTTCCATTTCAAGTTAGTAACTGCCCATTTCTTAATAGTTTCTAGCTGTACCTTTGTTTACTATTAGAACTGTGGAATCATACATTATCTCTTGTACTGGAGAAAACACACAAATGTTGTAATTTAAGCTTTTTGAGTGACCTATCAGCAAAGAAAACTCACAAGCAAAGCAAACTAGATTATGTTGCATCTACCTTGCTTAACAGCAGTGGATGGGTTCAGCTTCCCCGATTTGACCTGTGCTTTGGCAAGATGCAGAGAAGATGCAAGTAACTGGGCAGCTTTCATGTACAACACCAGCTGCTCTACTTGTCTAGGGAGGGGGGAAAAAAATAAGTAAGTAATTATGTACCAACACACCTTTCTTGAACACATTCAAGCCATGGGCAGACATCACTTTAAATCACAGCCCTACACAGGACCCAGCAGCAGCAGAAGAGGAAGACAGATGTTTAAAATGCAACTCCACCCCTCCCTTCCCTTCACAAACACGCTGTCACGGGTTGAAGAGTACATCTGCTCATCTAGTAGCTGCAGCAGCAAATACAAACTGCTTTAATGTAGACATTTTAAAAAAGAACACTTATTTGCGAGGACTAACTGCCTGAGGTCAACATCTTACCACAAGTGACTGGGTGTACTTTTCTTGTCATTTCTTGTCATTTTTCTTGTCATTTCCTGTGCCCCTGGAATTCTCAGTTGTGAAAAGCAAACATTTTGCAGGGCTTTTCTGTTGTTTTTTTTTCCCCAGAAGCAAAGCAGGAAGTGGAACTGCCCTTTCCCACCACTCCACATTTCTCATATTTCTCTTTGATTTTGATTTTGTATTAGGGCTGATTGGTTCCACTGGAAAAAAAGGTCAAAGTTGGATGCTCCTTCCCCCTTCCCAACCTCCACCTCAGTGCTACTGCTTCAGCCTGGTCAACAGGAACAGATGAGGGCTCAGATCTGACAGAAGCTGCTACACAAATTCCTAAGGTTAGAAATGCAGGGCTGTACCTCAAGCCTGAACTCTTCACCACTTTCCCCAACTCATGTGGCACGCCAGAAAACACTGTTCTTTTATTTGTCTGCTAGCAAATGTCTCTCTATCCTTTGCTCTTTCTGATCTGTCTTCATTGCTAAAAACTTATTCCTATAAAAGATTCTATACAGCAAAACAATCACTCCCAACAAAAAGGGCATAGTTTGCATACATTTTGGATGTATTCAATATTCACTAGTTCTCTTAATACTATTTGACTGTGTACTTACCCCCATTCTTTGCTTAGCTGGCTGATCTGATCAACAACTATGCTCTCTTGGATTTGGTACAGCGATACTGCAGAAGTGCACAGGTCTGGGTTTCCTCCTCGTACTGCTGTCAGATCCAGAACACATTCTGTAAATGTCAGCATCATGTTTAGATGACGCAGTGTATCTGTATGTTCTCTCTGTCAGAGGGAAAGATGACAACAATTTAACCATTATAAGCCATAAGACAAACAAGTACACTCAAGACTCTTGCTAATCATTTGAGAGTTTCTTGGTATGTCAGTTCTATGCATAAATCACATTGCAGTAGAGCCAGAACTAGGAACTACAGAATCAAATGGGTCCAAATAGATCAACAGATATTACCTTGTTCTTTGTTAATAATTTCAAGATACTGTACTTATACTTAAGAGTCTTTCGACAAAGCCGAAGGAATTGGGACATGGAGTTCTATGTTTGTTGAAACCCAAGCAACTAAAGGAATCACAAGTGGGACATAATACTTGTTATTATATTATCAGCAACCCAAAAGTATGCTCGGCACTTGTGTGAGAAGCCAGGAGGAACATTTGGCTTTTATTAAAAAACAGACTTGATACCTACAAAAGAACTGATCTAGAAATTCATACTTATCTGCTTCACTTTTAATTTACAGTTAGATCTAGAATTACACTGTGTTACAAGGTGGCTGTTGCCAAAGTTTACAATTTAAACTAAACAGCTTCAACTAGAGCTAATACCAAACTAGTTCTTGGTGACTAAAACAGATAACACATGCATAGTCTCTGCTCAAAAAAACCCAGGTAGCCTTCAAAACTAATCAAATGTGCCTTAGCAATATTTATAATCTTTTAATTAGTAATACAGGTCTTAATACATTTTAACTCTATCTGTGGGAAGAATACAGTGTACTGTCAAACAGTCAATAGATTCAATAGGGATCCAAACACTTTCCAGCAAGATGTGAATGAGAAAACAGAACAGCAATCTGTCTTGAGAAATTTACAGCCCAAGGATAGCAGTCTGGTGAAAGACCACCCCAATTTGTGTTTTTAAAGTGTCACTCCTCCACACATTAAAAAAACCATATAGGACACTCTTCCCACAAGTAGGATTTAACGTCATCCACCGACTGTGAAGCAGCAGCTAAAAGCAGTGCCCAGAGGGATATTGCCACTGTCAGCACCCACATCCAGAGACTTGGCATTAAAACAGAGGCCTCTTTGGAAGGCTCTGGTGAAAAAAAGCAATCATATTCCTTTGGTTACCTATTCAAATACATGATATGCCAGGAATAACGACCAAAGAGAAATTGGTCACTATTGATACAGGACTATTTTCAAGATCTTAAAAAGGAACATGTGAGACACTGAAGAGGAAGCTACAAAGTGCACTGAACGGTCCTGTTTTTACCATGTCTCTGTTTTAGCAGCATTACACATTATAAAACATTATTTTTTTTTTTTTTTTTTTTTTTCTATACCTCCATTAAAGTTTCCTCAGGCAATTCGGGAGCTTCAAAAGTGATAAAGCCCTCTAAGCTGGGAGGCGAAGTACCATAAGGCATGTACTTCAGACTTGGAGCAGCCTCGGCTCCCGGAGGAGAAGAACCCATATAAATACCAGGAGGAGAGCCCATATATACACGGCCACTAGTAGAGCAGAGAGACCCTCCAGAACTGTTTGATCCAACTAAAAGAAAAACAACACACACATTCAGTCTAACAGCTTGTTCCATCTCGCAGCACTGGGACTGCAGTTGATAGCAAATAACAAATCAGTAGTCAGCACAGAGTCACTCTTGGGAAGCTCTCCTGATCGTTCCTTGCATCACTCTGTAGAGAATGCAAAGGCTACCCCACAGTGAACAGTGACAATTCATAAACGCAGATTCTGGGAATGGCTGACAAGGATTCCAAGGCAGAGTCTCCAACAGTACAGACTGAAGGTTGTGCTATAGTTCACAAAAGCACACTGCTGCATGCTCCTGCTCATCCTGAGCAGATGACGGACTTTACCTTGAGATCTTTGATATCTGGCAACACAGCTGACACATGCCCAAATACAGGCAGCTCACACCCCTTGTGTGCCGTTTCTGGTACAATGCACAGCAGCAGGCAAAAAAGCAGAATCAGAAATCCAACTTTTCCTTTCTACCTTTCTCACAGAGATCTATTACACTCCCTGTGGTGGAGTAAAGCTGTGTACACAGGTTACGCACTGCTGTGTTGTAAATCTGTACCTCTCGCCCTCTCTTTAGGAGAAGAAAGGGCAGAATTCATCTGACATTAATCTCTACTTTACAGGCTACTTTTACCCTATGGCCTAGAGGACTTGCAACTACTGTGCAAGGCAGTAATCAGGTTACTGGCCCAAGAAGTAGGCAAGCCCAAACACTGCGTTTGAAAAGAGTGCAAAGTAGTCAGGGAAGTTTTACCTGAGGTGGTTCTTGTTCTGAGGACCATATGGGTGCAGGTAGGAGGGGTAGCACTGCTTGGAGGGGACCCAACAGTAAACATAACAGCCCGAGAACTTGCCCCGCTTCCCATGGAAGGGGGTGCCATTGCAATTCCATAGGCCCCTGCTGGAGCTGGAAAAGAGAATTTCAACAAATTAGTCCCCATTACATATAATCATACCAGTAAGTAATTACATGCAGCAAACTGGAGCACTGCAGCACAACATGCTTGGATGTAGATCCAAGATTTAGACTAGTTAGAAGTTCTGACAGCAAATAAAACAAGCTGAGTGGACAGCCTTGATCATACACAAAAAGAAACAAGACGCAGCCTACACGTATCTTTTAATCTCTCTCTGCTCTATTCTCACCTAGAAAAGAGCAACAGAGGCTGTGTGAGAGCCTCAGGACACCACCAGTCCTGCAGCAAAAGATACAACAGAAAAATTCTAAATGCAGACCATGACAGGTCTGCAGGCTAAAGGCCGGCCCTGTCTGCAGAACTCCTTCCATCTGCTCAAAAACAAGGTGAGAACTTCTGGTGGCCACTTATGGCAAGGGATAAGCTGGGGGAGGAAGGAGAAATTAAAAAAAAAATAAAAAAAAATACCCAGAATTCCATAAACTGTCTTTCACATGAAAATAGGGTGTAATTGGGAAATGAAACAACCACAAAATGTATTAAAAATAAAACGAAACATAAAAAATCCCAGACCCTTCTAGCCAGTAGAGGCAGTTGAGATATTTCTGTGTTTGGCACAGAAATAGCTATTTTCCTGTATGTTATTTTTAAAGCTATGCTAAAGAAATGGAACATATCCCCTCTTAAAGATTTAAAAAAAAACAAAACCCAAAGCCCTGCTGTACTGAGGCTAAAAATTGTCAGAACCAATTATTGAAGTTGAAAGCAGAACTGCATCTAGTTGGCACTCCATAAAAACCCCAGCACATAAAGACAACTTGGATGTATCAATCTGTTCCTTACCTGTATCCATTGGTCGCTCCGTATTGAGGCTGTCTGTGCTGCCTTGATATAACTGGCCACCAAGGGTAGTCTTTACCTGTTGATCTGAGAGCTTCCCAGTACTAACAGACCTAGTCAGAAAAACGTTATGAATTCACAACAAAGTTCTTCAGTGAGATCTTCCTACCTAACTTGCAACTAAGGACGACTTTCAGATTCTTGGCATTATAGAGAATTCTTCAAAGTACAGAAAGTCTTGAAAACTCACTGTTCATCATGGACCTACTGAAGTAGAGCTAACTATAAAAATAAAGAGACCTTTTTCTCTTAAAAAAATTATATTGCAAATTTTATCATACAGATTTTCAAGCAAAAACTGAGCAGGCTTCAAAGAGGCAATGAAATTCCATATTCACATAATCAAAATGAAAGGGAACTAAACAGCAACACAAAGCTCTTCAGGAAGTCCATGCTATATCTATACACAGCACAAAATGTTTCTGTTGTATACATCAAACTTCAGCATCTCCTCACAGCTCACTTTTTGCATGCTCTTCCCCTCCAAGTTGCTGTGTGCAACGTACATTCTTCTGCCAAGTTACCTACCCAGCTTTACAAGTTATAAATACTACAATACCTACCTGCCGAAGGTAGTTTTACTGTGCTGTTCTGCCTGCTTTTCACCTCCTTGGGTTGAGTGGAAGTGTGTGAAATCCCTTGGGTCAGTGATGTCTTTAGGCTGCAGTGCGGGATCTACCAAGCCCTGGCGATTAGCCAGGGCCAGCAAGTTTGAGGACGCTTGAGTTTTAGGTATTTTGAAAGGAGCTGTTGCCTTTAAGAATCAAGACCAAGAACACACAAAAACTAAAGTTAGAACCCAGAAAATATTACTGGGAATGGTTTCAGGCAGTGTGTTACCACATTTTACTGACAGTGGCAAACTTAACAAACCTTAGTAGGAGAGCCAATGATCGTTGGTAATGGAGTTTTGAACAGCCAGTCTGAACTCCTAGGTGACGATCCCATATGTTTGGTAGGTGATGTTCCCAGGCTACCTGGCCTACTTGGCTGTGGAGAGTGACTGTACCCATACCCAGCATAGGATGGGCATACTGGGTCTGAATGCTGCTTTCTGAGCTTCTGCTTGTTCTGGTAAATATCTGTGAGAGTAGGTGCACTCTGCAACCTTGCTCCCATCAGAAGTGACTGTGGAGACTGAGATGGTGGTATTGGAGAACCTGTGGGGATGAAAAACAATGAAGTAATATTCCACTTGCAGTGCTTGGAAAATACATCAACAAAGCCCAAAATGCCAGAGACCAACATTAAACTGAAAGGCGATGGGACTGCAAATATTGTGAGTTGTGTTTGATCATTAATTCCCTAGATGGCAAGGAGAACGGATTTAGCCTGTTGGCTATTTGGATGTTTAAGGTGCCAAATAGGCAAGATTTCAAGGTGACAGCTGTGCTGGCAACTGCAGTACCTCTGGCAACCTCCATCAAGACAAATAAAGTGGTTAGATTCAGCAGGAATGGCATAACCAATACTGAAATTTCAAGTGCAGCCATCGAGGCTCTAGGTTGAATAGAGGTTCTCAAGTACTGGAATTGTGTTCTTAAAAACAAGTGTGTGAATGTGACATTGCATGTTAGTGACTTGTTTTGTACATAGTGACTTAATTTGCAGACACAAAAGGCAGCTCACCTCATGGTTCCTGCAAGAAAACTAGGTACTGAAAATAACCGCATTATTCAAATAGAACAGTTTGGGATCATTACTTTGGGCAGTCATCTACTTTTTACTCTGTCAGACTGAATCTTTTTCAAATGATTATTATGTACAAAGAAAGTCCACAATTTAGTACAAGGTTTCTCCTAAAGCAAATGGAAATAGAAGTCATTTAAACATTTAAAGAAGTCATTTAAACAGAGGGCTTTGGTGAAATCTCTCTTATGAACATCTCACCCACCCAAAGGTGCCCTTCCCCTCTTTTGAAATAAGGAACCTGAAATTTGATCACATTCCTTGTGATATTTTTATGTCTCTGATGAGGAACTGTGCAACAGTACATAAGACTTCAGCTTTATGACCACAGTGTCCCACATAAAATGCCTGTCTTAGGAACCTCAAAGAACTGACACTGTTCTTTGTGACAATTTCATGTTAAAAACATAAAAGCAAAACTTAAAATGAACCATACGAACTACATAAGATGTTTAAGACCTGGCCAAGACAATCTTCTGAAATAGGCTCTGTTTCACAAATGTATGCTCAAAAAACATCACAAACTTGCAGTTTGCTCGTTAAAGTGCCCAGCTGTTGAGACATCTTTCAACCTTCTTAAGGTTCAAAGGCTTTTGGCTAGTTAGATTTTGAATATGAGCTACTTTATTTCATTCCACTCCCTTAAACAGTATGTTTTAGAATAGCCTTTCTGCCTGCAGCTCCAGCAAAGATCAAGTCTATTTCTCATTAATTTCCCAGCCAAGAATTTGCTTGTTTGAAATCCCTCTGCTTCTCTGTCTCATACCATTGAAAGTCCTCACCTGTCACTTAAGAAACTAATCTTAAATCTCACTGCTTACTGTTCTAGTGTCATTGCCACCATGGGGAAGGCTTCTGAATTAGAAGTTTGTCCATTGCTGCCACTGGCAGCAAGAGTAGCTCAATTAGTTTAGAAGCTACATTATGACAGACATCTTCAGTCCTTACAAAATCTCAGTACAGATGGCCTCCTGTCACCCAGAAGCAAAAGACAGCTTCCCATAGCCATTTAAACGCTGCAATTTGTGCTATTTTCCAAATAGAAATACCACTGCATTAATCTGAAATTAAGACATGAAGTCAAGAAGGAAAAGAATGAAGGCAACAGATGAATAAATGAAACATTAAAAAAAACCAACCCCTTACAGCCATAAAACCAGTGCTCTGTTATGTTACAAGTCAGTTTGACACTGGTAAAAGGCACTAAACCAAAAGCCCTACAAAATTCTATCCAAAGAAAAGATGCAACAAGCATCCACACTGCTTTGTATTCTCTGCACATCACCCCCTTCTTTTCTTTTTAAGAGAAGAGACTATTTAAAATCTGAGGCTTCACTTATTCCTTGTCTTTTATTGAGACTGCCAATGGCACAGCAATTAGGAAGACACTTTTTGAGACCCGTTACAAACATCTCCTATGGATGAAACCACTCTCAGATATGAAACATGGCTACTCCAAGAAATGAAGGCTTTATCATCCCCAAATGATTTTGGGAAGTGTTTAAAATAGGAGAAAACCCCACAATACAGTTTCAACACCACCTCTTAGAAAGTCAAATTAAAGAGTATAACTAGTATTTTAGAATAAGAAGAAAATGCACCCAAAATGTACAGAGAGCAGAACGTGTTGCTGAATTGCATATTTTTATACCCAATCCTTCTGGCATTACAGTGCAATTCCATCTTTAACAGTCTCAAAACAAGCCCTATTTCTCCCTGATCTTTTTTTTCCCCTTCTCCTGCTGGCATGCCATAATAATTTATGACTTGCAAGGCTTACTGAATGCTTAGCAACACTAGCATCAGATCCCAGTCAATTTCCAAGGAATGACGAAAATGTATCGCATGCTGTACACTGGCAGTTCTCCCTCCCTTTTCTGAGGGCTGGCATAACAGAGCTGGTCTATCAAAACCAGATTCTGAGGAGCACGCTACTCCCATTCATTATAATCCATCCACTTCCACCCCTGCTTCAAGACAGGCATCATCAGAGTTCTTTCTTACCTCAAGAAAAAGAAACTTCAGTTACCCCTTTACTGTGTAGGGAATTAGTCATGGGGAAAGGCGTCTTGATTCTGCCACAACTGGGCTAAGTGTCTAGAGAAACTCAGTGCACTGCTTACCCACTGTCTCCTATTCACCCATACTAATGTAGTGTAACCTTGGCTCTCCTCTCCCTTCACAAAAATCTCTAGAAGCTCTATCAAGATAGTAGTGGTTACACTGTTCAAAGTCACTCACCTGAGAAGTTTCTACTCCTTGATTCATGTCCTTGAAGCTGTCCGCAACAACAGTGTCCAAGCTGCTCAGGTATGGTTCCAACTAAGCAAATGAAATAAAAATGTGAATTTACACTTTATGCTTCACCTACAAATGAAGGTAAAGCAAAATAAAACTGAGTTAGTTTACTTCTGTGTGTCATTTAACAGAAATTACTTCTGCAAACGTGACCTAGTTGGGTGGATTTGGTTTAAGATAATTTCAAACAAGAATTAGTGTTCTGAATTACTGTTCCAGATAAACCTTTACTAATTGCTAAGAATTTATGGGCTTACCTAATGGTGAAGGAGAATAGGGTCTAGAAGATCCTGTGGATAACCTGCGCCCAACACCCTGTGCAGTGTCAGCTGGTACTGGAGAACAGGAACCCATCTTCACGAAACCCATTGGGCTGGTATTTGAGCGTCTCACAACTCCAGCTCTAACAAGGTGAAAAGAATGGTTACACACATTATACTAACTGTGGTTCCTTGAGATAAGCTTCAGAATCCCCTAAGTATATCAGATAAAGAAAATACTGACATTTAAAGTGAAAGCTATGACGTTGAAGCTTATTAAGCTAATAACTTAAGCTAAGCTTCCCATACTGAAAACAAACAAGATTTAATTCTCTTTGTTCACATTGACTTTTTAACTTTCAATGCCATAACAGTCTGTTAACTGGAGAAAATTAAAACAGATATCCTAGTCTTCGAATTCAAACCATCAAATTTTGAATTTTACAAACAGTAAAAAAGTGAAATGTATTGCTGCAAATGCCCATTTTTATGTCAACAAAGATTATGACAGTTTTCATAGTGGGTCAAATACACAGGTCAGGTAACTGAATACAGATGATTTAAGAGAAAAGCACTCTCCCAAGTGTAGCAACTACTATAAAATCAGAGATCCTTAAAAAGATATGCAAGGAACCACGGGCTTGTTTTTGTAAAGATCTCCAGAGTTCTGAGTAGTCTGTTTGACCTTCACCATCCTGATCCTGTAGACCACAAGGCAAAGAATAGGTCTGGCACACTAGAGCTTTGTAATAGACAAGCTGGTTAACTAGCATGCTAAAAATCATTTCCTTTATATTCTACAGAACAATGCATTCATCTCATCATTACATGTGTAAAACCAAAACATAACTTATTACTGACTTTGTAGTTTATAATGTAATGCCATATAATAAACAAAGAGGAATAAAAAAGCAAGACTTCATCTTTTTACCTTCTTGGCTTGAGTGAAAGAACAAGCTCATTTTGTTTTCATGAAAAATTTCAAGTGCCCATTCAACAATCTTGAGATTGTGAAGGACTTATGTTATCATTAAAATGTCTTTAGTATGTTTTTGTGCAGAACAAAAAATGACATCAGCAAGAAAGCATGGACCTCTGACAGAGTACAAACACACACTAGAACCAAGAAAAGGAGTTTAAACCCCCCAGGCTTACCTTGGTGATCCGTGGGGGTTTGACACGGGGCTGGCAGTAGAGGAGAGGTTCTGTTCTATGCGCTGGTAATTCCGTAGCTGAGTGGGAACCGGGATTGGTGCTGTTTCACTGCGGGGGGATACTGAAGGCTGACAATGCCTGAAGATGGAAGGTGTGGAGACAGGAGGTGAATACGGGTGGACAGGTCCCTCTCAGAATTGTACCACTGATGAAGTTTCAAGAAAATATAGGAAACAGGCAAATAAGCTGCTTCTGCACTCCCTGTATGCCGTATGATCTCAGCTTGTCCCAATCTAACTCTAACACTTCAGAGACGAAGATGAGGAACTGTTGATTACTACCTGCCTTTCTTATACTGGCCAGTATCAGATCAAGCTGAGAGCGCAGAAGTAGCTGAAGCATTTCGTCACTCATTCCCGGGATCCAGAGATCCCTCTGACTTCCTGCCAATCAGCTTGTTCTGTTTACCAAGCTTCAAAATAGCGTTCTAGGAAAACCTGCTGCACTAAGAACAGGAAGTTCAGCAGCAAGGGCTGGAATGTGTACAAAAGCCACTAAAACAGAGTCAGAGATATCCCAAGAGACACCATGAACTTGCGAAAGGAAAACATGTTATGTAACCAACCCCTGACAAAATGACCAAAACCACACACCTGAACATTAAACCACAGGCTCAAACTGCAGATTAGCACTTCCTGAGTTCAACTGAAGTGTCAGTGACCTGGCTTACTCAGCATCCTATCTGATAAGAGAATCAAACCACTGCAATGTAATCAGTTACCAATACTTTTAAAGGAGGACAGAATTCAGTGGAAAGAATTTCAAATGAATGGGCTTTTTGGAAGATAATCAGGCTAATATTTAGCCTTTTATTGACCACCTCTTCAGAGAAAGATTAGAAATTCTTAGTGGAAATGTAAAAGAAGTTCTGCCACGCTGCATGGCACTGAACAGGAATCTTGGTTTCTGACTGTAATTGTCCTGTTCTCTTTGCTGCCTCTGAGAACAAAATAGTACTTGCTAATACACATAGAACTGCCTTAGCAAAGAAAATAACTTTGTCCTTTTATTCCCACTCAGTTTCTAGACACTACAGAGTAATTTGGAAGTCATCCATGAGCACACAGTCAGTGGAAGGCCTAAAAGCTTCTACACAAGAAGGTCTCACAAGCAGAAACACAGAGGCAGCCTGCTATGACTAACACAACACCCTGAGGTAGCACAGGGAGGCACTCCTTAGGCCCGAGCTCTGGGAGAAGGGAAGCAAATGTTCTTTAAACTGTGGCAGTGACACTGAGGCGGCTTCAACTTTTAAAATATTCACCCTGTAAAACCCCTTCCCCTGCTCTCACACAGCCTTGTAGGTATATCCAAGCAAGCTCTGTGAGCTAACTGTAGGCAGCAATGTGGTGTTAGCATGGTGGAGAGGGATGGCGCAGTACTTGGCCTTACCTCGGGGCTCCCCAGCTCAACCCCAAAGCTAAACTCTGGTTCAGCATCCTCAGTCTGATGTGGTTTGTTATTAGTTAGAGAAAACGCAACACAGATGTGTGCAAGTGCCTGCATGCAAATCTTGTTTCTCTGAGATCCAGAGAATAAAATTAGCCATTAACCACAGGAAAGCGAACCACCTCTACCTGTTCTGCCCATTCTGGCTGGAGTCTTGAGAAGCGTTACAGCTTCTTCTACTTGACTTAAAGCAGCATAACTATGAGTGCAATTCATTCCCATAGTTCAAGCAGCTAATCACTGTTTCACATGTTATAACCTTTTGTAAAAGACAAAACAAAAATCTACACACTGTTCCCCCCCCCTCAAAAAAACCCAACAACCAAACGACACAACAAAAGCACATTTCTCAGGAAATAAAAAACCAAATGCAGTGCCTTGTAGACTACCAGACACACTGCTTCCTTCACACCATGGTCCAAGCAGCCAGTTAGTTACTGAAATTACTCAACCAATAATTAAATCAAACTATTACAGTACGGACACTGAAAGTGTGACCAGTAGGCACCTGTTTCTAATCACACGACTGTTTAGCTCTTAACTTAGTAATGTACAGACAATGTGACTGACATGTTTTCATAAAACCTGTAACTCTATGAACTGTGATGCCTGACACAATTTAAAATAGGAAATGACAATGTATTTCTAATACGTCGTACACAGCCAATCCAGAGCAAATGGATCTTTACAGACAAACCACCCCCATTATCTGCCCTTAAACATAAAAGGTAAGACTAAAAGCTCTATTGATAGCCCATGTCAGCAGATTTCACAAACTGTGCAAAGATCAGCACAAAGTAGCAAACTTTTCTTGTGACAAGCATTTCTAAACAAATAATGCTGACTCGCAGCCCTGTAGTATTAGCATAAGCCAAAAATACACCCAACATAATAGCCTTATTCCCCATTTAGCCACTCATCATCTTTCTATTTGTACTGAAAACATTATGAAATTCATTACTTGGTCAAATGACAAATCTAATCTTTCTGTTTAGATATTACATGAGTAGTTAAACAGCATGATTGAGCTTCACATTTTTCACTATAACACAGGAAAGATTTTAGGCACCACTGACGAATATCAGTTCTAACTGAAGTCTACAACCATGTGGATGAAAGAGGACTTACTAACAGTCCTGCTGATGGGAAAGCTGTAATACATGTTTAGCTCTTTCATGTGGCTTCTTCAGTATCTTGCAAGACACAAACACAAAATTCACAGTAATTGCTTGCACAGAAGCCGCACCCAGTTACCAGACACGAAACAACCCAGCCACGAGACACAAATCCATAGCAATCTGGGTTTAGTAAGTTCCTCTCCTTTCACAACTACTTCTTCAAATGTACACTGCATTCAACATCTTGACTCACTAAATGGACTGTGCTGTGCTTCATAACACCAAAAAGGACAAATCAGTTACGTCTCTGAAGTTTATGCTTTCAATCAGTTCAAAATTTAAACAGACAAAAGAATGCTCTCTTTCCTTAAGGAAATCTTTTGGGATGCATCAGAACCACAATTTAGCTATGCAATTGTCAGCTGTTTAAGTGTAGAGAGCCTGGAAAAAACAGGTCTAGCTTCTATGTCAGCTCAGTTTCCAGTAGCCACCCACAATTAAAAAAACCACCCATATAGAAGAAGAGGACCTTTTCAAAAGAGAGGAAATCCGAAAGCCTACATCACACACCTGTTAGCTGTACCAGAAGCAGTACTTCGAGAAGAGGCTGAGGATGGTTTCTGTACAGTTCCTGAGCTTCCAGAAATAGTTAATGGTGACTGCCTGTGAAGACAAAAACCACTGTCAAAAGAGAGGTCTCCACATCAGAGAAACTACCTTTGCAGCAAAGCTTTCTGAAATCAAGCTGTTTACATATTCACATTAAATTCAACTTGGCATATTAATCTTTAAGATAAAGTCCACACAACTATGCAAAACCCATCGCTGCCAAAACCCCAGCAACCCCTTCTACAGCTGCAGTATCAATTTTAGAACATGAGACTCCTTTTGGATAAAGCTCAGCACACCTACCCTCCACACATCAAGAACTCGCTTGAAGCCCGCCTGCCAGCTGCTCCCAATGGCATATCATCTACAGTGAGCAGAAGAACACATTGAAAATCCACGTCATGAAATAGAATCTTAAAAGAAAAATTAAAATCTCCAATATTACTGTTGTAGAAATAGGCACTTCTGGCAAACTTCTGTGAACATACAGAAGTTTTCCATAAACTGTGACCACCAACAAAAAAGTATAACTGGGGAAGACAGAAGCCCTTCAGAGATCAAGGCACTAATTTAGTCAAATATTTAACACAAGTTAGTGGCATTATATAGAAATCAGCTGAGTGGCTTCTTAGTGACAATTCAGGTTTGGACTACATTGTAAAATGGCAACATGCTACCTCCAAGTCTTTCTATTGTATAAGCCCAGTCTGATGCCTCACCTCTCATGCTTTCATGTTAGACTTTTTTTTTATGTTTTCACCTGCATATGTTTATTATCTTCAGCTCTACAGCATGGACTATAAATGTTCAGTTTAGTCTGGAGGTAACAAAGTGCCTGCCTCCACTAAGAGAATCCTTGGGCTTCTTATCAGCAGTTGTTTACAACTGACTTTTGTTCTACTGCCAAACCCCAATATTTTCCATGACTTTAAATCCCCTTGGCATCTTTGGCATATCTGGCTACTCAAGCTGAAGGTGAAAACATTCCCAGATGGACATGGAGGTGTACCAAACAGCTGCCCTTCAAACATTAATCAAACTAGAAATTAGTTCCAAAGTGATTGAGACACATTTAGAGAAGAGAGAGACAAAGAATAACAGAACATAAAGGTATGTTACAAGTGGGAATTGTTTTAATATATAAAAATAAGGAAGGTTCTTACATGAGTGGTCTGAAGAGATATTGTGTGGGACAAGAACAAAGTCATCTGTATCACAAGATGAGTTCTTACTACTGGTACTGGCAGAGTCTTTAGAGACCTGGAGATAGTTAGGAGGACCCAATGGAGGGGAAGACAAATTTTCTTCTTGAATATGCTGCATGTCTGGCAGAGACTGGAGGTGGGTGGTGGAAAAAAAGAAAGTTAAAAAACCCACTGTAAATCCAGTGATTCAGAATGTAGAACTGCTCTTTTGAATATGTAGCTTCTAAATAAGAATCATCACTAACTTTGACAAAAAAAACCAAACCCCACACAAAAACCCCAAACAATGTAAGAAAAAAATGGCCCAAGATTTACATATTTAGAAATAGAAACTGTGTTTGAATTTGAAAATTTCAAATACTAGATACCCCTGTAGTGTCAATTTAGACAGTTTTATATTAAACAGGCTGTGAATTTGAGCAATTCAAATTTATTATATTATTCCTGATGATACAGAAGCACCTCTTCCAAATACTACATAAAATTGAAGTCACCAGTTTGTATCAGTAAAAGGGGCCTTAGCCAAAAAGGCTAACTCGAAAATCACCTGTAACATTCATTATGTTGCAAATCACATTAGCAAATCTAAAGATTTGCTACTCTAGCATTTCATACGCATATGGGGATTTTTTCTTTAACAAAAAAAGAACACCACAAAACCCACAAAATACAACACAGAGCAAAAAAAGAACAAAAATGTTAATGGAATTCTAGCAGAACAGGGGTATTACTTGCTCTGTGCTCTTAAACATGCTCTTACACTGATCAAAAATTGAAAGATCTGAAATTCAGTCAGTAGCTCTGGGCTAAACATTACAGTAAATATATTCTAGAGATTGTTCTGTAAAGCAGACAACTTACTGGAGGAGAAGCAAAACGGCAGGAAGGAGAGCTACCACAGGAACTGCCCGAGACTGAGCCTGCGTATGTGGGCACAGGTACGGGACAAGCTAGAAGAGGAAAATCCAGGAGAAAAAAATGGGACTGAGATTTTGAAAAGCTGAATTTCAAACAAACTCATTTCCTCACTGTTATTCATTCATAAACCCTTATACAACTTATAGGCACAGCACTTAAACATACAAGGGTATTTTTCAAATATCCTTAAACACACAAGGGTATTTTAAGTTCAGTTGAAATGTCAAAGGAACTAGTAAATATGTATCACATTTCAGTCTAGCATAATATAAAAAAGGATTCAACACTTAGGCTTTCAATAGAGCACAACTACAGTTAGAGTCAGGAAAATGTCTCATAAACACTTAGCATGATATTTGGCACATCTTTCTCCCTTCCAGCCCCCATCATTCATCATTTACACAAGTAAGTGGAAAACCAAAACTACTTACATTTTTTGACTGTTGAAATCTGATCTAGGAAAGGGTGGTTGAAAAATGCTTCTGTAGAACAAGAAACAACCACCATTGTGAGTAAATGTACAAATGGCATAGAATTTACAGACTATGCTGCAGATGGTGATAAATGGTTGCCTTCCCAGAATCAATATTTCAGAGCCAGAGGGTGAAGAGCTTATAAAAGATTAAAGCCTTTTATGTTATATGTTGCTATAGTATTTGGAAAGGAAACAAAAATCAATTGAATAACTTCAAACAATGGCCAGCAAAGCAAATCAGACTGAATTACTGGAGGACATCGTATGACTGCACTTAAGGATACACAAGAAGCCTTCCTATACTCCTCATGAAATTATGTTCCCCATGTTCAAATACAGCACTCATTCAGATTTAATTTGCTGTTCAAAATGAGCATCTCTCACATTAAACACAAAGTATTTTCACTTCTGCCTCTCCCAAGGACTGATGTTTATTTTTGAACCCATTAATACTGCTCCATAGGTGGCTGAATATCACAGAGCAGCAGCCACTCTCCTTCCCACTCCCCACAGTAGAACACGACCTGTGCAGCTGGTTCAGAGCACAAAGCAGAATTAAACAATTCTCTACATTCTCTACTATTATACAATTTCTCTAACAATTTCCTCAGTTAACTTGTTACTGTTACAATAGAAACATTTTGCTTTTGTTGTAAATGAATATGCCAAGGGGCATTTAATTGACTTGGCATAACCAGCTGACTAGCAGTTTACGTGGAAAGTTGTATTCTATAAGAAGCAACCTTCAGCTAGTTAGGGGAAATTGAGGGTTGGTGGAAGCCAGCTGCTGAGCTTCAGGGACTTTAATGTTCTAACAGTTGAGGAAAAACAATGCTGTTCATCAGGCCTAAGCAAATAACAAAGGGGAAAATAAAAAAATAAAAGAAAGAATCTGAGGCCTGCAGTATCTCCTCTCCCTTCAACACACTTTCTTCCACAACCTGATAAGGGAGGCAGGCTCAGCTGTAACGCAAGAACAATGTAATGATTAACTTTAACACGAGGATCAGGTGTTCTCGAGCTTTTGTACAACACCTGCTGTTCTACTTTATATTGCTGGAAGATCAACAAGATTTCCAACACTATTTTTACTTCAACAACAGGCAACTGGGCTCAGTTACACACTCTCCCTTTCACTCCCTTTGCTAAGCACATTCCAGAGCAGCCCCTTTGAGGCCCTTTAAGTGGCTCAGCCAAGGAAAACATGACTTTCATCACTAGCATTCTGCTTTCTATTTTTCTTTCTAAGCACAAATGCATTCTCCCACTACCACAAATGATACAGTGAATTCTCCATGTTTGAAGAAACTGTAGGGACCAGCACACCCAGAGTGCAAAGTGGATTCAATTACTCAAACTCCATGTTTGTGACATATTCATTCTTCTAGATATATAGATTTATGTATCAACCCCTGAATATTGGCATCATTTGGAACATTTTACCCAATTAGCAAGATTTTTTTCTGGATCTGAATTCTATTAAAGTTTTTACATACAGCAGCTGAGTTATGTCAGTCACATTTACACATAAAACCCCACGCCTGGTCCTCAGAAGAGCAACACCTTAATTATGCCAGTATTGATGTTTTAAATTCCAAATTACTAAAAAGAAAATACTTGATATTTCTTGGAGCAAAACTTAGCAGAAGTTGAAAAGAAAAAAAAAAAAAAAAAGAAAGTAGCTAGGAAAATCGAGCTTCAAGTAAAGAACTAAAATGCCTTTTGAATCTTCCTCCCTCCACAGCCTAACAAACATAGTTGTCTTATCACAAATACACAAGGGCCACCTGTAATGCATGAGCAATTTGTGTATTTCAGTACTGCATCAAAACCAAGCTCGCATGCATAACTGAAGAGCGATGGTGAAGTTTCATAAGCTGAAACAAAAACTGAGCATGTCTTACTTTGGGTTGCAACTCACCTAGGATCTCAGCATCACAAGAACTAATAGCTTACAGTGAGGAAAGAACTACATCTTATCTACAAAGAGCATGAAGAGACTTTGGGGTTTAGGCTGTTTCTCACCATTCTATATATTAAACTTGATGGGTCACCTATCTTGTTGCTATAAATGAATCTCAGTAATAAATCACATTGTTATTGATATATAGTAATGAAAAAGATACTTGTATTTAGATAAGTTAGCTTTAATTAACTCAAATTTCAAGATTAACATTTCCTGGCAGCTATGGTAAAACTGCAATAACAAAGAATGCTGTAAAATTTAAACAATCAGCATGAATAACATGACATACAAGATGCAGCTTGGGTGAAGAACTAATCAAGATTTAACTTTTCAGTGGTCTTTTAAAAATGCTGCCCATGTTTAAATTAAAAACAAAGGAAAAAAGCATTACTACTTTTGCACTAGTAGGTAAGTAAAACCCCAGCATTAAAAAGGCTTTTTGAGACTGAAGTGAGCAACAATCCAGCCAGCACAAAGCACACACAAATGTAAACTCTACTCCTGACTAATTTTGAAGAGGCAGCAGTTGTAGCCAGTTTGAATGATTCAACGGTAGTGACTCAAGGCCTTGAAATCTTAAGTTAGAACAATGTTCTGCAACTAAAGATCTCCAGCTAAAGAGAAAAAGCCAAACACACAAGTAAACTGGAGCCAAACAAGTTCACTCCTGTTAAGAGGGTATCCATCTAGTTTGTACTAGGTTTAACTTCCCAACTGATGCAAAGTGCAGTCCTAAACAGACACTGCAGTAATGTCTAGCAGTGTGCAAACTTCAGTCATTTTTAGGACTTCACAAAACACAAAGATACAACTGATGTTACTACTGCTTTTGGGCTTAAAAGAAAATAAACAGTGAAAAATACTTCACTATAATAAAGAAGTCTCTACAGTTGATCATACCCAAGTGCAATACTAGGGGCTCATCTTTGCAAATATAAACAATTTTGATGTAAGATTACATCTCTCATCGCCAGTACTTTGTTACATTTCTGCAACCAACACCACACGGAGATCAGAGATATCTGCTCCCAGTCTGAAGCCAAAACACCAGTGAAAGTAACAGAAATAAAAGACTGTAACATGAAATTTAAGGTCTATCTGTTAACACTGAGGGGGAGTGAGTGAGTGAGCGGCTGCATGGTCCTGATTTACCAGCTGGACTTAAACCACGACAGGAGGCCACAACTGAAAGAATTAAACTAATTTACAACATTAAACTAATTTACAAAAAAAAGTCATGATTTACGTGCATTCCTTAATACTGACAGTAGTTACCTAATGATTTATTTTTGCTACTCTGCCTTCTTTATCATTACTGAGAAGAAAAAATATACTTCACTGTTCATTTAATTGGCCGTGGGTAAAAGGTCAAGACAGTTATTCTGGTCACATGAATACAACTAACAAGGAAAGTCAAGAGAGCAAAAGGAAAAATTACATACCAAAGTCCATTCTATCTTTTTGGTTTCTCTGAAGCAAACCCAACAGCAGGTCAGCCAGATAAGCTGATGTTTCCCTAGGAATACTGCACACAAGAGGAAGTAAAACATGCATTAAATTTAATGTATGCATTAAATAATGCATAGCACATTAAATTTCAGAAAGTCAGCATTCTGCCACGTCCCTAAGTCTTCACTATACATGCTCTACAGCCTTAGCACGTAACCCTTGCAACTCAGCAAGGTACAATGAAGGCAAGATGCAACATGAGTCACTGGTATCATACTACATCCTTGCAAAGATAGCAACACCAAATATTCTTATGAATCCCAAGCATTCCCAAAGATGAAAAAGTGTTTAGTCAACAAATTCGAGTGACAGAAAAGGCCATGGTGACATACCTAGGAATCAAATTCCTGTTCTTTTCATAAAACATTCTCAAATCTTGAGGACTATTGGCCTGTCAAATAAAAACGTACATTATTAAAGCTCAGTTTCATGTAGAAAACAGTTTTTGTACCTATGCACACAAATGCAAAAAAGGAGGCTTTTGCATATAAAAGGAGGCATTAAAGGAGAAAACCCCAAGCACAGCAGTGACTTCAGTACTGTGTATCCTTACATATTTCCTCTGGACTGAACACATGGACCTCACAGACAAAGTATGAGCACCTCCTCCCTTGGTATCATCCTCAAAAGATCTGGCCTTTGAATCACTGACACTACATTCAGGTATCACTATTTACTTCTGTTTGCGTGACTGGAAGGAAAAACCCTAGGAATTTCCATGAGACTAAAGAGGGAAAAGGAAAAAAGTGTTACCTGAAAAGGTGGTTTTCCAACGAGACACTGATAAATCACAGTTCCTATGCTCCACAGATCTGCTTTAGCATCATAGTGTTGAGACATAATCACTTCAGGGGCCTGGAAAGAACAGCAAAGTCTCAGAGGGGAAAAGCAGAACAGCAAACCCACAGGAATACAAGTTCTACAGTTCTTCTGTCAGAGCAGCATTAACAGAGAGCACTTTATTGTAAGACAAAATTAACATTTTAATCTGCATCACATGACTTGAAAGGTAACAGTTCTATCTAAAATGAAAGCTATGATCTTTCCAAACCACAGAAAACTAGAAATGTTCTAAAGAAAGCACCTAACGCTTACCACATATGGAGTAAGAGGTTAAGTGTTATTTACTTGGTTTATGCAGTGTTCCTCATGGATAAATAACAAAGCATTTCATAAGGAATATTATTACCACCATTTTACATATACAAAAACGAGCCAAGGGAAAGCCAAAAGATCTTCCTATGACCATAGAGTACAGTAGTGGTAGTGCCAAAGTCAGACAGTTCAGTGCTCAACTGACAATCACACTACTTAGTAAAAATTAATAGCAATTTACTCCAAATTGTTAAAAAACCCCAAACAGAACAAACCCCACATGTAAGAGAATACATTAAATAACCAGAATGAAACATCAAGTAGCTGTTTAACTTCTAGCCTATATTTGATCACTTTTTATTTTCTTAGAAACTGGGAAGGAGATAATGCCTTATTTTCAAGGGGGAGGAGTGGGTTCATATGGGAATGAAACCACTTCACAAAAAAAAAAACAAAAAAACCCAAAACTAAAATGTATTGCCTTTTAATTCTCTAAGATTTTTCCTCCCTGCAGTGCTAAAAAATGCTCAATGTCTCTCTGATTTCAACAATTGTGATCTCCGCATCACAAGAAAACAGGAGCTAGTAAATCTATGGAAAGGTACACTGAATGCTGCCCCCAGTACTTCTGAAGCAATATCAGGCATCTGCCAATCTGCAAGCAGTAGATTATTTTGTTCTAGTAGGAGAATGTTTGAGATAAGCAACATAATCTGAAATATACTGTCACCTACCATATACATAGGGGAACCACAGAGAGTTGCAGCCATCATGTTGCTATGCAGATAACGAGCAAAACCAAAGTCAGCTACATAAAGAAACATATTTGTCAATGAAAAGATAGAAAATTTTCAGGTTTTTAGTGTCTAAAAATCATGTCTCATATTGAAATCTGCTACAATTACCAGCTAGAGAGAAAAAGACACATATAATATATAGCCAACTACATGGAATAGTAAAATCTATGTTCCACTGAAAGAATAATGTATAACTTCCAAAGAGCAAGCCAAGAAACAGCAGTGGCATCATTTGCACAAACTGCTGCTCGACCATCTCCCCAGCTGCAGAGAACACTGTCTGGCGTCAGCAGGAAAGGATTAAAGTCAGTGGCTAAATATAAATGGTTCATTAAGAGTGATGAATATACAATCTGCTTCAGTGAAATCACATCAGGTAGAAGTTTAAGAAGTCAAGTTTCTGATGCCTGAATTTTCCATGTAGGCAAAAGCATCTGACACTATCAAGTAAGGACAGCAAGAGAAGAAATAAATTTTGTCTCTTCTGTGCTGCTCAGAAGATGGATTGAGTTGGAACAGATCTCAGATTTTGGCTGAGCAAAAGCACAGAAAGTCAACTTGTTTAAAACAAGGTATTTTTAAGTGGACATTTTAACTGACAACAATGAGAGGTTAAAATGCCTGAAGTGTCCTCTGAAGAGGAGTTTGGTAGTATCCTGACCAACTGACATCTCCCCCCAGTTACAATGCCAAATGTTCTTCTGTCAAAAATAGGTCATAACCTACATTTCTAAACTTCTCAAATAACCCTTAGGAGGGTCTACCACAAAAACACCCCCAGCTGGAACTCAGACTGGCATCTTGCATGCGCACAGTTTGAAATGGACTAAAGGCTACTCAAAGTTTCAAAGGTTACAGATTTATGTCTACTTAAAATAGCTTAATACTAGAAACATCAGCTAAATAGGTTTCTTTTTCCTACAGATTTAATCAAAAAGGTCTTTATGGCTCCATCTTTCTTATACTGAGAACCTGCATTACAGCATAAAGCTCATCATTCTAGACTTACTGCCTGATTTACATAAATTTAGTACACACCATACCCAGTACACCCTCTGTGCTTTCAGTAGAGAGATACTTCAGAGTAGGGAAACAATCCAACAGTGATGATCTACAATGACATCAGAGAAAAGCATATTTACCTATTTTGATGCGTATCCCAGTGACACTTGACTTTCTACGACTGGCATAAGACAACAAAATATTCTGTGGCTTAAGATCCCTGTGAATGATTCCTTTACTGTGCAGAATGCGCATAGCTGCTGCAATCTGCTGGAGGAACACACGGATGGTGTCTTCACTAAGAGTTCCTTTAGCTGGAAATAACATACACAGGAACAGATGAGAAAATAAATATCATTATCTTTGGGCAAAAAGCAATAAACTTCACAGTGATTGACTGTGAAAACAATGAAGACAATCAAACCATAGTGAATTACATTCAGAACATTCCAATCTTCAGTGTTTTCCTATAAATGTATATACTCCCAACAACATACACATCTCCATAGTTTTACACTAGCTACAGTACTTAATTATCTGGGTTTATAATAGTTCAGTCAACATCGTAGCATAATAATTGAAAAACTTCTCAATCACCACTAAATCCTAAACTCACCAAAAAGGCAAAGGAGCCAAGAAAATAAAATAGCTTCACAGTTTAGAACATTAAATATATCTGCAATCTTGTTACAACCTGAAGCCACAAAACCTGTTCTTAAAACAAATTATTATGGGGATGCAAATAACCACTCTCCTCAAAAAAATTTCATCCATGATAAAATTTATTTGGAAGGGAAAAAATAGGATGTACTTCTAAAAGTCTCTTCAGAAGGTATTACTTCACTGCAGTCTGAAAAAGTACTGAACACAGGAGCTGGATTATACTGTATGAGTCTTTCCAGGGATTTTAAGGGAAGTGAATTAGGCTTTTAATATGCACAGTTACCATAACAATAGCTTTCACAGGAAGATTCACAGAAAGATTCCTTCAACATTCTGAGATACAAGGGCAAGTAGAAGAATATTTTCATCAAGAAAAATAGGAAGGTCACCATCTCTGCTCAAAATTTTGTTTGGAATAAGAATTGGTTTGTCATGATTCTCTAACTTGTGTCTTCACTTTGGGCAGAGCCACGCCGAAGGGCAAAATCACTTCTGAACCAGAACTGCCTCTTTGTAGAAAGTGTTATTATATAAGTAATTCGGTATTTTTAAGTGCAGATCTTGGAAAAGCAAGCAGGTGGAATCAAAACACTGGGAGCAGCCCCCAAAACACAACTTTAGCAATAGAAAACCACACATTTTTCGGCATGCTATTTATGGTTAGTTACATCTTCTCCCCCATTTACAAATAAGGAAATATTACATTCAACTGTTTTGAAAGCAGTGGCAAAAAGCAGTTTCTGCCTGTGCATTATTTTATTTACCTTCATTGCTACTTTGTTTCAATTGCTTTTTTGTTTCAATTATGAATGGCATTTAAAAACACTATTTTTAAACAAATGCAAAACCTTATGGTTCCCTGCAGCTTCAAATTTAGTTTTCAAGTTTCCAGGATGGCACACAAATGCACAATAAATAACACTCTGCTGCTGACCTGGACTGAGACAGAATAAAACACTCAAGAGATTCTTTGTGAATTTGTAAAGAGGGGACTGTAGAAATCACACCAGGGGGAACATGCATTGTGGAATTATAGACATTTCATGAACAGAAAAATATTTAAAAGATAACAAAAAAAAAAAACAACTTAGAGAAACATCAGTGGATTACAGGAATACAGTCTATAAGCATGTAATGCAATAGCTTCTTAATAGGGAAATACAGTGATCAATTACCTTGTAAGTAATCTGCCAAATCCCCACCATTGCAGTACTGTCAAAAAGAAAGGTTTTTATTCAGAACACAAGCACTGAAACTTTCTTTATATTTTTTACTTTGTAATCTTTTAATGAAAATGAGAAGATCACTTCCAGCTGTTTGCCTTAAAATTGTTTTGTTGATTATCTGTAATCAATAATTTGAGATGTAACACTTCATCAATACTTCTAGTATCAGAAAATGAAATGGAATACTTTATGGAACAAACACTGCTAATTTAGCAGTGCATGGGAAGTAAACAGTTTTCAGAACTGCTTGCTTTAACAAGTCATGGTTATTTTGCAGCTGTGCAAAGAAGCTTTGTCTAAAAAACACCTTTAAAATCAGCCAGAAAGAAACATGTACGTTAACACATACCTCCATTACCAAGAAGACAGAATTGGGCATTTCCTAAAAGAGAAGGAGAACAAATCCCATTTAAGAATATGACAAGACAAAGCCTTCAGCACCTGCATTAACCAAGTGTAACATGAGATTTTTTTCAATCGAGACACCTTATGTTAAAGTCACTGCTTTAGAGAGTAGCAGATACATACATTCCCCACCATTAAATACTTCACCTTTTCAAAAATATTAGTATTTGCAAAAAAAAAATCAGGCAATAAATATCCTGAAGACTAAAGCTATCATTTGAAAGAGCATCATACAGTAAGTAACATCAGTTTCTGCTGTATATCACTCCCTCAGCTTTCAATTGCCAGTAATATTTAGTCACAAATATACTGGACAGAGTTACAAACCATAAGCAAGACAATGTGGCTATGACAACCAGCTTTCTAAGGAGGAATTCCAAAGTTACATTCCTTGCTTCTGGGTAAAACAAGCTTTGGTTTTGCCATCTGACAAGCCAAAGGTCAGTCAGAAATCACACAGCAGTTAACTGTCTGGAATAAACTGATTCCCAAATGCTGTTTTGTAGGATAATTACTTCAGGAATCATGCATACTTCTGTAAAATATCTCCCTCAGCAAGTCACTGGCAGAAGCATGTCCCTGCCATGGACCTAAATGCCTTATGGCAAAGGTGCGATTTGTTATGGCAGCCCTATTGAGATTTTCCAAAGCAGTGACCTCCTCTGACCTAACCTATTTGCAACCTGAATTCCCTCTCTTGTAACTGGGTAAAAGTTACTCAACGACAGATTAGCCAACTTCTACTGTAAATTATCTACACACGAAAATGCATTAAAAGCAGTAAAATGTAGTAAAAATGTCTGTGCTTAAACCTGACCCTAACAAGAACATTCACCTTTTTTACAAATACTTATTTTGTGTGAGGGAAGAAAGAACCTACCTGTCTATGCCAATAACCAACATCATTTTCCACAAAGCCTCCTGCATGTAAGTTTTGTTGTGCCTACAGCTGGCAACAAAACGAAGTTGAGAACACTTTGAGATCTTTTATAAACTAAAAGCATTTTTTCCCTGTGAGTTGACAGAGTAAGACAGAAAGAACACAAAGAGAACCAGAAGGAAACATACAGATGCACACTAAACAGGATGATGGTTTTAGTTGCATGGTATGTTACCTCCTTTTCAGTTTAAAAATAAAGAATGGATTGACAGTTTGTGGGGAAATATGTTTTTAAGACAGTTGAAGGCAAATACCAAGATTGCAAAACACACAAGGCCAGACATATACCCCAGCTCTAAATGGAAATGTAGTCAGCCTGACTGTATTCTGCTAGCTAGTGTCAAAAAAGAAAGTCAAAAGGGACACTGCACGGCAAAACACAAGGCCAGACATATACCCCAGCTCTAAATGGAAATGTAGTCAGCCTGACTGTATTCTGCTAGCTAGTGTCAAAAAAGAAAGTCAAAAGGGACACTGCACGGCAAAACAAAAGCTGTGAACTTAAGTCACCTTTCTCAGTGTTTGTGTTAAAGCTTCAGCACATGTTCCCTTTGACTGACCTGGCAATAGCTAATACAGGAGTGCCATTTTCAAGGGCTCACTAACAGGTCAGACTAGGAAGCTTGAAAAGAAAAATAAAGTAAAAATGGGCCCTTAGGCCCAGGTGGGGGAAACCAAAGACCTTAAATATCACACACGGCACATGGATGGCACAACCCATTAAAGCTGATTTCTACCAAACCATCACAGATACAGATATCAACTACAGATAACTGTACAAAGTTCAGTTCAAGATGAACTGGATGTTTTAAGGTTAATCCAAGACTGTATTAGGCTGCTTCGTGTTCGGGAAGCGTTTAGTTTAGCCACTTTTGTCTGTGTTACAGAAATGCGTTTGAGGTTCTTTCCAGCTCAGAACATCAAGCACATTACAGATCTGTTTACATTTGGAAATGAGCTTCAAAGAAAGCAAGTTTCTAGGAACATTAGTCAAATCTGTTGGGAATGAAAGGCAAACTCCAACTAATATAGAATATTAAAGCAGCAGTAGATCACATTTCAGAAGTCCCAATTGTTCAATGTTTCTGTAACAGCTGTGGCCAATGGCAACCATAATTCGCAATCCTGTAAATGCCTCAAAACCTAAAGTGTATACATTAAAGTGAAAAAAATATAAAAAAGTAATTACTTGCTCTGTAAATTACTGAAACTACATAATGATAAATGTTGTTTCTTTCTACATAATTCTTTCACAACAACATCTCACAAGACAGAATCTCACTTTCTTTCAGGAACCCCAAGGATGACAAACAGCAACTCCGACATCCCCATTTACCGAACTAAAAATTCTGCCAACGGCAGAGCATGTCACTTAAAGGACAATTGTGATGTGTAAATGAATAACGCAGCTAAGAAGCATGGAAACTGCCTGTTCTCCAGTGACAAGAAAGAAGCTCAGCTAATGGATTTCCACCCAAACATAGCAATCCCATGAATCAGAAATAGATGTTCCACAGCGTCAGTGCCTCCACTACACAACAGTCTCTGTACAAAACCAGCAGCTTATGGCAGTATGTAATGCTCAGCTCACAACAGACATTTATTCATCTCAAAACTAAGAGAATGTGTTTTCTGGATTCACTTGGAAAGTCCTTTCAAATCAATCTGCTCTCTTAAGAAACATGGAGTTAATGATTTGTCCTGTTGTACTAACCTGCTTAAAGAAAGTCACTAAATTTCCCTCCAGTAGAATCACTCATCTTATTTTGACTGATATTCTTGATTAAAAATAATCAAACAAGTCACTTGGTTAAAGTCATCGTAAGAATTAGAGTGTTTCCTTCTGTAGCTTGGATAATTGTTTTTTATTAAACCAGATCAGATTAGAGGTTTTACAAAGAGATTGTCCCAGACTGGTCAAAAGTCTTTCCTAATTCGTACTGCTGAAGTAATACTTGGCACACTACTGGTACCAAGATTCCCAGCCACATCTCATCCCAAGTTTAACACATAACCAAACACTTTTCAATATCCCACCAACGCCAACTTTAGTTCACAACAGCTGACATGTTCATCCCTCAAATTTTGCATCACAGTTCTTGGCCAGCCTAACTGGGAATGTGATCTCCATTTTGGGAATACACTCAGAAGACAGAATAATTCTGTAGACACATGTTTCCCTTCTAAATTATTTTGCTGAGAAATAAGGCTATCCCTATCATCATTGCCTAGATTTGTGATTGCTGTTGACTTGCTAAGCAAAGTGTTCAAAAAAGAAAAGATTAGTAAACCAGCATATTTCAGACCTAACCTGCAGGAATAAAGCTGATCTAGCAAGCTATTCTAAACTGCTTCTTGAAACAAGCTTTTGAATATTTACATTGATACACAGGTCATAAAATTACTGCAGCTGGAATGGTTCTCGCCTACACTTCTACCTGGAAAAATAATGAAGCAAAACAAATGTACGTTGTGTTGCAACAATTACAGAGCAGTTTTGCCCAGCATGCCTTGCTTTGTTGCTTGAAATTTGCTTGACAAAACCTATTTTTGCTCCTTATTCTGAATCTAGGTTTAACTTATAAGTTGAAAAAGATGACAAAGGTTAATAGGAAACCATTTTACAATTCTGAAAGCTTACAGATAAACCTAATAGGGATTAAGAGGCAACATATTTGCCAAAATTTGCTGTGTTTTAATCCCAGTGGTCTCAGGGGATGTGAAGTTCCAACCCAAAGCACAGGCTCGGCACAGCAGTTCCATTTAAAAGCCATTAATCGAAAAAGAAGTCAAAACATCCATGGTTACTTCTGACAGCTGTTGCTAGAACTCTGGTGTACTGGCAGAAACATAGCCTAGATTTCTTTTGGGTTAGGAAGTCCTCTTTTAGAACAAGCTGAAAGTGTGCAAGGAGCTCTTGGTGAGCTGCCACAGCTGAAACTGTAGCAAATAAACAGTTAACATGTTTCTGTTCCAGGCCTGTAGATTCTGGTTAGCTGGAGTTTATGATCAGAGTCCCAAAAGTATGAGAGTTAACCTGACAGCTTGTGCACTGCTATTATCTGATTGATTTTCTGATATGTTAATTTGTGCTTTATTTGCTCTGATTTTGTTTTTTTTTTTCTCCCCAGCAATACTTTTTTTTTTTTTTTTAAACCCATTAAATTCATTTGGCAGAAGTTCTAATGATCTAGTGAAAAAATGACTGGTCTAGATGTTTTTAAGGCTGTTTCTTACTGTATTACAGATACTCTTGTTTCACTTTCTGTGTGCACCACAGCAGCAGCTTTAACATGTTCAGCTCCTATCATGCAAAGGACTGAACATTTTGTTAGTTCTGACTAAATGTTAAGTCTTAGACTAAATGTCACTTGACATGTGCCTGTAGGATTCAAATAGCATGCATGCTGCCAATTATTTACATAAAAGAGCAATCAGTCATGGAGAAATGTACCACAATAGCCATATCATTTTCTGCTATGTGAAACGCTGTACTTAACTAATACATATGGGAGGCAGTGAAAGAGACTGGCCTGCTGCACAACGCAAAGGAAAGGCAAAACTGTTCACAGCACGCTAAACATTTACCACACTCACATACTAGAAGATCATCTGAAACAGTTTTGAAATACAAATTACAGCATCTAGGCACAGCGGGTAAGCTAAGGACTATGTAGTAACTCCAATTCTTTGGTTCTGTCGGCCAAAACAAATTCCAACTGGTTGTCCCTAACCTTGAACGCCTACACCGGCGTCATTCCTTGCAGCCCAATATTGTCGTAACCAACCTTCCAGTTAGCATCAGCTGCCAGGTAGTATTTCAAAACCTTTACAATTTCTACAGGGCAGGATTTTTTCTTTTTGCCTTGTCTGAAAACTTGTCTGAACAGCATATTTTCACATGACTATTTCCACACACAGTGAGGATGGATACTGGCAAACACAGTGGACTTAAGGAGCTGAGGGAAAAAATAAATATATTGAGACATCCTCTTTCACAAGACAATAGTTCAGAAAGAGCTATGGTGAGAGTATGGAGGCAATCAAAGCTGTGAGATACCAAGAGCAAGAGCACACATCAGAACACTTGAAGCAAGTGCCTCAAGAAACATATGCAATGCTACCAGACCACCTGGAGTCCTTGGGTAAACCAAACAGCAATATTTAATTCCCACTGGTAAAACAGCAGGTATAGATAATATGGTTTGTTCCACAAACATCCCCAGTAAGAACTCACGGGCACCTGTGTATAAGTAAAGGCTGAGGTGCAGATACCAGAAGGATCACTGGCCTTGCTCCCATAGCTCTCAGTGCTGTCAAAGACAGCAGAAGTAGCTGCAGTTATTTTGTCTGCATGGAATGCAGACAAAAATTCCTGGTCATACAGACCAGGAATGTTGGTCTGTATGGACCAACGAGCTAAAGCAAGAAACAATTTCTGTTCAGATACTGTTTCTCCACTAACACACTAGAAATTAGTTGTCCCTAAACTACTGTTCAAATAGCAAACTTCAGACTCCATACAGTGAAGACATTAATTCATTCTAAAACTCTATCTCCAAGATACATTACAGCTTTCATTCTGACTGCTGACATTCTAAAGAGGTTTTGAATTAAATTATTTGCTAAAACAGGCACTGTCTGGCACTGTGTAAGAGATTAGTTCCACCCAGCACACACTTGGGATCATGAACTGCACAAAACTGTAAATTCATGTCCTAAATATAGCACATTCCAAATAACTCACTGATACCTTCATAGTTCAGTATAATACTTTATTCAAGGACCTCAACGTACTTTATGCTGGTGAGTTAAGAGGTTATTTTAGGTTCCTTTCCAAGTCTTCTTTTGCAGGATGAATGACAACCCACAGCACCACCATGGGAAAAGAGCTGCATTCTTACACCATTTGAGAGATTCAGGATTCTTTTTTTCTTGAAATAAAAGACTACCAAAGTCTTGCCCGAGAAGATAAATAAAAATAGGTCTCAACAGGTTATATCTTGCTATCCATCTATCATAGTCTGGGGTTTTTTAGGCATTTCACTTTGTGAAAATATTAATCTCACATTTAGAGGTGAGCTGCTTATATTTATTTTTCAGAGCCCTACTATTGCAAAACATCTGCCTCGCACAGACGGAGAGTTCATACTTGAGTTTGTCTGCACAAATGTCTTCAGGCTTAGAACCAATGGTCTCCACACCCTGGTGTGCAGATCCCCAGCCTTCTGAGATGGCACAAACAACAATGGTATGCTCTGCTTCTCTGCTTATATCAAATGCTGAACTGCAGATCAAACCTGCCAGTGTTACATGTAAACACCTCACAGAAATCAAGGGCAATTATTGTGCTGGCACCAGAACAAAAGATTCTGATGCCAACCAATGCACACACCAATTCATTCGGGTGTGTCTCTGGATGAATGGCATTTCTAGTAATTTATCTCAGTGCACCCTGTACATACCAAGTAATGTATCAAAATGGTGTTCATAGGAGCTGAAGCAACAGCAATGTATAGAAGCTTTTAAAATATTCATGTACTCTCAGCAGAATAGCTCACAAATTCTCCTTAGATCTAATTAAAATCTAATGGCGTATGTATCTTTATTACACTGATTTACGAACATATAAATGAACAGAGATGAAAGAGAAGGAATCTATCTCCTGTGAAAACAATTCCAAATGAAGCCCTTTGCAATATGTAAAATAACAACTACCCTTTCATTCTCAAACTTTAAAGATATATTCCAAATTGCTACGCAGGGATACAGCTTTAATCTCAAAGTACTGCTATTAAATACAAATAATTTCATTTAATACTATGAGAGGTAAAAATATTTCTTCTCCATTGCAATTAATTTACACATTTTTACTTCGTTTTGCCACTTACGTTTCACACCATCTTTTTTATCTGGAAACTTGGTGCAACAACCAGTTCTTGGATTATTCCGCTAAATGGTTTGCCAAACAGTGCATCTGAAACATGAGCATTTTCTTATTTCAAACTGTCTAAGGTTAAGAAAAACTTCAGACCAACAGAACCATAAAAATAAAACAGACTCCCGGTCTCACTGAGAACTGCCTACTGTGACAGACTCCACTAGCTCCAGCACTGAGGAAAAAAAAAAAAGCTTATGTGACTTAAAAATTGCTTGAAATCCTAAAGTCTTATCTGCTGTACTATATCACTGTGTTCACAATATTATGGCCAACACAAAGGGCAGTACATGCTAGAACATGAAATGCTAAAGAAAATTAGTAGGTGTAACAGCCTAGTAGACATGTGAATGCCTTGCATAGTGTTCATTCTTGCTGGGTTATAGATTAATGTAATCATACAAGTTAATGATGGACAATATTTCACAAACACAGCCCTGTGCAGAAAGGGAAAAGCTTATTTGTGCAAGTGTCACATTCTTTAGATCATATTTTGTAAAGCAATTTCTTCTATAGAGGTAGCATCATACTGCTAGGCTTTATGTTTGCCATGAATGTGTTTGAAATATGCCCAGGGTATGAGACACAGGTTTTCCCTTCTCTTGGTTTTAACTGTTGATTTTATTTAAATGCAATAGTCGGTGACAAGCAGCAACATCCCCTTCTCAAATGGACAGCACAGGACTGATCATTCAAGAAGTCCTGTCACCCTACAGGCACCTTCTCTTGTGGCAGAGAAGCATAAAAGTTATGTTTATAAATAACCTGTAGGTAAAGAAACCACAGACAAGTGTACAGCTCTGCCCTCTCTTCCCTTGTGGATGCTCTATGTGTAGATCAAAAGAAGAAAGAGCCTTTCCAAGGCTTAGAAGATACACAATGTTAAATCATCAAAATATGTATCTAGTCAACTACCCTCAGGTTGAGCTGCAAAGCTTAGAAGGTAATGCTCACATATAAATAACTGTAAATGATAAATCTGAAATTCAGCTGCTTACTCACACACCAACACCCTCAGTCAACAATTCAAGCTTCTTTTAAGATGTCTGGATATACTAAATTTAGGATGCTGAGAGATTATTTCCACTTAGCAATAGTCAGGAAAACCTGGTCTCTTCAAGAAGCACAAGAGACTGTACTTTCCCTCTCAGAGCAGCTCTGAAGTAAGTGAAGATCCAGGAGGGAGAAGAGTCTACACATCCAAATGGGAAGTTCTGATGCATAGTTCATGTAGCTACATGAACATCAGTTTTGTACCAAAGTCAAAAGAATTTAGTACACGTCCTGTAGCACTACACACAGCAAAACCTGAGCCTGCCTAGCATGTGTCATGGGAACACAGATTACTATAGCTAGAGATACACATCTACACATAAGCTGAAAACCTTTAAGGATGCAAATATGTGAAGACAGAAAATACTGAAGAAAGTAAAAATGTCTATTTTCCATTCCTGTAACTATGCACTGCCCCAAGGGTGGGTCTTAATAATTTTTTCATAAATGTAACTCTGCATTTAAGATTAGAATTGAGCTGAGGAGATAAATATATAGTTCTTATTCAAGCAGAACAAATGGCTGTATAACCTACATCACATTTAGCTTTATTCAACACTTGCAGGCCTTAGGATATGATGTACTTCCTACCAAGTGGAATACACCACCCTGGATAGGCCAGAAAGCCAACTCCTTCACCTTACCATTTAAGATCCTGGGCATAAAAAGAGGAAGACAATTTGAAGCCATTTAATACTTATTTCTCCTACTTGAAAAGATCCAAATGTCTGCTTGGCTTTTATACTTTATCCTGTCCTCTTGAACACAGGCAACAGCAATATATACATGTGTGATTGTGGTCTTCTACTTCCTTCAGTTCTTCCTCACTGTGATACAGAGCTACACAATGCATTTCCTTGTTACAGAGACCTCAAGGATGCTACTTCTTTTCTATATAGTATTTTAAGTTATGTTGACTTCTTAACGTCACTTGCTTCATCCATTCAGATCAATTTCTACTAGTACATTTTCCTTCAGCTGTATTCAGTCGTTATCCACAAACACCCACTTTCCAATTAAATTATAGGGCCAAGGAAACAAGGCTAATTCAACAGAATAGTTACTGCCACTGATCGAGCTCCCAGCCCAGCCAGCTGATTCTTTTCCTCTGGAGACAGGACCAAAATACACAAACAGCCTCTGCAGAGCTTCTCAGGCTACCACTTGCCCCTGCTGCCTGGCAGTAAACCGTATTCCTCATGGCTTTCTATCCCAACACTGCATCCTGCTCATTAGAAAGAGCCAACACAAAATAAGTGCATAGTGTGTTAAAGATGAGACAACTCCCCCGCCACTGCTAGGGAACTGAATTTCTTTTTCTAAATACCAAACTGATCATAGCAACAAAATATGTGGCCATTCAAAACTTTCTACTCAGTAAACATACATATGCATTGTATTTTCATAAATAAATTTTAATGAAAAGGCATCAAAATATGTTTTACCTGGACATCATAAAGAGCTACAATGTTCTCATGCTGAAGTTCCTGTAAAACAAAATATCTGCATTATGGAAATGGCCTGTTGTCATTGTTATTATTCTTTTAAATTTATCATGCTAGGTGATAATCAAAGAGAACCAAATTTTGCAAAGGAAGGTAGCATCTCTTTTTGACCACATGATGGAATTTGGACAAAATCCCAGCTGTTTAGACAATATTTACAGGAATAGGAAATTAGGCAATATCTTCAGAGGTCATAAAAACATTTGGTTCCAGAACCTATTTTCTATGTCTTGTTACAGGAAGTACTGATCCTTCAATGAACACTGAAAACTCACTAAATTTAGTCTCACACATTTCTCACTTAGCAGAGTTACCAACTCTGGTTCAAGTCAACTGTACCATTTTGCACTAAAAAGGAAATCAAACCAAATAACACCAAATTAAACTCACAGGTCAGCTCAAACTAACTGTAACTGCTCAAAATAACATGAGTCTTTGCTAAATGCTTGCAGCACACTAATATACCAAACACTACAATTCCTGGTGTGTAACAAATATATTAAAATATAACATGTATACATGAGTATATAAAATAGTGATGTATCTCAAGAAGCTTGGAAATGTGGAAAGAAAGCAGCACTAACTATTACTGCAAAGCTGTCTAAAATGGCATGTGTTGAAGTTCAGAGAGTGGAGAATGACGAGGGACCATCCAAGGAGATGTTCCCATAACACAGCATTGAAAAACTGATGCTCCGGGCTTTTTCCTTCATTAGAGCCACACTACACATTTTAATCAATTAACACACCTCAGAAGTAGGAAGACTGCTTCAGGAATCAAATCCAACATGCTGATTTTAGCTTTCAAGGCATCTTTGAGCAAAGAAGGTGAGGAAAGATCAAAGACTGAAGTTCTACCCTCAGCTATGACTTTTGTTGTATGCGCTGCTTGGGAAAGGTGCCACATCAGCCATCCTGAAGGACAAAGTTTTCTACGTGTACAATAAGCAAAGCACCGAGACTGGTTCTATAATAATTTTCCACTTTTGACTACAAAATCATGCCCATAACCCATTCTGAGACCATTTCCAGAATTAAAAAGTATCTTTTGATTTTTTTTTTCCCCCCTCCTTGGTCTTTTTAGTTCTGAATTTCTCCTGGAACTAACAAACAAACAGCAGAACAGCAATTATTGTGATACTACCCATGACCTGGAATGAACTAGGGCAAAAGTCTCTACTCCTTTTCAAGCAAAGCAGCTTTAAAAATCATTGCAAATTAACATACCTTTAAGATTTTTATTTCTTTTCCAAGTAGGATTTGTGACTTTGACAAGTTCTTTTTGTTAATACTCTTTATGGCTACTTCCCAATCAGTTTTCTGGAAGCAAACAAACAAAAAAGCATTGTCAGTTTTCTATTGTTTTTAACTTTAACCACTAACAACTACCTAGTAAAGAACTGGAGAAAAAGTTGGGATATCACCCCTACTCTATCCACCAGTGACTGCATCACATGACACCATCAAGAACTATTTCATTCCACAATAGCTTAGACAGCTATTAAAAACCAGCTGTAGCTACACTGCATGTTCATGGGTTCCAAAGCATTTAAAAATCAAAAGTAGTAGGTAATCATATGCCTTTTTTTTTTTTGTAGTGGTGCTATGTATCTGCTTTTTAGTCTTCTCTCAATGATTCAGTTACTTTTACTCTCCTTTAAGGACTTCCCATTTTTATCCTTAAGCTCTACAACTGAAAATTGCACAAGAAAACATCTGGGTTTTTTAAAGTAAACTTTTATATTGTCTATTTATATATTATCTAAAAATAAATTGACTATTACTTGTAAGATGGGAGCATCTCCAGTGGCCCTTAAAGTTTCTGTTTTCCTTTCTCCCTTTATCTCAAAAATCACTCTCCTGTGCCTCTCCAAGTTGCGAGTGCTGCCCTAGTGCTCCAAGATGATAAATCTGAAGAGTTGTTTTCTGAAAAGCAGAGCACTTTAGGCACAAACACCAGAATAAACTCTCACAGCAGCAAGAAACCATAATGTAACTATGAATATCCAGGGTGATTAGCAAGCCACGCCAGGAAATCAGACACCTCTGAATTTAAGAGATCTTCTGCCAATCCCAAAGGAGACAATTTTCCATTAGATCCCTCGTTATCCAGCGAGATAAACATGACCCTTCAGACAAACAAAGGGCTCAGCCTCCGATACAGCTGCAACTCTCCACTCGCCGTTATGTTAGGGAGCTACCAAACAGCAGAGAGGAGAGGTGGAAATGCAGATAGGTTGTTAGGGGAGAAAAAGGAGGTTTATGGAGGCCGGGAGCTGGCAGCTCGGCTCTGGGGCTGCAGCAGCGGCAGGCCCAGCCCCGGGCCCTGGTACCCAGCCCACCCCGGCCCCTTCCTTCTTATTTCTCCCCAAATACCCAAATCACTACAGAACTCTCTCAGAGGACACACACACCCCCCACCACCGGGAGGGGCTCCTGACGGCTGCAGCCCCGCGGAGCGACCCCGACCCCAGCCCGGGTTGTGTAACCGGCCCCGCTCCGGCTGCGGGCAAAGCCCATCGCTGTTTACCTTGCGGTGACGACCTTTGAAGACCACAGCAAAGGCTCCGTGTCCTATCAGGTCCTTCTTGCTGTACTCAAAGTCCCCCACCACCTCCATCATCCCTCAGCGGGGCATGAAGCCCCGGGAAGGAAGAAGAGAGGGAGGGAAAACAAAGGGGCTCTTCCTCCAGCCGAGGCAGCTACAGCCGCCTCACGGCAACCGGCGGCGGGGTAGGTGCCTGCCCCTCTCCTGGCTGCCCCCGGCGGCGGGAGCAGCTCCTCTCATACCGCGGGGGCAGCCGCAGACCCCCGGCCCGGCGGGGCTGCTGCAGGGCGTCTCCGAGGCGAGGGGCTCCGTCTGGCATGAGGAGGGCAAGGCGGGGAAGGAGCGGGGCGGGGGGAAGTCTCTCAGGGGCCGGGGAAGAGGGGACAGTGCGGCATCGGCGCCAGGACAAGGGGCCTTCTTCAGCGGGGAAAGGGGTTCCGCGCCCTGCCGCTGCCCGCCCCCATGGCCCCGCCACAGCGGGGGCTGCCCGCGCCGCAGCACCCCTCAGGGACCGAGCCCCAGAGCATCCAGCAGGGCGGTGGGGAGGCGCGGCCCGCGGCGCCGGGGGTGGATGTCGCTGTCGCCGCCGCACCGCCCGCGGGAGGGGATGAAGCTACGAGGGTGCACACGGGGGTCTCTCAGGCCGTCACCGCCTCCTTCGGGCTCCCGCCGCTCCGCCACCGCCTCTCTCACAACCCACACCCGGCCAGCCCCAGCTCCGACTACCCAGAGCTCCGCGCCACCTCACGCCTTTTATAGGCTGAATCGCGCAGGCCCCAGCGCTCGGCTGCTTCCGCCGGCGGCTAAAGAGTGCCTCACCCTGTTTAACCCGGCGGGAGCGCGCCGCGGGGTCCCTCCGCCGCCCTCCCATCAGCAGTGCGCCCCGCCGAGCCCCCCCTCGGCGCTGGGGCCGATCCTTGTCGTCCCCTCAGGGAGGACACATCAACCCAGGCCCTTGGGAGCAAGCCTCCGTCCTCACCCCAGAGCTGGGGTAGAAGCCAACCGTGGGTTGAGCCCCCCACGCCTGGCCATGGCTTCCAACACTCGCTGCTTTTCACTTCAGCTGCTTCCTCAGCCACCTCAAGCCGACCGGCCAGTGAGCACAACGCTGAGGGGCCACCAGGAGAGAAGGGAGGGCCAGAGGTGCCCCCAAGACAGCTGCCCTCAGCACAGAGCATGGCAGGGGTTAATCATAGAATTGTAATCAACTAGGTTGGAAATGACCTTTCAGATCATCAAGTCCAACCATTCCCCCAGCACTACCAAGTCCACCACTAAAACATGTCACTAAGGTCCTCATCTACATGGTATCTGAACACTTCCAGGGACAGTGATTCCACCAGTGCCCTGGGCAGCCTGTTCCAATGCCTGACCACCCTTTGAGGAAGAAATTGTTCCTGAAGGCAGGTACAGATCATCCCACCCTGCCAGGGTGGTGATATGGCCAGCCCAGCACCTCCAGGGTCACAGCCACTCACCAAGACTACATCAAACCTAATACAAGGAACTTAAATGAATGGAGAAGCAATGGAGGAATGAGCACACAAAATGCTGTAAGCCAAAGACACTTCAAGTTGCTTGCTCTCTTTATAAGGAGAACAACGTCTGTAATTTACAGCCTCTGCCCCTCAGCACTTTTAGATCAGCCTGAGGCTGTTTACAGCAACACGTACAAGCATTAAGAAAAACAAACAGTCACCACACACCAGTCACATGGAGCCTTTGACCTTCACCTCCAGATCAACGTAATTGCGCTCCACTCCTCTGCTTCCCATTCCTCACAGCTCTCTTCCTCTCTGCTCACATTCTCCATCAGGCCACCCCCAAATCCCAGTTTCACCTGTGAAGCTCCTTCAGGCCTCCTCAATACCCCCATTTGCCTCAGAACCCTCAGCATCAGCAATTAACCCACCACTGATGTTACAGTCGACACAAGGTGCATATTGGGATCCTCAGGGCAGAGCTCTAACCCCACGTAGCTGTGCTGTGCCGTGCCTCCTCTTGTGTGATACAGGCTCTGCTTTCAGCACCGCTGGATCAAAATAAAGACTGAGTAGACTTGGTCCTCTCTCTATTCTTCACTCCTCTCCCTTCATTTTCTGGCACCAAGCACTACTGGAGCTGTGTACCATGTCAAAACCTCCACGGCTAAAGAATTCTCCAAAGACAACGCACTTGATTTAAAAAAATAGCCAGCAAGAGATTCTTAAGGGAATACTGACAACTTTATGAAGGACATTTTAAGCTCTAGACATTATATGAAGACATCAGAAGAATCCCAAGACATCTGTTTTGTGCCAAAGAGAACCAAAGGGTTTTAAAACCCCTCAAGACATGATCCCCCACTTTGTTTTCTGAAGTTCTGAGCTCCTATCCAAAATCCGTTCATGGCACTACCCTAGCAAACAAAACTGAGAAAGTGAATCTGACCAAGTAATTTCAGTGGCTCAGAATACCCCCATGAAAAGGAATATATGAGATGTAAAAACATTCCAAGTTAATGATAAATTAAGGTGTTGGTAGTAATACAGACACTTTCTAGTGTGCATTCACAGTGCCCCTTTAAACCTAGGAAAAGCCCACAAGTCTCAACGTGTTAAATATTCCAATTCAGAAAATAATTTCCCTGAGAATTGGCTGTTTATTGCCATCCACCAATTCTCATATTCACTATTAATCCTCTCAGCATCAGCATGTATCCTTGCCTCAAAGTCAATGTCACAAGCTACGTTTTAGGGAAGCTAAAAAAAAAAAAAATTAAAATAACCCAGAAATATGCCTTTTGGACAGAGAAAACCACTACAGGAATTTCTAAGCCACCCAATGTGCATTACACTTCAAAACTGAGACACATTTCCCTCTGGTAGAACGTCTGATGTCCTTTTGTCCTCGTAATGGGGCTGAAGCCCTCGAGCAGGTTTGTTTCAGCACAGCAAGGACAAAACAGCCAGGAGCAGCAGGGAGGTTTGACCAGAATAACTAAACACGCTGCCTCGCACTGGCATTTGAATGGGATCTGGAGAGCTGATGTCTGAAATACATAAGGACTGTGGGATTTGCATGCAGGTCACTCATTTGAGCTGGGTCCTTGATTAGCATCTGGTAGAGCTTCTACATGTCAGTATTTCCAGCACCAGTGGACTACAATAAACTTATTTACAAACAGCACCTTCATTTGCTTTTGCTGCTGAAAGAGGTCAGAGACAGAATGGACTGAATTACTTGAGATGTTGGGAGAGCGATGAAGGATAACCCCATGGGGCTCGTGCAGCTCCTCCCTCATCCAAGAAATACACACAGATATTCACCATTTAGTGCTGGCAGCCCTGCAGCACTCAGAGGGATGCACTGCTCTGCTGTGACAAGCAACGCAGCAGGACAGTAGAACACCCAGTGCGCTCAAAAAGCATGGCCAGGCAGCGGGCACCAGTACCATGTCTCATTGACTGCAGTGATCCTTCAAAAGCACAGAGTACTGTCCCCAAGTTTGTTTTATTTTAAACATCATACTGTGCAAGACCCGCAGCCCACTGACAGAGACCACCAGTGACCTCCAGCTCAGCAAGGACCACTGATTTACAGGGTCAGAGTGAAGAAAACACAGAATAACAGCACTGGAGATGCATTTATGGCTCCCTCCAGCTGCACTACTCTGGTTCAGACAAATTAGACCCTCAGATGTGAGCCAGGACTCATGGTCACAAGAGCAACAAATCTAGGAAGGAATTGGCACCTTCCAGGTTGGTTGTCTGAGTACACAGAAGTATGCTTTCATGTGGTAGCAGCTGTCCAGAACACAGACATCACTGCTCTGGGTTTCCATAACACATTTCATCCTCAAAAGTGCTAATGGTCTTCCCAGCAAGCCCTTTTCTGCCACACCACCGAAACGCAGGCCTTTCTGAGGTGGAAACATCACCTGAATGGCACCTGGGTTGGCCCAAAGAAAAGCAGAAAGACAACTGCTATTCCTAATGTTCACGCATAACAATGAATGAAGAGTATTTTCTTCCTGTTCGTTGAAAAATTTTTTCTATCTTCCCCCAGGCAATGCACATGGAAGTTAAATTTCTAATCTGGGAAAATAATCAAAAAGATCAGCTGAGTTGAGCAGGACATGAACACATGCCTCCAAGGACCCAGGGAGCACAATGTGTACTCCACTTGGCCAGCCCTCCAGCATGGATAACCAGAACACACAGCCCGAAAAAGGGTTTTTGTGAGGATGCTAAGGCCTCACTTACCTAAATCAACCCCCAAAGGCAGGACTCTGGCACTGTCTGCTCATCTCAGTGCTATCCCAAACAGTCTCCTTCATTCTAGGCGTTCTTACAATTTTCTTCTCTCCTTCCTTTTCTCCCTCCATCATAACCCAGGAATTTATTAGACAGGTAAACCCTTCTCTGAGGACTGGCTTGTTTCCCAGTCCTTATCATCACGACCCTTCCATTTGTAACAAAATTAATGGTGGCATCAGCTGAGCTATCACAGCTTTTAAAGAACAAAGTGTCAGAGGGCTCATGGGACTAATAGTTTCTGGATATGCTTAAAATTATTCTTATATTACCAGTGCAAAATAACACCCTTGTGGTAGGCATACCTGTGTGGTAGGCTTAACAAGTAACTCAGGAGAAACTAGACTGATACACAGCAGCAGGTACTGAGATTCCTATCACACAGTACTGGAAAAGTTCAGGTGTTTCAGAAGGTTTTTGTAAGGTTAATGATGCAGTTCCCAGAAAAAGCAGTCAGAAAGCTCCAGCCTACCTTCTAGATTTGCCCTTTAAACGTCTTCCCCCATTACTAACACCATCAACCCAAATCTGCATCTGCAATTCTCAAAGTTAGCTAATTAAAGCTCACATCACCATCGCCAGCAGAGTGAGGGAGGTCACGCGCCTGCTTCACCTCCTGCCAAAAAAAGAGCCACCTCTGAAGTGAAGGGCAGCAGCTCTTCCCCAATGCATGACAGCTGGCAGGAGACTGCAGAGCAAGGCCCGGGAAATGCTGCATTCAAATAAAACTGGGAGGAGTGTTACGGGATTGCTTAGGAATACAGCTGGAACGGGGCCAGCACTTAGTATGCATGAAGGCTGGTGCTGTATGAATGATAAAAATAGTAGCAGCTGCTTAAGACAGGAAAATTAGATTTGGTCTACGTGCAAAGCCATCACATAGCCTGGTTCAAAATCTACCCACTACCAGGTCAAAGAAAGATTAAGGCCAAGATAGTGCATTTTGGTGTAAACTTTGTTGCAAGGCCCTCTCTTTCTTCAAGAGGTCTCTCTTTGCTTTGGAAAACCTTTCTGCTCCAGCACTAGGAAGGCGGGTTTTAATCAGGCTGTGTCACAGCAGCTGTCTGAAGGGATGGCAGGAGCTGGCGGACGTTTGGAGCATGGCCAGAGGGCACAGCAATTGTTTGGTTTGAAAATCAGCGGATGAGGAAGTACTCTTTAGGCACACATACACACGAAGCCAACCCAGTCCCCCGCTAGACAGGATCACTTCCCCTAACTGAAGTGCATCCCTAGTTCTAACACAAAACACCCTGTGGATTCACAGGGCACAGTGACCACGTGCACTTTGGGAGAGGAAGCAGAGATCGATGCTTCTTCCCTCTGAGCAAGCCACATTCTACCAGCAGCTGTAGAAGCTGCCACTATCAGCAAGTCAAACCTGGGGACACAGAGCAGAACTCCAAGGGTGGATCATTTCCTTTAGTACAAGTAGCTCAAAACAAGTGCAAAACAGGCAGCTCCTCAGCTGCCACCAGAGACCGGTCAGCCACATGTGTGCTCCTCCTTCCCAAGGGCACGGCAGTCTGGGGAGGCAGAATTATCACCTACAGTTTCAAACCACCCTATCCTGCAACGTTTACCTTAGTGAATTAAGAAAGGTTTTGTTTATGCAGATAGATGCAACATAGCCTTCACTGTCAGCAAGAACCAGCTGGAGGAAGCACATGAATGAAAGAGCAGGTACAGGATATTGAGTTCTTCCCAAAAGATCCCACGAAGATAGAGCCTGCTGACTTGGCTGGCAGAAAGAGATACCAACAACAGGAACCACAACTTGTGTGCTCAGTCATATTAAAGATTTAACCCTTTGTTCGAGTCTTTTGCTCAACTGAACAACTGCAGACAAGCAAACAGCCATTACTGCACCATCCTTTCTTAATTCTCCAAAGCAATCCTGCCAGCAGGAATAAAGTCCTAAAATGCATCTTCTGCAGCTGGGAAGCATGAAAGCCATACTCCTGTTCCGAGTTGTAGTAATCACTGGGTAGCAACTGCAGTATGAGGGCTATGGAGAACGTTTTAACCTTCATGCTAGCTTGCTGCCCCTAATCTGACAATATAATTTCAACTCTTCAATAACCACATCTTGATTTTTACTGTTTTGCAAGTAATAACACTGGAAATAATCACTAGATCAGGTCTATTCACCTCATGATTGTTGGAAGCCTGAAGTGACTTACAAAAAGGCTCAAAAGCAACCTTACAAATATATATCTGACAGTATGAATCCCTCTCACCCACTGGGCAAGTAAATGCACTCAAATTCCAGAAGGAGCCAACTCTCTGCAATGGAGGTTTTGCCATTTACTGTGACAGTCCCAGCCCTGCTGTCAGCATGTATCCAGGGCAAGGGACAACCACCACCCAAAATGCCTGCTCCATTCTTCCCCTTCCCCACCCCTTCCTTCCTTCCTCTCGAGCCAGCAGTGGATGGGAAACAGGCACTCTCTTCCCTATCTAGAGGCACAACTGCCTCATTTCCCCATTTCCAAGAGCCACTGAGCCCTGAAAACTCAGCACAGTTCCATCAGTCATTTGAAGTTCATACCTGTTGCACCCTGAACACAAGTGAATGAGTTCTCTCCTGTGGATGCAGAAGATCAGTAACAGATAATGCTCAGCACAGCCCACAGGGAAATGAGCTATGGAAAGGCAAAACCTTACTGCAATAACGGGAAGCCTTAAGACGTTATTCTCAGCAGATCTTTCTCCCAGGCATGCAGCAGAGCACAATTCTGCAATGTAACGATGTGCTGAATTTTCCCCTTCCTTTCTCCCTCTCTGAAGGTCACACAAGGACAACCCTGTCTGTTGCACTAGAAGCTTTTTCTATGCAGGATTCTTCACAAAGCAAGAAGGGGTAGGAGCCATCCTCACCCTTTGCTTGCCCCTTTCAAGGCAGCAGGCTACTGTAAACATGAAATTTCAATAAAAAGCCAGTTGAGATGGAGGCAGATGAGATATCCCTCCTGTAATGATCAGAGGAAACCATACTGCAAAACACAGCTCTTAATGAGAACTAAAATTAAAATTTCCTTAAATAAATATAAGGAAAGAGTCCGTGAGGAAGAGTAGCCAATAGGAACAGGGAGTCGTGCTTGGGTCAGCCTCTGTCATCCATCACCTTGTGGATCTCCCAGCCTGTACCAAGGGCAGCCCAACTTAGGATGGGACCAGCAGCTTCATGTCACTGCTCCTAGCGACGCCATCTGCAAACAGAAAGAGCTGTTGTATCCCTGTGATCCAGCACCAGCACTGCCACATGGTCCAGCAGGTACTGGGTTCCTTCATCAGCACAGCAGGGGCCTGGGTTCCTTTATCAGCCATGGTCAAATGGCAACCAGCTCACAGGAATTTGTCTGTCTGCATAACTGCGAGACGAGAGGAAGGTGAGAAAGGAAGGGTCTGACCAACTGGTACAACTGTTCCTTTCCCTCTCCAGGAGCCAAAACAGACATCAGAGTCAAATTTCACCACTGACTGCTTAGTTGGAGGGACTCTGCTTTCTAGTCATCTCCCAGGAGACAGCAGCAGTTCCTGCCCTCAGGGAGGTCAGGTCTCCAGGCTGGAATTTGGCCCAGTGCTGTGCTCTCTGCAAGGAGAGATCGTGCCCTAACCACGCAGGTCTCTGCAAGGAGACTGCAGCTCTGAAGGACACATGGAGTACCTGCAACATCTTCTATGGACAGACAACAGGTTACTTACATCCGCAAACACTTGTCCTTCCCTCCACTTGCTACCCTCTGTCCATCCGGGCTCCAATCCGTTGCATAAACCTAGTATTAGACAAGGACAGTGATACCTCTGCTGGGAGGAGGGGTCATTCCTGCCCCTCTCAAACACCTCAGCCCAACACCTCACCTCATCTGCATGGCCAGGAAGATCAATAGCCAGTTTCTTCATCTTGGCATCCCAGACCTTGAGCGTGCTGTCACTGCTCCCGCTCACCAGCAAGCGGCTGTCAGCTGACCAGGCGATCTGATACACGGCTGAGACGTGCCCTCGCAGCGACGTCAGGTACCTGGTGTCGAGAAGGCAGGAAGAGGCTGCCAGAGGAGCAGGCAGCTGGGTTTGTTCCAAACCAGCCCTTGCCCAGCCTTCATGTTTCTTCTCCACCAAGCAAGCACAGTCACAGGATGCCCAGCGCACCCCAAACCAGCATGCAAAAGGCAGTCAATCGCTATACAGAGTCCATAGGTGGCTCAGTCTGTCTAAAAACCCTCCCAGATGGGCTCAGAGCCTTCTAGATGGCTCTTCATCTCAACTCCTCTGTCAGGAATCCCTTATCCAGTAGGCAACACTACAGCCTTACTGTACAGATGTGTCCTTCCTCTCTCTGACTGAGCAATCTGGATTTAGGAGGACCATTACAATTACTGACATGAAACCCAAGCCCATCAGAATAAAGACTGATTTACAGGAAAGGCTGCCCCAGACAGCTCATCAATACTCTAGCTGAAGGTAAAAAGCTGGACTACTTTGGATGCAAGTAGGAGCATCGAAACACCAACAGCACCACTTGTATCAACAAGAATTTGCATTGTTCAGAACAAGCTGTTTTCTGGCACAGGAACTGTGTAAACTGGGTCAGTCTGCAGTGTGCAACACACACGTCTTCAGGAGATCAGCCGAGTGGAACATCCCATCCAACCGCAGCTGCGCCTGCCCTAAAGATCCGACCTGCGCGTTACACACAGACCCCACACAAGTACCACCTCTGTAACAGAACAAACCAACTCACTTTCCTGTCCTGCCATCCCAGAGCTTTATGGACTTGTCAAAGGAAGCACTAGCTATTATCCGGGCGTCTGGTGAGAAGAGGACTTGGTTAATGAGAGCCTGGTGGCCTGTCATTCTCTCCAGTGGCTTCTTGTCTTCTGCTGGTCTCCAAAGAAACAGCGTGAAATCATCTGACCCTGAGACAAGCCTTTCTGGTTCCTGGCCCTGATGAAGGATGAAAGAACCCAAGTCTTGTACAAGCCAGGTATGGAGGGCTTGAAGCACATAAGCGTTGGGGTCAACAGCCAACTGTGCATGTTTACTGCTTCCACCAGTAATAGTGTTAGAAATGACAGTAGGGACAAAAGGGACTTACCCTGACTTGGTCATACCTCTGCCGTGCCTTGTCCTTCAGTTCTGCCACTGAAAGAGGCAGAGGGGGGAAAAAAGAGATTTGCAACCCTTAGGTGAAAAGAAACTTTATAACCCTGTGATACCAATTCCAATCCTGCCTCTGTGGGCCAAGCACACTGTGTGACTGGTCACCCACATTCTCTTTGCCAAGGGCTACACTGGGGGCAAAAACCCTTGAAAACAGAGTGGCCTTCCATCCCCCAGGCTGCTCGACCCTGTGCATGGGCCAGGAAGACCACGGCTGCCACCAGCACAGGACCTGCTCCCGGCTCTCAACATTGCTTTGGCTTGTGGCGGCACTGAGAAGAGACATCAGGTCACCTCAGTATGCTCCCCACCACCTCCCTCAGACCACAAGGCAGGAGCTGCACTTACAGGAGCCACGTACATCCTGTGGGTTGATGGTGGCCTCAGCAGGTTCGAAGGCCCCGGTGCGCAGAACGTAGTCAGTGCTAAGGGCCATGGTGTTCACCCAGTGAGCGTGGCCCTGCAAGGTGCGGCAGAGGACCCCCTGGGAACAAAACCACTGCTCAGAGGAATGGGCAGGACAGAGCCAGACTCGGCAGCACCCTCCAAATCCACTGGGCTGCAAGGACCAACCCTAAACTTTCCAAACCCCAAGCTGCAGGCAGGACTGTAAACTTAGCAGAGTAGAAATGACACGGTTGAGCTTCAGGAACCAGTTTCCTGCAGTGCCTTGAAAGGCACCCACCAGCACAGATAGCTCAGGGATATTTCCAGCTTTTAGCCCCATTTTACACTTCTAGGGATGAAAACATTGCACAACAGCTACTCCTTCCAAATGGTTTCAAGCAATAGATTGTGACAGGTCAAGAAGATAGAGCACCCACTCTGCACCTCCATTTTCGGGGCACAAGCTGTGCCAGGAAGAGCACATAAAGCTACAATACAGCGTGTCCAGCCCCAGCACTGCCCGCCTCACTTACATCTTGGCTCCTCCAGACTTTGATGGTCCTGTCCTGGGAGGAGGAGTAGAGCAAGCCATCACCTCCCCACTTCACACATGTCACCGACTGCGTGTGGCTCGTGAGGATCTTGTCGCACCTGCCCATCAGTGTGTCCCAGATGCGGATGCTGCCATCCTTGGAGGAACTTGCCAGGTAGCGGCACTCTGGGTTTCTGGAGAGAAAGATCAAATCCATTTGTGCAGTGCACACAGCTCCTCCATCATCAGCCCCAGAGAATTCAAGAGTACAGAAGTCAATAAAAGACAACTTTCTCTTTTGGCTTAAGATCAGGGAGAGGCTGCGCAGGGGCAGAATGCTGACCTAGAGAACAAGATCCCACAAGGTGGGGGAGAGGCAGAGAAATGCTTCCCTCCAAACTGACTGGGCTACACACAGTCAGTAAACCTGGTACCTGAGCCCTGGACAATAATCTTCTTTCCAGAGCTTTAACCCACTGGCTAATGAGGGGACCACAAACTGGCACTTTCCTGGGCACTGGCTGGGGAGAGCCCTGAGCAGGGGGATCAGTGCAGATGGGCAGCAATGGGAACACACTGAATGCTTCCCTGCCTATGCTATGCTTTGCTTACAGCAGGAAACATTCCAGCCTGTAGACACAGAATGACACTGTGCTGGCAGGGCTGAAAGCAGCAAAGTCCATCCACGTGGCTCAGGGGGGCAAATTTAACACATCTGGAAGCAGCTGGCCACAACCCTGCAAGGAGAGAGGAGGAAGCCATAGCCTCTGTCCTTTGCACAACATCTTTATCACTCAGCACGGTTTTAACATCAAAGTGGTCCCTGGCACCAGCAGCAGCGAGGAAGAGCACGGCCCCTCCTGCTGCACAGCAACGGAGCAGGGAGCACAGCTGGCTGCAGAACAAGACATGGAGCCCTGGCAGGGTCATCTCCCTCCTCTCCATTTCCTCATCTTCCTTTATAATCAGTTTTTGCTAATTCAGTTTTTTTTTTTTGCTAATTGTTTGCAAATAGCTGGAGTTTCCTACTGGCAAATTCAATTTGCAGGGCTCTGCTCTGAAGGGGCTCTTTGTCTTTCTTTTTATTTATTTATTTCTATCATGTGTTGGATTACGGGATACAACTGGCCCCCTCCACCCATCTCTCCTAGACAGAGCTTTAGCTGAGCAAAGGGATAAGGGGTTTGCACAGTTAATCAGCCCTCATGATAAATAAACAGGATGACAGAGGCAACCAGGATGCAGGAGAGCAGACAGGGAGCGCTCTGCAGAGCCTGAACTTGGGCATCACATGGGCAGCTTTCCTGCTCCCAGCTCAGCAGATCAAACATTCATCCAGCACCATGCAAGCACTGTTTTCCATAGGCAGGTGTACCTATAGAAGGGAAAAGAGGGACAGCCTGGCAGTGACTTCCGAGCAACCTTATGGGACTGTGAGCAGCAGCCGGGACTCCTGGCTCTGAGATAAAACACATTTTTCCTGGCCCACCCTGGGGGCTGTTCTCCTGCACAAAGCCCTTCTTCTGGAACGGGAGAAAGGCGAACAGGAGCAGTGCCCTTCAGGTCAAGCTGCTCTTTTCCATACGAGCAAAAGGGAAGGGCTGGCCTGGCCCTTCACTTACATGTGGAGCGGTTCCCAGCACAGACACGTGATCCATTTGGAGTGGCCAGAGAGCACCCGGCCGATCTGACTGCCAGTGGCTGGGTCCCAAAGAAATATCTGTCCAAGAGAGGAGGCAACAGGGTCACGTCAGGCCACTTACATCATGTGAATCCTAGGACGCTCGGACTCCATTTAGAAAGCAGAGGTGTCCTTGGTGCCGCATTCACACTGGCAGAAGCAGGGAGCAGAGAAGAAGGGGGACAGGAGGGCTGGATGCCTTTCAGATCCCTGTAGCAATCAGCTGACATCAAAGGAATGAGACCCGATCACCCTCCTCTCTGCCTGAAATGCTGCTGCTACAAAAATATCTGCCTCAACTCGAAACCAACACAGGTCCCCAATAAGCCACCCTGAGCCTTTGACACCCTGTGCCAGCGAGTTAGTGAACGCTTGCAGAGCGCAATGAAAGCCAGAGCACACTAAATGCTACTTATTATCGGATTCTGTGGGTGGGAGACATGCTGGTTTTCTCTTTCTTTCCTCTCTCTACATAAATGTTCATCAAAAGAGCCAAGGAATTAGTCATTTCCTACTTAAAAACCTGGGAGAAACAGAGGACAAGCAGCTCCCTGGGTTAGATTAAAGCCAGAACAGCACCAAACCACAGCAGAGCCACCCTTGCATGGCCCATTCCCTGGGGCTGGTATCACAGCACCCGACACAGCACAGGACAGCAGCAGCTCTGTGGCTGCTCTTGTTGCTGCTCTCAGACCATTCAAAGGTTGGAGCAAGCAACTGCCCCTCTGCAGCTCAGCAACTTACTGACTCACTTCTGAGTGCTCCCACTCCCCAAGGCATTTCTGTTTGCACCTTAAGGACACACATTTTGCCCCTCAGCCAGGGCAGGGCCTCCTTCCCATTCCTGCAAATGGGAATCTGGCTGTGTCTGAGTGGGAGCACTGTGAAACCAGCTGCTGCTGCATGTCTGGGTCACGCAAGCAGCAGCCCTAGCTTGGCCAGGCAATGCCCTTTCTCGGTCCAGACACGTCCCTCGTGATGGAGCTGTCTGCCAAGGACCATGTCCAAAGCCTGGACTCTTTCCTGCACAGAGGGAAAACCATCTGCCCCAAGACAGCAGGGCACAGCAGGGCTCAGCAGGAAGAGGTCTGCAAAGGCAACTAAGACCAAGCTCTGCCTGGCACAGAGTTAAGAAACACTACTTGCAACTACTGCAACACAGCCACATGCAAAGTCCCTCTGGGAAAACGGGAATCCCGCTCGAAACAACTGAATACACCTCTTATGCCCCAGAAAATCACGTCTTCACCCCTGATCCCCCACAGTACAGTGATCAGTTCAGTTCAGAACAGGGCAACAAGGATGCAGAGGGTCTCCACACTCCCCCAGCCCCACACCAAGGGATCCAACACATACCTGGCTGTTCTTACAGCCTGAGGCCAGCTTCTTGCCATCAGGTGACCAGGCAATGCTGAGCACCCAGTGCCGGTGACCTGGCAGAGAGAGCATGAGCAGGTGTGAGCAGAGAGCTGTGACTGTCTGCCTGTGGTGTCGCAGCACACACTCGCTCTAGGACAGGACTGGAGATGAGGGAACCCTCTGTGTTCCTCCTAGCCAAACTCTCATCCTCCACTTAATTAGTCAAAGAGAGGAGCCATGGTCCCAGCCTATCCGACTCAGGCAGCACCAGGCTCTGCTCTGTCCCCCAGAGCAGACAGGGGTCAGAAAGCTGCCCCCCCCGGGACACCCTGCACCCACCTTTGGCTGTGAACTGTGGCGTCTCTGTGCTGAGGTCCCAGAATCGGACTGTGGTGTCTCCAGAGCCGCTCGCCAGGTACCTGGGAGAGGAGGAAGAACCCGGCTCAGTGTGGTGTCCCAAGGAAAGACAACAGCGGCTCCTGCCTTGCCCTCAGCCCCTCGCCAGCCCCTCATACTTTCCGGTGGGGCTGAAGGCCACGGAGATGACGGCCTCGGTGTGCCCCTCCAGGGAGCTGGTGCAGCGGGTCACTGCCCGCACCTTGAACACTGCCTGCGGCTGGTAGATGATGTCCAGGACCTTCTCCGTTTCCACACTCCGCCCCGCCAAGGTCTTCTCCAGCGACGCCACGATCTCGGCATCATGGACAAAGAAGGCCAGAGGTACTGGTTCATCCTAGGGGGAAAGGGCAGGAGGGTTAGCAAGGGGAGGCCCAGTTGGGCTCGGGGAGTACCGTGGGGGTCCCGGGGAGGGTCTCACCTTCTGCAAGAGCGCGTTGCAGACCAGCTGCAGCTTGTCCGGGGTGATGGTGACCGGCACATCGAAGGGTGAGCCCAGGGCCTCTCCTGCCTCATCCCGGAACTGGATCAGGAGCCGCTGCACGTCCTCCTCCGGCGACATACTCTGCCGGACAGCGGGATCAGCACCGGGAATGCCCCAGGGAGGGGGGAGAGCTCCACAGCACCCACCCAGCCCCGATACCGCGGGGGGAAGAGGGACCCGCTACAGAAGAGCCGGGGGGGAGGGAGGAACACCGTACACTGAGCAGGGCCCGCGCGAGGAACCCCGCGGGCGGGGAGGCCCCGCTCCCGCCCCGCTCCTCCCGGTCCCAACCCCGGCCCCGCTCACCGCGGCCATGTGCGTGCGCGGAACACGTGGGACGGAAGCAGCCTCTCCGGAGCGGGAGCCCCTGAGTGCGCCGCTACTGCCCCCTGGCGGCTGGCGGTAAGGACAGCGCCGCGGCGTGGAGCCGCGGGTTCGAGGCCGCCGGGGGCGCAGCGGGGACGGGACGGGACCGGGCGGGGGAGACGAACGAGGCCGCTCCGGGCATTTCCCGCGGTGCCCACACCGGCGCTTGTTATTGCGTTTCTAAAATAAAAAGCAGTAAGTTCAGCAAAAAATATCCCAGCTCCCCCATTCAGGTCAGAAATTAACGCCACATTGCAGCCTGTCCTGTCACAATGTGTGTAACAATGCAAGAGAGAAGGACCGGGGCTGCCACTGAACATGGTTTATTCACCATAATAAACCATATTCATGATATGAACACTGGCTCGTTGGGCTGCACAGGAGGGAGGGAAGATTCTGCACTCAGAGACTCAAATCTGCCACATAAGCCTGTAACATAGAAGAACTTCCGCATCACCCATCCCATCCAGCACAAACCAGTAACAACCACAGCAAGTGCCAATGGAAAACCGAAGGCCACATGCAGAACAGGTGAAGGTTTAGCTTTCCCCCGTAGAAAAGAATTCGAGTGCATGTGTGTAGTTCAATACCATGCTACAAGACCATACCATTTGATACATCCTGTGACTAAAACATCTTCTTTCTTCTATTTAGATAGAAATCATTCTTATTTCACCACACTGCCATTAACTTCTACCATTAAATAGGAATAAATCTGTGCAGATGCACCAAGCACAGACTGCTCAGGGGTTTATCTGGTTTATAAACCCCTAAGGTGCACATTAGAAAAGTGTAAAGTCAAATCCCATCAAAACAGAAAATTGACACAAATTTTAATATTTATATATTTTAAATCAAAACACAATTAAATAGAGTATGTTTTAAGTACATGAATACTTGGGCATGAGAGAAATAAGAAGTGGTACATAGTACCAAATACCTATACACAGCCTTTTTTTTGTTCTGCTTTTTTATAGACAATACAGTGTCTCTAGACAATCGAATATTGCAACAGAATAACACTTGCTCATCAATCAAGATATTCCGAGTATTAGAGATGATTCGAGTTCTTTGCAAAGTGGTTGTTTTTTTTTTTGCACAAGTTTGAGGAAAAAAGCAATCATAAACAGTAAAACCCAAACCAGAAGTGTTGTATACTAAAAATGCAGTAGTAACATAACAGCGAGACACTGAGTACTTCTGACACCCTGCAAAAATCAAGTCATTGGAAAAAAACATAATGGAGGTGCTGTGTAACACAGTGGCTTTTTTACTTAAACTAAAGGTTTTGCAAGTCAGGAAGAAGGCCAGAGGTCTTTAAAAATTGTTTTGCTTTGTAAACCAAACATCTGGAATTAGATAGTGTGTTGTTGGAGGACAAGCTATGGAGAATGGCAGCGATTACTTTTTTTCCTTGCTCGTGGGATGGAGAGGAAAGGAAATGGAGCAGTCTACAGAGCACAACCCTGCATTCAGAGCCGTGGCTCGGAAGCAGAAGCTGCACAAGTGCAAGATCAGCTTTCGTGTCTGCTCCATGTCAGAAACAGGGGACTTGTGTATGCAGGTGCATGAGCTTGACAAGAAAAGAGTTACACTGTCCAGGCTTTGCTCCTAATCCTTCTACGCTGCCTTCAAAGTTAATGTAGTTATGAAGTAAAACACATTTATCTTACAGTTGAATACGCATCTATTTCAAGTAAGGAAAAATAAAACTTAGAACTTTTTAGGTCATTCACTGCCAATGAATTCACCGTTTCAGGTTCACTTCTCCAGAGGCCAACGTCAGGGATGCACCCCATGGCCTTTCCAATTATGTGTTTAAAAATTACAAGTAGTAGAACTAGAAACTACAGCAAAACCTTCCCCTCTGTTGTGGCTTGTGTCCCATTCCAGATAATTTGCTTAAAAGTCTTTTCGAGACAGGGTCAAGTATTTGTGAAGTTGATCACAGTTTCTCAGTGCCACATTCATAAACTGCATCTTCATCTCTAAAAACCATCATTATTGTGAATGCCACATACAACAGGAAAAAGTGTTTCTTCACGCTCTACAGTGGAGGTACAGGATTGCTTCTTTTTAATTCTTCCTCCTAGATGAGGGAGATTTCGGCGGTTGGAGTAACAGTGCTTTGTTTTTATTGGCTGTGTTAAAGAATCCACCAAAAGGGAAAGTTCACTCATTCTTGAAGTGGAAAAACAGATTTCCTGTTCTGGCGTTTCTAAAATCATAGCTGTAAAAGAAAAAACAGGGTTAGAGTTCATTTTACCCTAAAACATACAAGGCAGTTGCTCAACAGAAAGACATTTTGTGTTTACAAATGTTGAAGCCAGGTATGTGAGCCTGGGAGATGAAAAACCCCAACTAGTCCCACAGCTCAATCCACCTCCTGATTACAGCAACCATACTTAGTTAATTGAATTCAGAGCATCTGCAGTCACTTGGTATTTCTAAATGCTGTGCTGAGTGACCCTTCCATCTGGCCAGACTGGAACTACATCATTTGGAGCCCCACTATTCAGTGAAACCATCATATAAATAATTTAAATGTAACCGCTCTATTAAAAGGAAAAATCACAGTGAAACTATGGATCTATCCATTTGGATAACTGGGGTTTGGCAAATGTTTACCTGCAGTAATTAAAAGTAGTGCAAGTTAATTTTTAAAAAGTCAGAAAGTCCTGGATGTTAACCTGGTAAACTGAATCTAATCACTGCAACAGAACTGGGGGGTTTGTTAAACAGAGAACATGTGGACTTGTACAACCACAAAGTCACTGAACACCAATACACAACACCAAACCACCACCCTATGGACAGGGCTGCTGGGTCTCTTTTGAGGTGTAGACACAGTAAGTCAGTGCACTCAGCAAAGCAACTTTCCAGCTGTTGAGTTTTACTGCCACTTTAGGCAAATATACCGATATTCATCAACATGAAACAGCAAGCGTGAACTGAAATAAGGAATTACAGTATTGACCCTGCACCACAAATCACCCTTTTAACTACCAAGGCAGTTTGTAAAGATGCAAAATGACGACAGTCAATTTTAATGCTTGCACATGAGAACCACTACATGCGCCTTAAGAAATTCCTACATCATACGTAGGCTGAAACACTTCCAACCTTTATTTCTTCATATCATGCCATGCCACGCCCCCAGCGTGGGTTTCAGATGCTCTCGGAAGGCAAGAGCTCTCCTCCTCCCACAGTCTGGCTTAAGGCAGATACAGGCAGCAGCCTCTCCACCCCCTTACCTTCGTAACCTTCTCCGAAGGCTGTTCGCATTGCGCTTGCTGCATAACGTCATTGACTATCATCTTCGCTATCCTCCAAGCCATCTCTTCTTGAGCCTGCCACAGAAAAAACACCCAAAACACAGATAGCCTCAAGTTCTTGGAATAAAATACGACCCTCAGCATAATTCACAGGCTCAACCTTGGAGATGTGGTTAACCGTCACAACTCAGTGACCTGTAGTGAACGTATCCTCCCTTGACGGAAATGCCCCTGGTTTCCAAGTACAGCATTAACTTCAATTATTGTATTTATGGCCTGATGCAATTTCCAAGAGACTTGCCCAAGCCCCCTAGAGGGGGGGGAAATGCAGCCTGTAATCCATGTACAGCGGTCACTTCACAGTACAAAACAAAGGCCAACAGCACCTCCACTCCCAATTGTGGATACGTAACACCCCTATAAGAAGAAACCCCTTGACTGCAAGCACAGTTAACCATTAAACTAAACCAGCGATCACTGGCAAAAATCAAACTAGTTTCACATATGCACACAAGGAGATTATATTTAGCACAGAGTGTCTTGGCAGTTTTTGTTGGTGCATCAGAAAGATACTCAGAGAAAAAGCCAGGATTAAGAACTTCAATACTTTATTTGCCTAATCTACACTGTGAGGAAGTCATAAGGACAACATAAAAGAGGACGCACCTCATCTGTGTTTCCTTGAACCCATTTCTTCATTGCTTGTGAAAACATGGACCCTAGTTGAGATAAAAAACAGCAAGCAAGGCACATTAGCAAAGTCTGTGACACAGCTCTATAAAAGCTAACTCCTTTCATCCTTCTAAAGAGTTTGCACTCCTGATGTTAGACAACATGGAAGAGTTGCATGGAAGACAAGGGATTATGTGGAGCCATGGTTCATGAGACACTGAGCCTCAACCATTCCTTTTTACCAGAGCTGACAAGCAGCACTAACAGCAGATCCCAAACTGAGCAGGAAGCACGTGGAGAGCTGAAGTTCTTTTTCATCTCAAGACCCAATCTTTGAAGGCTTGATCATCCCCTCAGCTGCTCGCAGCTTTCCTCCCTGCCAGGTTCCATCAACAGCTCCAACTCCCACAGGCTGCTCATACTCCCAGGAGTCCAGCTGGACCAGAAAAGCAGAATTTGGATAGGAAATTGAGCCAGAGATGGGTTTTGCCTCAGCACAGGACGGTCCCCATAACATCTCTATTTGGCTTAAAACAGATCTGGAAAGAGTCAAGAATCTTGCTTATCTTGACTGCAGTAAGGAAGAGAGCAGTTCTGCAGATGTTTACAGACATGGAGAGGAAGAAGAAAGCAAACCTTTTGATTTTTTGACATCAGGCTCTGGTTCAGATTCTCTGATAAATTGCCCCAGGTCACTGACTCGTCCAAACGTCATCTTCCTGAAGAGAGGAGGAGTAGAAGGAGAACTTCAGCATTACGGAAAGCTACCAGTCAAGAAAACAAAAAAGCCACCACAATAAAGACTCTAGTGTTTTACCAGTTACCACCTCTGCCACCTGAAATGAATATATTGGGGAAAAATCTCCTGCTTTTCTCATGTATCTGAATTCAAAGTGTATCTTAACAATTCTTGTAGGAAGTAGAAGCAGGCAAATGTTTCAATGACTCAACCATGGGATATCAACAGGCAGTGCTAGCAAGTGCTCTACACTATCACAAAAACATGTAATTAGGGAGAAACCAGTTTACCATACCCAAAAGGACAGGAGACTGTGCAACAGAAAAGGTAGCTATAGAAACAAAGAATTTCTGTATGAGATACACAGAGCAGAAGAGCTTTATAACAAAGAGTAACTTAAGAAACAGAAGAATAGCTGTGCAATCTGCTAAGGAAATGAAGTATAAGCCCTTCTGTGCCATGCGGGTAGAGAGAAATCAAAGCTGCATATTACAATATCAAAGGAGCCTGAGCTTATTCTTTTCTGTTCCTTCCCCAGATAGGAACTACTGAGCTTGGAGTCAAAGAGCAGTAATAACGAGTAGAAAGAGAAAAAACAATTGGAAATATTTTTCTGGCTGCCATGCTGGTCAGAGAAACATTCACCATGACACTGGTGTTAAATCACAGAAATGTACTCTCAAATATTAAGACATGTATTAAGATGGCAACATCTTGCATTTACACACACATGCAGGGGGACACAGCAAAAATGAAACAGAGATGAAACACAGAATGAGCCTTACCCTGCATATGTTCGCTGATATAAAGATTCTGGATCCAGACTTGCAGCATCTACAATTATTGCTTCATCAAAATTTTTCAGGATTTTAACATTAGCCTTTTTGACATTGGACTACAAAAAAAAATTCTCAGTATTAGTGCCCAATGCAGACAACTAATAGCTTCTTAACAAAACTGCAGTTTTAGTGCTTGTACACTTAAATAAACCTCCATAAATCTCTAAGCAAGCATAAAAGAATTAGAGAGCATCTACACAGTGATGAATTCCTAATGCAGTGTGACGCTTTTAAACAGAGGATTATAAAGGTAAAAGAATAGAGGCAAAGACACAATGTAGAGGTCAGCATATGTGCGTGAGGACTGCTCTCTAGGCACTATCAACTCAACAGATCTGTGTGCACACGCAAATTATTTGTGAGTACACAGGACTGAACTACCTCAAAGGCTGCAGCAGCTCCACTCATCCCTCTTATGCACTTGCTAAGCAATTCCCAAACACACTACACTTCCCCCATACACAGAGAACAAACATTTATCTTTTGGCCTGGCATATTTATATAAGATTATGAAAAAAGCCAAGGAAACATTAGAGCAACAGCAGGGAGAGCACAAATGTGCAGCAATCTACTAGCACCTTCACACAGAACAGAAATGTTTGTGGCAGCTGCCTTGCAAACTCCTTTCCTGCTGCTCTGTGCCAGTGCTTTTCTTTATGCAAAAATATGCAGAGACCCAAAGATTCTCCTGTTCAGATAAGCAGGAATGCACAACACAAAATGCAGCACTTCATTTCCTGAACTGTCCAAGCAAACCAATTACCAGCAGTTTCTCCCCTGCAGACTATCAAGCAGCAGGATATTTCGAGAACATGGATTTTACTCCCTGCTTTGCAACTAAGGGGGAATATTCCCTCCTTGCAAATTAGGAGGTTTAAAAATGTTAAAAGCAGGTAGCACAGCTTCCAAGTTGCTTGATACATGGTTCATCAATAATGTTGGTCTAAATACTGGATTTAAAACCCATGCATTCAATAAAAGCAATTCAGCAGAAGCAGTTCTCGCTTAGCTTTTCTGCTTTCAGCTGGGCTTGCAGTTTGCAAGCTGACCTGGTTACAGATAAACTAGAATCTGTTTATTCTCTCCTCTTTCACATCTGAATTAAACAAAGCTACAAGTTTTGGAACAGCCAACTCTTGGTTAAGGTGTTATTGGGATGGTTTCAGAGTGGAACAAGCTCCACTGCCTGTTTCTGAGGCTAAGCCCACACGGGAACACAGTCTCAAAGCGGCACCATGAAAGGCAACAAAAAGATGCTGGCCGATAACCAGGGCACTGTGCAAAGCACATGGTGGGCATTTCTCAATGACTTTGGGAGGGTAACAGAGCCAAAGGAGCCCAGTCACATTCTTGTTTCCACACAGTACAACAAACAGCAGCCACCACAGAGCTCTAATCATGCTTAACAAATGCCTTATCCAGCAACAGACTTTTTTAATGCCCAGCTTTACATCAAGCTATATACATGCAAATAAAACTAAGGTATCACCCCCAGCTCAGAGCACCTCAGTGGTAATATAGTGAAGTGTCAGAGCACTCTTTTGGAAAGGCCAGGGGTCTGGCCATTCTATCAGACCAGCCTGAAGATAACAGCAGGTTATCTTGAAGATAACTGAGGCAAGCTAGCGAGCACCACTGGTCAGATATTAACTGTCACTGTTCTATGTTTGAGTAGATAAACGCCTTAAACCTCAGAATTGAGTGGAACTGAGCACATCCAACTTGCATATTTTTGTTGAAATTCTACAGCATATTCACAAGTGTCAATGCCTGAAGTTATAACTACAGTAATGATGAAAAAATGGTGCTCCTAATAAAAAGCATTCTTAAATGTTATGGCACTATGGAGCAGTCTTCAGTGAATGTTAACAGCTTAATAAAAAGATACATTTGATGCAAAGAACTAAAAGCAGTACAAGGCTCTGGGTACAACAAACAGGACAGATCATCTTCCATGCCAAATACTGTTTGAACTCAGCAGCAGGTAGACTAAACACATCCTAATATAACACAGACTTTAATGTTCAAGTGGAATGGGAAGCTTCGAATTACAAGATGTTTCCTTACAGCGAATGAACTTTGATACTGATACAGAAAAGTGACTACAGCATTTCTTGTAATAAAAACAAACCAAGAATCTCATACCTGGGAGGCAGAGCCATCCGGGCCCCCTATGGAATCGTTATCAGGAGAGCTACTGGGGCCATGAATACTCAGTGCAATATTCCCTCCTGGAAATTCATCTCCTCGTACTGAATGGATGAGATCATTCAAGTATTTGTAGTAAAGGTTGCTGGACAAGAAACCAGGTAAAAAAACCTGAGAGACAGAAGGAGAAGCCCTCTTTAATCAAGGCTGGTCTGCAGAATTACAGCAGATCGTTTGCACAACAGAAGGGACACAAACATCTCAGCCCTTGTGTAGATGGTACACAAATAGAAGTGTCCACCTATGGAACTACTCCAGACTAGCAACTGCATTGCTTTAAATCTGAATCCTACTGCAAGATGAACAAAAATAACCGTGTATTAACCAAACCGTCCAGTAACTGGAACTAAAGTTTAGATTTTCTGATTCCCTCTAAGAAAGCCTGACAACTCAACAGGCTTACAGGTATTTTGCTACACTGCTCAAAAATCATCTGCAGCTCCAGAATCAAATCATTCATCTCTAGTGTCTGGGTATCCCAGAGTTCACTATTAGCCACATCACTGGTATCGGACTTGCAAACAACTGCTACCAGCAGGAAGGACAATTTTCTAAAGATATATAAAGATGTTGACAGCAATTCACATGGGAGGAAATTTTGTTACTTCCATTAAAATGCAGTGATCAGCCAAGACAAACACTTCACAGAGAATTAACAGAAGCCAGTGGGGCAGTATCTTTTCAAATCAGGCTGGGAAAAAACAGTCTAGCAAGTTTTCTTAAAGCTGCCCTATTATCCACATAAACAGGAAGTCAGGAAAAGAACAGGACAAATCAGAGATGCTCAAGGGGACACCTGACATGCTATAGAATCTCCACATCATCTGCACTAACTGTCAAAACCGTTCTGAAGAAGGTATCTCACCGTCTCCATGGTAGTCCATGCCTGCCGTAAGGGAGTAGTGAAACAGTTTGGGAGAGGACCACCTTCCCTGCAGATGTTGGATTCGATCTCTAACCTCACCGAGTCATCAAACCCAAGAGGATGTGTGGCTTGAAGGGAGAAGTACCTACAGCACCGGACAGGAGAGAAAAACACAAAAGGAGTTGCAAAACTTTGCTGGTGGTCAGCACCCACCCGTTCCACCCAAGACCATCCATCGCTGCAGCCACTAGATGGAGCTGGCTTCAAAAACGTACATAGAGCTGCTGCTGTTAACTACAGGGGAGAAGAATCCCCAATCCACAGAAACATTTTTGATAAAGCCTTGTCCTGAAGATACAGATAAAAGAAACAGAGCATCAAGCGACTCCTGATTAGAAGAATCTTACACACACAGCTTTGAAGCAGGAAACACCCAGAACTTTGAAGCAGCATTTGCTCTACTAATCACAACACTGAAACTGAGGTTATGGATAGTGTAGGGAGATGACTGATGAAAGAGAGGGAATCGTTTGCTTCCGCTCCAATTTCCTACCAGGGTAATAACCTAAGGAGTTTGTGGCAGTGAGTTTCACAATTAACCTTAAGAACAAACTTTTTCTGGAAGCAGTTTTGGTGTCTGTCTTCTAGTTGCACTATTGCTAAAGGTGCAGCACAAAAAAAGGGAAAAGTTACACTACTGAAAATCTGATATTAAAAAGGGATCTGGTCTCTTTCTTAACAAAAGGAAAATATTTCAAAATACCAAGAACAAGCACTATTTGGCTTTTACTATGGATGATAACAGCTCCTAGTTTAAATGGATAACAGTATCTCAACCATAAGGTTTTTCTACACTGATACATCTGCTATTGGGTTTAAATCCTTCACATTTTCAAATGGCAACCAATTGGCTTTGATATTTTCACAACCAAACGTAAACCCAAGCAATCAAGTCCTGAAAATTCTGAATTGTGTTTAAAAATGGAATCCTTATAAGGACTTTCTCTTTACGTACACAGAAAAGTTTTAAAAGCTCTTGCGTATGTACACATCAAAGGCCACCTTAACAAAAAACATTTCAGTGTAACAGTGCAAGACTGCACAGCAATGGTTTGAAAATGGAAAGTTCCTTTTGCACCGTGCAACAAAAATACAAACACAAATTAAGAGCTTCAGAAACAAGTAACTGTTGAACTCCCTCACTTGTCATATAAAATCATGGCATCATTCTGTGCTTCTTGCCCATCATACTGGCCTTTTTTGGCAGCAAGTTGAGACTGGAAGTTATCTGCTGCCAACCAGAACTGCAGTACATTAACTGCATCTTCCTTCTCCATGTACTGGAAGGGAAATTAAAAAAGAAAAAGAGGAGAAATTAAGTAAGTTCTACCAAGAAACTTGGTAATAAGCATAGACAAACCTGCTCCTTCCCATTTAAAACAGGAAACGTAGTCCAAATATGAATGACACAAAATTGTAACCAGGGCATATAAACATTCTGAATTCTCAGATAGAGCACTGCAGACAGATTTAGTTTGTTTAAAAAGAAACAAACTTAGGACATTTCTGTTCTGTGCTGATTTTCACATGTAGTTTCTAAACAATTATTTATTCGTATCATACTAAAGACAGAGTGAAAGCTATTTTCATGCTATGCTCAGCTTACACTGAACTCAGCATATTGTCTCAGCTCTCCAGCTTGCTGTTTCAAACTACACTGGCTTGTCAGACTATCAGGACAAGTATTTTACTACTAACAGATGATTCCCTAAAGATGTAGGGAACTGTAAAAATCATATATGTAACCTACCACATTCCAGCCTGGTATCCTCTCTATGTACAGCTAGTGAATTATTTATCTGTAAGAATGCTTAAGGCTTTCAAAGTCGCTATTTCATTTGGCAAGATAAAGACAACAATGTCAAGGCTTCTACAAAGCAAAGAAACCCTTAGAAGCACTCACTAACTGGAGAAGATATACACAAATACTTATTCTGCAATCCAGTATACAGGTTTGAACATTGGGGAGAGTTCTACGTGTGGACAGGAAACCATTTAATACATTTTCTCCCTAATAAGGATACATCTAATCTTTTTTGTATTATTTTTCAGGTGTCTTTATTAGAGCCATCAGAGAATGAATAAGGTTTTTTTCCATTTGATAGGAAAGAATGAAAAAGGCAAACTCAAAACCTAGCACTCACCTCAGAGAAATAGAAGAGGGCTGATTCACAGAAAAGTATGTCAGCCAGATAAACAGTCCCACTAGTCAGCACCTCGATCTGGTATTTACAGAAATGATGACTTCTCAAAAACTCACTAAAGTGCCTGCACACAGAGAACAACCATTAGTTATTAAGGGTCAGCAGCATTCAAGGCACCTTATGAACCTATTAGTTCTTGCCCCAGAAGTCTTATACTTTCAGTAGGATAAAAGCAAAACAAAGAAAGAATGGTGCAGGTTTAAAATGACACTAGAATGATACAAAGAATGCAACAGCATGCGCATACAGCTTCAGCAAGTGATGACAATGGATTTGGAGGGAGAGATCTGAGCAGTTTCAAATGAGAAGACTGCACAAAAAAGTGATTTTATGGTAATACCTTCATAAATGTTTTTAACGGAATCACCTTTTGCATAAGGACAACAGTGACGCGAAGCCAAACCATTCAATCCACTTACTCTTGTTCCATTGCGTTAAACACTATTGACTGTGCTGTAACAAAGCAGTTAGGGTCCACTTGTCCATCTTCCCCACAAATCTTTGCTGCAAAGAAAGAACAAGTTAAAATTAACACCCATTTGGATGAACGAGCTAGAAAACACAAGTGATGACCAGTTAATGAAAAATTGCAGTTCAAACCCACTAGAATCAGCTGGTTCTGACTGTGCAAAATGAACTTTTGAAGTAACCAAAAGTAACCTTGCATTGCAGGTTACATTGCAGGTAACCAAACGATAATATTATAGCTGAAATTCCTGACTGAGACTCAAATCTGGATTCCCTCCGTAACTATCAGGAATTCTTTCACTAAGTTAAGTAAAGACTCTGAAAGTTCTTCTAGGGATATTGCACAGCACTACTGAAAGGTCAGATCCACTGATACTTGTCATGTGATCTATCTTTTACAACTGATTTCAACATTCATAAAAATAAGAAGAAATACAAGTGCATGTGGTATTAAAGATACATTTTTACGGGGAAGGAGGAAGCTCTGAAATGAGTAGGCAGCATACATTCTTACCAACTATGTCATTTCTCATTGCTTCTGTTATAGGTATTGGTTTAGCAGCATCTGGAGAAATATATTTGGTAAAAGTACTAACTGCATCCCGTTCTATACCTACAAGGAAGAAATACAGAATCAAACTTGGAATTCCTTGGCACAGGTCTAAAACAAGGAGTGAATAACAAACCTTTGCTCTATAGAAAAGCAAGTATCTATTCATCAGTGACAAGTTCCCTTCCCATAAAGCCCTCAGTCCACTACTCAATACTTTGCTACTGACAAGCTACAGTGGCTGCGTTATCTCCAGCCAGGCCACAATAAGCCCAGCATGGACTGACTAGTGAGAGAGAATCAAGCAATGCAGCTCTGAATTCCCTGCCACCAGACAAGACAACACCCTCTTCCTCAGCTGCACACCTTAGTCCCAGGAATAACGTTTTTCTGTCAAGAAGTGCAGCAAAGTTCCCAGTTTCTAGCTCTCATCATAGTGAATGTAATGCTTGCATTACATTACGAAGGAATTAAAAAAAAAACCCTATCTTAAAACAGGATGCCTCAGAACAAGATACATGCTTTAGGTGTCATCTTTCGAGAGCTGGGGCACTGCTTTGAAACAGAGAGAAAAAAGTCACGCTTCAGACCGTGCATGTTTCTCAAAAAGCACCCAGTACTTCCACATTCTTTTTAGGTACCAGAAAGCAGAGCTGCTGTTCATGACTGAAGTATCACTGCGTTTGTTTAAGGTGCTTTGGAACTGAGGTTAGGTGTTGTGGCAGTACATGGTAAATATATAAGAAAGACAAACGGCAAGAGAAAGGGATGCAACACAAGGAAACAGTTTGGCAAACAAAAGGAATATGAAGAAAGGAGCGTTCCCTTTTTGTCTAGAGACTTGCGCAAATGAGGGAAGACCGAGTGGATGCAAAGTAGAGAACCAGGTACCGTGCTGCAGCTTACTACCAAAAGTAAGTCTTTTAATTTCATCCTTACTTCCAGTAGCCTCTGAAGAGGTGGAATCCAAATGAGAACAAATCAGTTACGAGGGGAAGAAATCTATCAAATAAATCCAAGAACAAAACCAGCACGATCCACAGAACAATCTCTACAAGTCTCTTGTAACTATTACTTATGTCATCTTATGTGATACAGGATATTTACCTTCCATGGAAAGTTAATTATCAATTCTCGGCCCCATCATCCAAATTTTCTGCAATTCTTTTAAGTTGGGATGGGGTGGGTGAGGGAAGAATGGGACATTGCAATGTTCATTTTCATTTCTTAAGATTACACATGTAGGAACAGACGTAACCTAAGCTTATTAGAATACATAATGATTCTGAAGTCTCTTTAGAATATTTATTTTTCAACAACCAAACAATACATAGCTCAAACTGACCATCAGCTTATACAGCAACATCACTGATACATGAAATGATTTTCCTCCTTTGCAACATCACATCATACTCACTAAGAACACAGCCCATTATACAAAGCAAGCAGCAGCTCCCCATCTCCCACCCTTTTTAAAGAAAGGGCACATATGGCACTTACTTTTCATGAGTTTTCCTGACAAGTCTTTTAGTGCAGAGGAGGGGCTGTTTCTATTTGATACTGTAAGCTTGGAAGATTCTTGCTGATCAGCTGGAACAGAACGAGTCCCTGTCTCAGGTTTTCTTAGACAAAGAACACTGGTATTATCACCCTCCTGACCCAAGAGCACGTGGTTCTGGCTGTTGCTAGTTCTGTTGTTCTTGGTCGAAGCCACTGGCTTGGTCCTGAGCAGATGGACTGTGCTAGAATCCTCCAGTCTCTCCTCAAGCAATCCAGTTGGAGAAGACAACGCAATTTCCTGCTGTTTCGAGGGCGACACTGGCTCTGCCAACGAACTCTGCTTAACTGTGTTCAGGCTATGGGCTCTTATACGGGACCATGTTGTGGAGTGGAAGCTTTCAGCCTCTAACCAAAACTTAACCAAGTGTTCCATTCTGCGCAGTTCCATAAACTGGATAAAATAAGGGAGGGCTACATTGTCCTGCAGAACTTGTTCAAGGGTCTTTGAAAGGCTTGATTTGGTCTCTTGGGCCTGATAATTCAGACACGATCTGCCTAAAAAAAAATATAAAGGGAATGACTCCATATTGTACTACAGATATGGGTATTCAATACAAAAACGCCCTACGATGCAAGTGGTGAAGAGACAATTCCAACATAACGGTGGTACACAAAGTAAAGGAACCTGTTTTAACAAACAAATGTACTATCCACATTCAAAACCTTTCTAGAGTAACAGCAGTCAAATTTCTGAATTACCTAATCTACTTGCCTGAAAATCAAAGCATGGTGAACATACCAGTAACACACATAGAATAAAAAGAAATGCTGCATTATAAAGCTGATGAAGCCTTACCTAAGTCTCCAAAATGAGCAGCTTCCATGTGACTTGGCTGCTTCTTAAGGGCAGCTGTCCGACTGCTAGAGAAAGAGTCCATGTTGGCAGAGATGGCATTAATTGCCACATGGCTTGGTCCTGCAGCCTCCAGCAAGGCATGATTTCTAGTGCTCCGTTGAGGGGAATGTACTGGTACTGGAGCTGGAATCAAGACAGGAACAATTAAAAGACAAGGCTTCCAAGACCTCTTCTAAGCAGTTTCCAACACTAAGCACCCCAAGATATGCCAGAGAGTTTGCAAGAGTCGATCTCGTTAAAAACCTCATTCTACCTCTGTGTGTCACCTTTGATCAATGTGTGATAAGAATAAAGACCACAGAAACAAACAGGTTATATTATAGCAAGAATAAACTCACTTCCAGTAGACCAGTGGGACTCACCCACTTGTATTTTCCTTCTTCAGCAGCTAATCAAAAGATGCCAAGTCTAAGTTTACATGTGAAATATTACTCCCGAGTCTTCCTGCTTCCTTGGTAACTGCTATCGTAACAGCTTAATACTTTGTCAACAATTTAGTATGATTACAACATTCTTGCCAACCCATTTCCATATCTTTTTTAAGGCTAAAACGTGTTACAAAAACCTGTGAATTTTAACAAGATTATTTTTCAAAAATATTTTTCTTTGTCTCTATTTGATTTTAAGAGAGAAGAAAAAAAGCAATAAGGAACTATCTCTGATGAAACCCAGCTTATAAACATTAACCTCATCTAAGCTGTTTTAGAACACAGCTATTTGAGCCCAAAGAGAACAAAGAAGAACTTCCTCCCGCAAAACCCTGCCAATGAAAAAGCATCAACTAATTGTTAATTGATGACAAAGCTGAAGAAAACAAACCACGCTCACAAGCAGTTTCCAAAGCTCTCAGGAAACTGCGTTGGATTGGGATGTCATACAAGGACATCTTACACCTCTGACTCAAAAATAAAGCAAGTCAGATGACACGTTATCTCAGCACACTACTTCCTAGCAATGTGTTTTTTCAAGGTGTCAAGCAACTTTTGGTGACTTTCATGCTGCATAGCTTTATTTTTATTCACAATTTTATGATACACGATGACAGAAGTCAACGATTTCACATTTCCATATCATGGCAACAGATACCTTAGGAGCAATGGTATAGGAGAGTTAAAACGTTTAAGTTATTGCAAAGTGTTTCTCCAGCTGCAGTGTGTGGTACCAAGTCACTGCTTCCTGCCTCTTACAAAGCCTTTAGTATTTAATACCAGCAGTAATGGAGAAAACTGCATTTTTTCTGAGGCCAGTGGATGGCAGCCAGTTGCTTGGCTGATGACAGTAACTGAGGAAAGCTTGGTGGCAGCTACCATGTAGAACCAGAGCTACACTCCTCATAAAGGTCCAGGTTTTTGTGAATTAGGTTAAAATATAATTTTACATTATGAACATTTGAGAAAAAATTGTTCCACTTAATCTAAGGATCAAACACCTCTTCCAAACCCTCCAGACAGCACTACATCGCTCACCTAATGTCATACAGATCGTGGAGGAGCTGCTTGCCAAACTGGAGAGATGCTGTGTGCCTGCAGCAGTGTAATACAATAAATTTTCACATTCATTTTTATTTACAAGGTCACCATATTATAGCCTTTTCTTGGGAAAATCTATCAGCTACTCATCAGAAATTGTAGTTGCACTTAAATCATGGAGTGTGCAACTTGGATGCAACTTACTGTTTCCTATAATTGATCTGAAAGATGGGCCACCAAGGTGAAAAAAAGCCTTTAACTTTCCCTTGACATGCAGATAACACATTAACAAATACAGAAGCAGGATTTTGTCTGAGGATATAGAAGTAACAGATGAGATTCACACAAATTACCTCATCTCCTTTTAGTATCACAATAAAAACCGACAGGATAAATAATCTTGTTTTCCCCACAGTTTACAAAATTCCTTCTCATCAAGATGCTTTTTCTCTCCTAGCAGATTTAGCAGCAAGATTTCTGTATCACATGGAGCAGCATTACAACAGCTATTCATTTTGAAGATTCAGATCTTCAGCCTCACAAGCTACATCAGTTACACTTAAATCAGACACTGGCAGCTTTTTTTGCAAATCAGACACAGTTAAGCTGCATTTTCACAACTGCAAAGTACACTATGTGTGAGCAAGAAACTTCAGAAGCGATTTTTTGTAGCTAAGGAATAACTGCTACTTGCCAGGTGACTGAACTGCATGATCACTTTGAATTAAAGCTCATGTGACATAGCTTAATAACCTTCTGTACTTACAGATTCAGCAAGATGATTAGGACACATCAGTTACTATAAATACTCAGAAACAGAATTCAGTTTTGGGTTTAATTTGGTTTTAATGCATAGGTCACATCTGCACTCAGTCATAAGGAAATTACCCCACTGGTTAAAGTGAAAATGGCAGATGACATTTTATATCTGAATTTAGAGACAAAATAAATATTGATCTTACTTTTAATTGCTTTCACATCTGTGGTCTTTTCTTGTTCTTTGCCTTTGACTGTAAAATACAAAGGAAAATGTTAATGCTATTTTGGGTGACTAATGGTACTTACCAGAGAACGGACACAAAATTCCCAAGTTCAGCAAGTATCAGTGGCAGATATAACCATCATTTCATTAAAACTGATCTCTCCTTTAAACCTGCATATCTAGTGACTGACAGAGGCTCTCAGGTTTTGTGTTGGTTTATTTTCAAAAGCAAATCCTTATCATCCGTTAAGTAAGTTTAATGAAATGTAGTATGCTACAGGTAACATTGGGAAAGGTGCTTGCTGGCCATATGATTAAAGCACAGCCACATGCAAGGTTACTTTAAGAAACAGCATTAACTGGAAAGAATGGGATAGATGTGCTTTACAGACTGCAAATAGCTAATTCTCTCACAAATACTATTGCTCAAGTATCATCAAACCTAGGGCAAGCAACTGATAGGAAGATAGAGTTTAAAAAAGTCGTGATTTAAAGCATTTTATTTATTATTATGTTTTTAAAGGAAGCTCCTAAAGGAAACAAATGAGGAGATCTGTTTGAAACAAAAATAAAGAAATTGAAGGAGTATAAAACCAGGATGGCATGAGAAACAAATTAAGTGGTGATACTGAAGAACATGATCTACTTCTCTGTTCTCTGCCTGCTCCAGGCTGGGATTATTACTACAAATAGGTCATCTTTGAACAGCAATTGTGGAGTCCTTCCAAAGGTAACCACAAATCCTAGCCCAGCACAATCACACATTTACATCACAAAACACGTGCAGATTACAAAAAAACAAAACCGAAACAACTCTTCCTATTCTGACCTAGGTATTTTAACTATTTTAAAGGGAAGCTCCAATCTCTGGTTACATAAATGTCCTGCCCGGAGGTGGCTGCAGCGCTGCTGTGCTGCGAGGAGCAGAAACGTTGCAGCTCTGTGAATTGGCAACTCAGCATTTAAGATGTAAGCTTGCAGCCAGCACATTCTCTGATAGAGAGGTTTAAGCATCCCTTAAAAGAGCTGGATCTTTTTAAATCTGAACTCTTGCAGCCAGATGCAGCTGTGAGCAGTGAGAATAACCAGCTTTACATAACTGGGGGGGTGTGATATGCAGGAGAAAAATGACTGAGAAAATCTGCATGTCTGAAGAATCACTGAGGGACAACAGGAACGAAGCAACCTCTCTACAGGATTACAAACCTTTATCCTTCCAAAATTATTCCATTCAATTGATTCATCAAGCCGCTACTATCAGCAATGATTTCTGAGTTTCAACGGAGTCCTCCATAAGACTATTTTCAGATAAATACTGAGTTCTTTCTCACCAACTACTCAGTTCCTCTCTAATTACCTACTTATTACCGCTAACACAAACTCCCCATTCATGTTCTTAACTTCTTCATACACAGGCTTCTTTTGTGCCCACCATCTTCAAGCAGAGCAAAATGAAGTAGTTAACAGCAGAGGACAAAAGAAAACTCCTATACACGACAAGACCAAGTTTTTGAGAGTGAAGTTTCACTGAAGGAATTTACTTCCATTTTCCTCAAGAAAACGGATGTCACTTGGTGTCTGCGTGAAGCTAGAGAGAACTGTGGTACGTGATGATTCAAGACTAAGAGGTTGTGAGAATTTCCAGTAGCAAACCCCTTTCATGAGGGAGTAATGCACCAAACCGATGCAAACTGGCCATGTGATGCTTGAGAATTTTAATTCATATCTTTAAATACACAAGAATGAACAAACCTAAACAGTCCTCACATGTATGTGAGCGAAAGCCAATACAAAACTTCAGAGGTCAGCAAACTGGTAGGACTGTGTGTGTTATTGCCAAGATATCCCTACTGAAGGGGCCTGTAGTCAGGCTGTTTCATTGATAACAATTTCATAACATGCTCTCAAGCGCCAGGCTGCAGGTTCAACTGTTATAGTTTAATTTCTCAACCTATTATCCACCCCCAGCCTTCTAGACTTTTATTTTATGGCCCATGTCAAAAACTAAAAACATTTCACTATTATTTCTTCTACATGTCAGTAATTTTATGGTTTCACCTTTAAAAACTGTTTTAATTTTTACCCAATGTGATATCCTCTTAAACAACGACAGCTCAACCCAACAACACTGACACTTTTGTATGGTTTTGGACTGCATGTGTCTAGTCTACAGAGCTTTATCATAAGCCTTAATCTGTTGCTTTTCTCCCAGCTGCAATTTAAGATCTTCTCTAAAAGCCAGTATCTAAACTGGAGATTGTACAAAGCAGTATTATTTTATGCACAGCCCAGATGAAAGCTTACTTCTCTCCTTAACAGCACCTCTCTTGGGCATTTAGTTCTGACTGTGCTTCTCTGACCCAAGATCCTTTTATCAAAGGAACACAAACAGATACTCAATTAGACATTTCATTTTTGCCAAAGCTTACACTGTTGCTATGATTACACATGAGGATGGAACATCAGTTCCACAATTCCCTTCATCAACAAAGCAGCAGAAGCTATTTTTGAAGAGTTTATAAGCACTATGAAAGTTTTATTCTGCAGCTCAACATTAGTACGTAAAGACCCCAAAAAGGATTATGGCACTTGCAAAGCCTTCAGCGGACTTCAAGAGCTGCTAATATGAAGAGAAGTTTAATTTCTTCTAGGACTACTGCAGTAACCTCCACAAAGAATGAAACTTTCAATGCTGCTACTTTGGCTGAGTGAGCTTACACAGCACATGTCAGTCAAGAACAAAAACACTGACTCAGATAATATGTTATTTCCTCCTCGCTTGCAGTCTCAAAACATACATTTTGTGCTTTAGCAACTGAGAAATGCTTTAGGATAGTGTTGTCTCAGCCACCACTTCAAGAACAGCAATAGTATTGCTTGAACTACAGCACCACGAGGTAACAGAGCCACTTTCCCAAGGGGCCCTTCCTAAAAGGTGCTACTTTCAACAAAAACCACCCAAACCACACGTCGTGCAGATTGAAAGCACCCTACACCTCATTTCATCACCAGCTGTAGCACAAGTGCCTTCAAAACATTTTGCTCCCAAAGTACATTTCAACTACATCCATTGTGCTATAGGTACAGCATAAATATTTCAGGAGTCCTAAATTTCAGATCTTTGCTTGTGCTCCATCACATCAACAAACGTGTTATAAAATAAATGGTCAATGACTCCTTTGGCTGTATGAAGAGCCCAGTGTGATGAGGTCCCTTTTTCAACTATGGGTTTTAGCTACTGCTTTAACAGGCTATTGTATTTTTACAAAACCACGTACAGCAGCATTGTGAAAAAAATACTCTGCAAGCATTTAGAGAGGCTCAAAATCAGCACGAAGCAAATACACCAGCCCACCCCACCGCACGACCCACCGTTCCAAGACCGCTGAGCTCCATCCCCCCGCAGCAGCAGGGCGCAGAGCCCCGTCCAGCGCCGCCCTGAGGGGACCAGCGCTGCAGCCCGGCGCCCGCCACTGCCCGCAGCCGGGACTGCCCGAGGTCCCTGGGGGAGCCCCGCTTGCAGCCGACACCCCGGGGCCCGGCAGCACCGACCCCCCCCCCTTCCCCAAACCCCGCGGGAGGAAAAGGGCCCCGCCGCCAGGACTGACCGTCATTTGCGGGGAGCCCGCTCCTCAGGGGCCGAGCTTCCTCTCGGGGCCCGGTCACCGTCGCCGGAGGGGCAGGGCCGGGGCCCAGCAGCCGCGCGGGGGACGAGGCCGGCAGCCGCCCCTCAGCCGCGGGCCTCCCGGCCGGCGCCCCCCTACCTTTCCGCCTGAAGAAGGACATGGTGCCGCGGAGGGGGCGAGGCGGCTGCTGGGGAGGGGGGAAGAAGGGGAGGGAGGGGGTGAGGGCAGCGAGCCGGGCTCCCTATGAATGAGACTCCTTCCTCCGCCCGCCGCCGCCTATCCCTCCGCCTCTTCCTCCCGCGGAGGCGCCAGCGGCCGCCATGTTGTCAACAACCGCCCCGCTCCCTCTTCCGGGCAGCCGGCGACCCGCCAAGCATGACGGGATGCGGCCGCGGCCCCCGCCTCACTCAACATGGCCGCCCTGGCGTCGGGGCTGCCATGGTGGATGAGGGCAGGGAGCTCACAGGGGTCCGCGGCGGGGGGGGGGGGGCGGCCATCTTTGCTCAGGGCAAGGGGCGGAATGAGGCGCGGGCGGCCACCTCGGTTGAGGGCAGTAGGGCCTTGAGGAGGTGTTTTGGGGTCAGTTGGGCACGTCCCGCGGGCGAAGGGTGACAGCCAGCCCTGAGGCAGGCGACAGCGGGGCGGGGGGGGAACAGTGGGGAGCGGCATGGCGAGGGCCGAGGTGCTGTCCAAAGTGCCCTGAAGACTCTGAAACATGGGCCCAAAATGTCCCCTTTGGCCAGAGGGGCTGCAGCAGAGGAGGATGTATGTTGAAACACATTCTGCCAGCCCTCACCTCTGCTCGAGCGCCAGTGTGTGGACTTTGCAGTCCCAAGGGAGGCTGCATCAAGCTGTGGGTCCCTATGCGAGCAAGGCCCTTGTCCCTGCAGGGAAAAGCCTCCTCGCGTGGGGTACATGGTGGCCCTGGTCAGCGCATTCATGTGGTGCCAGAAATGTGGCCGGGCTTCCTGCAGCTCTCACATTCCATCGTGAACTGCCTGGTTATTGCTGCAGTGTAACCAGAAAACCCTGCCAGGCTGCATAGCGCCGGCCAGGATGTGGGGACACTGCACGGGTGCTATAGAGCAGAGTGTCTGATAAGTCAGTTCCGTCTGTGTCCCGAATGCTGCCACAAAAATCCTCTTAATTATCCTCCCGAGGCAAATCTTCTCTTTTCTCAGCTACAGAGGATGTTGCTGACATTGATCACTGAAGGGCAGTATGTGATACAAATGCTTTATAAAGACCATTATTACAAATTCTGGTTTATGTATGAGGAAACTGAAGCACAACTCCAGAAAGCAGCTCTCCCAAAATCCTTCAGCTACACCTGATCAGTGCAACAAACCATGCAACCTTATGCCTTTGAAATTGCCATGAATGCTGGAGAGCCAGTGGAGAGCAATGAACTCCAGCAATGGTGAGCATGGAAGAAACACAAACCATTTCTGCTTTCCTGTGGGCTTTGTCACTCGGTACCAGACAGGAATTAGCTTTCCAAACATAACCCTCAGCCTAATTCCTCTGCAAGCTCTTTTATGCCAAGACATTTCTGGGCTTGATCCCAGAACCTTGTCCTGTGGGGACCAATTAGCAAAACACCATGAGGGTCTCAAAACAAACCCTGCAGGTGGTGCAGAGACCACAGGAGGCAGCTGCAATTCTTCCTCTTACATCCCTGTGTCGTGATGGATCGATGCAGTGTTATCCCTGTGATGTAACTGTCCTGATGGTGGTGCTTGAGCCATGAGAAAATTATGTAAGTAATAATCATTATGTAGATTCCTGCAACTTCTTTCATCCAAGTGTTCCAAAGCTCTTTAAGCTCAGTAATTAAGATTCATAAACTGTAAATTGCATAAAAGGTATATGGGGATCTTTTCAGGGCTGAGATGAAGCCAGCTCTTGGGCAGGATGTTGCAGCTGATTGACACTCTATAGCAACTGCATTTTCTCTTTTGCTATTATTTTTGTTAACTGACGCTCTTTGATGCATTTTGGTACATGTGCCCAGAGGCTGGTTGGAGGATAATGAACTATTATATATGTTTTTTGCATAATGAATGGAATTATTTACTTGGCACATAACCTAAGAGGCTGGTAATAGACTACAATATTCAAAAGGTGAGTAAATTTGAAAGAATGGGATGACTCAGGGAACACTAAATTAACATCCTCTGTCAAAAAAGTTTGCACCCAGTCCTCTACAAATACCCATAGTAACTGGTAGTATAAAGAGAGCCCTGATAGAACCAGCCTGATTCTCCAGTGCACTGCATGCAGATTTCTCATGTCCATGTAGCTGTGTGTGGTGGAAGGGTCTGTTTCACAGATGAAGCTTTAGGTTTCAATTTATATGTTGGGGTTGAAGCAGGATGCAATGTCTGACTGAGCCCTGGTCTGCCAGGCTAAGATGCAGTTTGTGGTAAAATTCCCATGGGAGTTTGTATTTTGGACCCTCTTTCTGACCTTACATGTTGATCTTTTTTCTACTTATATCTCTGATGGTGCTCCTCTGGCTGAGCAGTGGCAGAAGGAGGCATGATTTCTAACAGGTTTATTTAGCTATGCATATCTGCTTCAAGCCAAGCAGACCCTTCCATGCTGGAAGATGCAGCCTCCTGAGGCTGCAAAGTGATATTCCTACCATCAGTAAGGGGAGGCTGTGAGAAACCTGGCCCACTGGCAACATGGTTTTGTGGTGGGTATATCATAGGCATCCCCTATCACACTTGATGAGGAAGAGCTTCTGTGTTGTAATTAATTTTCAAACAGCAGCTCTTTTTCCAACCTGTCAAGGTCTTTGGGATAATTCAATTATCTTTGCATCAGATTCTAGCTAATTGATGAAAACCTCAAGCTATAAGTATGTTTGGCATGGAGTACATTTCCTCCCTTTTTGGAGATGTGTGGAAGGGCTGAAGCTCCAATCCACAGCTAAGTCACTCAGCCTTGGACCCCAGAGATCTGAACTGGAAGCATGAGTAACATCAGCTTCTGGAGTTTTTAACAGAACAAGACAGTTTAATTATCTGAGCCATCAGTTGAACTATGACTTCAAGACATAGGTTGGCCAACATCAGAGAAGCTGGGGAACACCTCCCTAAATTAAAATACTCAAAGGATTAAATAAAAGCCTCACTGCCTCGTGATTTTTCCCTCTCCATAGCTAGAAAAATAAACAAACTTTAATATTTGAAAAGATCTAAATGGGATGCTCTTGTTTGGACAGAATTAATAAAGCAGAACAAGACTTTGCTGATAGCTTGGTGTCTTTGATAATGAATCACAGGGAACTGCTCTGCTCAGTTGCAGCATTTGGAAAAACACAAATGTAACAAATTATGTTACAGGCCATTGCCATTGCTCACATCTGTGGGATGGTCTGTTCATTTATTTACATGTATTTGCATGATGTTGGGTTTGTATCTCATTTATAGACTTCTTGCTACTTTGGGAATACAAATAATAAAAACTATATGGCTATGGGCATTAACAGCCTCAATCTTACTCTGGAATCAATAATAATGTCCAAACTATATAAGGAGTCAAAGATGCCTTTGTACAGAAATTTAACACAATCTTAAAAATCATATATTCTAAACATTGCCATTAGCTTTATTAAAACTTACAGATTATTATTTCAAACACATAATTAGATATTATAGACAGACTTGCAAAATAAGCAATACAAACACTGATCACTAAGAATCCAAGAATTAATGGTGGGGGAGAGTGGTAAAGGTGAGGCACATACATATAATGGTGTACCACAGGATGCTGGGGAAACTGTAAAATTGAGAAGACACAACTGATACCATTGCAGGAGGGGTACTCCCAAACTGCAATCACAGCAGCTGCAATTACTGACTTGTATTTTTATTCTTTTCTTTTTTTTAATGGGAAAACAAGTGGCTGCATGCACAGAAAATTCATTACAAGTTTGGATGTGGCTGACCTCAGTCCATTAGCCGCAATGGGAATGGGAGAGTTGGTGCTGGCTTCTCAACTGTGCTGAGGATTTCAAAGAAGAGAATTATCCCATGTCCCAGCCTGGAAAAAAATGAACTGATTTTATTAAAACATTGTAATCCCTCCTTGTCTCCTTCCACTGAGCCCATGCCTGAGAAGGAAGGTTTGTTCCTCTTTGCCTGGTGGCTGGGCACAAGTAAGGGCTGAGGAGTTTCTGTTTGACTTGCAGTGGGTGGGTTAATACCTAAACCTTGAAGTGTAATACAGGAGAAAATGGGGCAGAAAGAAACCAAAAACCCTCACTCCCAGCAAAGGTGTTGGTGACCTGCTGCTGCTGAGCATCTGCTGGGCAGCGAGCTCCAGGGAAGGAGCACTGAGCAGGAAACGGCAAAGCACCAGCGTCTGCAGCTGCTCCCCAGCCCTGCCCCTGCTGCAGGCTGCTCCTCGCAGGAAGCAAGCCTTTTATGCAGGGCTTTCGTGCCACTCTGGAATTATTCTGATTTACTGAAAACAACCCGGGGTGCTCCTACCTCCAGTCTGTCCAGCTGGTGCTGCCAGTGCTGTGTGGAACTCACCTCAGACAACCTTCCTTCACTTCACAGCATTCTTCCCAATTTCTTGGCCATTGATGGGTAAATACTTGAATGAAACCATGTTACAACATAAATCTAAAACCATTAGAAACCATCTAATAAATAAATAAATCTAAAACCAATCTTAAAACCATTTTCTGTGCTTTTCCATGTATGGTCCCCCCACTTTTGTTTTCTAAATGTCCCAGAGAGTGTGAGAAGAGATGTGGCACAGGAGAGCAGTTGGGTGTTTCTGCAAACCAGGGATACCAGGGACAAAGTTGAGTGTGATTTTGTCCCTTAAAAACTTGCCTGGAAGTTACAGCACAACAAGCACCCACACTTTTAAATGCAAGAAAAAGACACACTCACACCCTGCAGCTCTAGTTAAGCCCCAGCCATTAACGGCAGCATTTTACCCCGGGCGTTTTATCCGTGAATTCAGGTGTAAGTGGTGGTTATTTCCATCGCAGCCCCTGCCCGCAGTCTGGGCGCACACCAGGAGGGGGTGCCAGCCCCCCGGGTCTGCCGTGTTCCCGGGAAAGCCAGGCTCCGGCTCCGAGCCAGCCTTCCCCGAGGGCTGCGATTAAAACACCCCACGCACACCCCAGATCCGAAAGGAAAGCTCTGTTGTTTTTGACCAAAAGCTGCTCAAATACCTCTAACCGTTCCAGAGGTATCGGCAGTAAGTGCCTGCAACCCGCCTGAGGACAGCAGGGCAGGATAAATCTATTTTTTGCTCCACTTAGAAAAGAATCCGGCTCTTCTGGCTTGCGGCTGGTTCCGCCAAGCCAGTTGAAGGGAGGTTCCGGGGGGACAGCTTAGCTTCTGGAGATGGAGAAATCCCCGTAAGATCTGCGAGGCAGAAGCATGAGATACCAGTTGATGCTGCAAAGCAACTGGGAGGTTTAGCGGGAATAAAACCTGGATGATCCATGAAGTTTCAGAATGACTGTTATAAAAATTCAGCTGCACTGGGAGGCGCAGCTTTGATACCTAAAGTAAGTCCAAACCCCCGGGCAGCCGTTCCGCCTCGCTCTCCGCTCTGCCTTTAACGCTTTGGAGAAACCTGCGGGATTAAAGGACGGAATGCATAGTGCTCAAACGAGGAGACCCCGAGTGAGAAACCTCCCAGCGAGGGGCCGGGGTCCCGGCGCAGCTCCTCGGGCCGTGTGCGCCTTCCCCACGGTGACACCCGAGAAATTCCCGCAATCCCGCAGCCCTCACGCGCGTCCCTATCCGGGGAAGCTGCATCCGCGGGGCCGCTGCGTCGCATCCGCGGACACCGCGGTGGGAGTTAGAAACGTTAACGATAACGGCAGGAATAAAATGACTCTTTAGGGGCCGCTCCGCAGCTGCGAAAACGGCGGAAAAGCCCCCAAACCGTGTGCGCAGGTGAGGGGGCGCCGCTCCCGGGGCTCCCCCCCCCGTCCCCGCCCGCCGCGGGTGTCGCAACCGCGCCCGGCCTCAGCCGCGCCCCGCGGGGAGGGGAACGGGGGGCGGCGCGCAGACAGCGCGCAGGCAGCGCGCAGGGGGCGCGGGCAGCGCTGCCGGCCCCGCGCCCGGCCCCGCCGGCCGGCCCCGCGCCGCGGCGGCTGCGCGGCCGCGCTGCGGCGGCGCCGATGCTGTCGGTGCCGGTGGCGGGCGCGGCGCGGGGCGCGGGCTCCCTGCCCCGCCGTCGCACCATGTGCAGCGGCGTCGGCTGCTTCTGGGCGCTGCTCTCCGCCGGCCTCCTGGCCGCCTGCGCCGCCGCCTTCCTCTCCCCGGCCTGGCTCCTGCCGCCCGGCCGCGCCGCCGCCGGCTTCGGTTTGCTCTGGCGCTGCGCCGGGCCGCCCCGCGGCTGCCACGGCTCCACCGGCCCCGGCGGCTTCGGAGACATCCCCTCTGGCTCCTGGCAGGTGAGCGCCCTCCCACCGCGGCGTCCCCTCCCCGGCTCCCCTGGGCTCCCCGGCATCCCCTGGACATGTCCCAACCTCCCTGGCATTGCCCCTCACCTCGTCCCCTCCCCGGCATCCCTGCTGCCCGTCCCTGGGCTCCCCGGCATCCCCCCTGCCTGCCTTGGGCTCCCTGCTGTCACCCCATCACCTCCCGGTAGCCCCCCGACGTGCTCTGGGCTCTCTACCACCCCATCTCCCTGTCATCCCTCCCACATCTTCCCTGACTTGCCCCAGGCTCTCCGGTATCTCTCTGTCCTCCTCATCTCCTTAGGTGCCTGTGTCATCACCTCAGCATACCCTGTTCTGAGCCAGGCTCCCCAGCATCCCCTCATTCTGTCCCTCAGACCTGCCCCATCATCACTGTCCTGCCCTGAGCATCTCGAGCATCCTCTGCATCCCCCATGTTGCCCCTAAGCATCTCTTTCATCCCTCATTCTGTCTCCAAGCATCCCTTTTATCCCTTGCATTCCCTCAGATCCCCTGAGCATCCCCTCAGCAAGCCCTGGCTGTCCTGTGGTCCCTATGAGGCCACATCCCTCTTCGGGATGCTTGGCCACGCTTGGGGTGCTGTATGGAAACCTCCTGGGCACCTTTGTGTCACTGTGGTGACCAGTGCAGCCCAGGTGTGGCTGTGGTCCACCTCCAGCCATGGCCCCGCAGGTCTGACCTGGCCACCCTGCCCTGCTGGGGCTTCAAATCCCTATGACCTGCATGGGTGCGCAGGAAGGAGTCGGAAGGAAAGCAGGAGAGGTTTGGTGCTCCCTGGTGTGGCACTGAGCATCACTTGGTGGCTGGGTCAGTTAAGCGGGAGGGAGCGGGGAGGTGGCTGAAACTGCTGCCCCTGGGACATGAGGATCCAGAAATGGAGCCTGGATGTGGGGGACTCTGGCCATTCCCCTGCCTACCAGCTTGGGTGATGCCCTTGAGAGGTTTTAGGAGGGAGGAGGCCAAGGCCTCCCATAGCCTGTGGGGCCTGGGGTTGCTGTGATGTCCTGCAGTGACAAAAAGCCACCTGTCCCCACTGGGTGTGCATGGGGACCACAGAAAGCCCAGCCCGGCATCCCACAGCCCACATGCCCCTGCCCTTCTTCCTCCTCCCCTCTCCTTTCCTTTTATTCTTAGCTTCTTACCCTGAGGTTGCGAATCTGATTTCACTGCCACTGCTCAAAAGACATGAGCTTTGACTTGATCCGGGTTGCTACGTTGCAGAAACCCCCAAACAAGGGCTGAGTCCCTGAGAGGTCGTGGCTGTGCCCAGCAGAATGGTGTCAGGAGTTGAATTTCTCTGCCTGCCATGGAGCTGCGCTGTTATCTCTCCCAGGACACCACGTCTGCATGTGATCGCTTACATCCTGTCATGGTCCTTAAAATTGTCATTAAAGCCAAATATTGTGAATTGCAAAGAAAAGAACTGGCTGCACACAATCCTTCCTGTTTATATAAAAACGTGCAGAAGTGCTGTCGTTTCCATAAGCTGGCCTTTGTTCAGATGTTTTTGCAAATGTAATGCAGCTAAACACTTCCAAGTAATAACAAACTTTAAAGATAAGAATGAAGCTCAGCAGTGACTCATTTGAACAAGCTTCAGCTACACACAGCCTCAGCCAGCTAATAGCCTCTGAAAACACTTCAGATCCAGAACACAGTATAAAGCAAGGCCTCTGAGCTCCTGAGCTTGGGCTGTTGTAGGAATGAATAATATTATGGTGCCAACTGGAGTTTACAGGGGATTTTGGTGACACATCCTCATCACCTTTATTAATTAATCACCACCCAAATAATTAATGAACAACAGTGCAGTCTCCTTCAGGGGAAAGCGCTCCCTGACCAGCTTTCTGCCGTGACGAGGATGAGAAGACCTGTTGTGATGGTTATTTGATGGGGTGGAATATAATAAAATATCCCTGACAGCTTTGCTAAGGCAGGCAGCAGCTTTGGCTTTCCTGCATGAGCAGCCCTTGGAACCCACACGCCTCAGTGCTCCGAGCAGGGGGAGCTGAGTGCTGTGAGCCCTGTCCTCAAGTTCAAGCAGGAGATTCTTTTTGGAGAGATAGGGAAATTATGGCTCTTTTTTCTTTGCTTTCAGAACTTGTGACATTCATTTCCAATCTTTCAAGCAATCTTGGGGGGCAGCTCCTTCTTTAAATGAAAGCCAAGAGCCTAGTGTGGACAGGAATCCAGGAGCTTTTGAAAATAGCCACCAGCTTTTTGCTGGAGAGGCAGAGGCTAGTGAGAAGGGAGGGAAGCTGTGGTTGGGGGGGGACAAAGGAAGCAAAAGCTAACATGAGCTCAGGAGCTTTTCAGGCTTGAAGCTGGTGGCACATCTGGGAGGATGCTGACAGCATACCTGGAGAGGATGCTGAGAGCACACCTGGGGAGGATGTCCACCTGCACCACACAGGGAGGGGGTGGGAGCAGGCAGCAGTCAGGATGTCCATCCCCAGGGAACCTTGTTCTTTTTGTTTCCTGCAAATGTGCCCGTTTACCGTGTTTCCAATGTTTCCCTGTTCAAATGCGCTGAAGGGGTGGGGGAGCGTTCAGTCCTGCAAATGATCGTTAATGCCAGTTGTGTGTTTGCACTTGGGGGATTATGTTAATCATGCTACAAATGATGCTTTGAGTCATGTCTAGAGGTTAATTAACATGCCTTTCTTCTCTTAAGAGGGCCTTCATGTCTGCTTAGAGTTGCTGGCTTTTTTCTGCTTTCTCTCATAATTACTTTGTAGCTGTCTAATATCATGGGTACCTTTAATTTAACCCTGCCAGTGCTCAGGCTGCTGAAGCTTTGCACCGTGCTCAGCATCATGATGGTGATTTGATAGGATGGAATATAATAAAATATCCCTGACATCTGGAGATGTTGCCAGGCTGAGACCTTGCAAGAGCTGAGGGGAAACTGGAGAGGATCTGGCTGGAGCCAGGTGAGGAGAAAGGATGGTGGTGGTGATATTGCCCAGAGGCCACAACCGATTTATTAACGAAGCCCTTACACTGACAATTAATGGAAAGGAGGATCTATTGTGGGAGGACTTGGAGCTGTGAGGGCTGGAGGTGCATCCTGAGGGGTGCAGGCACTGCAGGGAGAGGGGGTGGCTCTTGGGAGGCCAACTGGTAGAGCTGGGTAAAACAGGCGAGCTTTTGAACTCTGAGCTGCTTCACTGCATCTCACTACTTTTCTATTTTTGGTGCCAGATCACTGTGTGCGTGCAAAATAGTGTTTTTTCCTGAGCTAATTTATTTTTGCTTTCAGTGGGAGCATTTGGCTCATGGGTTCCCGTCTCAGTGCTGCACTTCGGAAGCTAGTGCTGCTTCATTTCAAATTTCTATTTTTATTTTTCCAGAGAGTCTCCAATTATTTTCAGGCTTTGCCAAGCATATAATATAAAATAACAAAGAAGCTGATCCACCTATGGTGTTCGGGTTAAAACCACATAGACCATTTGCCTATGAAGCCAGTGATGCCCTGCTGGCGCAGAGCACAAAATAACCTGCTCAGGACATGGGGAAAGGCTTTGCATGGCCCCTGGAGTTCCCTAAGTGGGTCTTTCCTGGTTTTTGCCCATAGCAGGACTTGAGAAGATTCAGCAAAGCTTAATGAAAATGGACAGTAAACCTGCTTACCTTGCTGAAAGGTTTCATAAACCTCCATTGATGGTTTCTTGCTGCGTCACTTCAGTGCTGGGTTCCTGACATAATCTGAGGTTTGCCCGGTGGGGACAGGTTTGTGGAGCTACGCAGCAGCCTTGTTCCCAGTGAAAAGCACGCGGGGTGCTCCTAGAGATGGGAAGATATTTGGAAAATCCATCACTCCTAGCATAGGCTCTGGCACAAGGGAGGGCTGAGTGTTTGGGAGTGCAATGTCATTTAAGCAGGGAGCCACGTGTGAGACTGGCTCTTGGGCAGTCTGATCTATCTCTGGGGGCCATGTATCAGGCCAGCATGTTAACTTGGGATTATCAGGAAATCAACTTCTAGCTCCTCATCCTAAGAACTTCCCAAGAGAGCAGATCCTTTGCATCTTACTCTGTCTACCAGTCAGTTTGAATTTTAATTGCACTTATATAGCCTTGGCAAGAGGTGTAAGTGCTCAGCAATTCCTGAAATCACCATCTTTTTCTTTAGGCATATTACCTTGCAGTAGACTATCTCCCTTCATTAGCCACCCAGAGGTTTTTGACCTACATGAAGAGAACAGAAAATACCCAGTGTTGGGGAAACTTGTAATTCCTGGGCTCTGCCCCATGTTTCGGTGCCCACATAAGCAAACCATAATCAGGACTCACTGACCAGTGAACCTGCTCACCACTAAGCTGGGCTGAAATGGGTGCTGAGGCAGGACCAGTTTATGGATGGGCCACAGAAGATCAAGTTGATTGAAAATACAGACTGCTCTCAGGATTAATTCTATCAATCAACTCTGTTCTCAAGGGGAGACGGAAGCTGCTTTGCTTAAACAAAGGTATCAGTCACAGTGTCACTGCTTGGGCTGTGGGGCCAGGGGCTGGGCAGCAGCCAGGGATTAACTGAGATGTGGCCGCTCATGACAGTGATGACCAGTTCATGCTGGGCCACCTGCCTACAAACCTGCTCAACAAACAGTGAATCCTGAACCCTGCATCTTAGGAAAGGCCTTGCATTTCCCCTTTGTGGGGCTCAGAGTCTGGCAGGGACATGGCAGGGACATTTTAATGGTAGGACATTCCCTCCATCCTCTTGAGACTGCAAGTCCCATTCCCTTTGGGCTCCTCTCCACTGGCTTTGTAAGGAAAAGCCAGATGGGAGAGTTTTGTGACCTGCAGGGTGATCCCCAGCCCAAGACAATGAGCCCAGCTTTGCTGCCAGCACCAGGAAAGGGCTTATCCCAAGGAAGTATAACAACAGAGTGTGGGTAAGAAGGTCTGATCTGGTACCCAGCAACAGTGACAGCACACTGCTTGCTGGCTAATTAAAATTTCATTAAGTTGGTTCACATCCCTTGATGGAGGTCACAGGCACATCATTGATGTGCTAATGTCTTACTTTTTCCCTTTTTTTTCCTCTTTCACCACTATCCATCATCCTTTTAGATAAAGCAGTGCCATTAGGAACTGCTTTCCAGCATCCCCAGATGCAGCGGCACTGGAAGAAAGACAGCCATAATTAGTCAGACATATTATCTGTCTCTTATATTCTTCCTAATTAAGAAAAGCCCCCCTTTTTTTTTTCCTTGAATCAGTTTGGGCATTAACCCCTCTGGTGTTTGTGTTGAATACCCTCGTTAGCTTGGAAGTGGAAAAGTTACCTGGAAGGTCAGGACTGGATGAGCTGTGTCTTGTGGGGGGTTTTGCTGAATTTTGTAAGTGGGCAGCTAAATCTGGGCTGGGGAGAGGTACTTCCCTATGTGTGCTGTGGTGCTGGCAGGTACCCATCAACCAAATCCTTCATTTGAAGGGGAAGAAACAAGGACTGGAGCCACCTCCCCAGCAGCATCATGCTTGGGGCTCTGCATTACTGCTGGGCTGGTTTGGGGAGGTTGGATGCACTCCCACTGGATAACTCTGGGCACTTCCCAGTGCTGTTGGGCAGGGGACAACATGTGCTTGGGAGCAAGATGGAGAGGGAAGATCAAATAGGAAGGCGAAAGCTCTCAGATGGCGCTGAAAGGAAGGTAATTGCTGGGGAGGAGAAGATGAGGACGTGTGGGATCCTCTTCCTGGCCGTCGCTTTAATGCCGACCAGATGGCGGATGTTTGTTTGTGACTTGTGTGGGGGAAATACGAACAAGCTGCAAGGCTTGATCCACCCACGCCTGTGCACGCAGCATCTCCTGCAGAGGCAGGCGCCTCACTTGTGTCCAGGTGGATATTCCTGGGTTTTACCCACCTTTGTCGAAGGAGAAGGCGCTACTGTTTTGGGTGCAGCACAGTCTTATCCAGTGTCAAACTCACCAGAAGGCATGGGAGGAGCAGAGGAGCTCGCAGCCATGAGGTGCTGCTACCAGCAGCTAGCAAGGGAGCGCGGAGTCCTCATCGAGTGCTGGCGTGGATGAAAGACAGCTTTGCTGCTCCAATGCTGCTGCTGCCCTGCAGATAGATACCAGTCTGAGTATTCGCACCGATCCTTTTCAGCCCTCTTTTATTTGTCCTTCAACAGGCGCTGGTGACTGCTCCTCCTCTACCAGGAGCCATGCAGCAGAGCCAGACTCAGCTGCCAACGTCTGCATCTGCTTCCCAGCATCAGCCCCTGGTCTGGCCTCCTGGGTCCTTGTCAGCACTGCTGCAAACCCCAAAGCCCAGGTCCCCACTCAGCACCCAAATCCAGCACCAATTTCTTTTTTATCAAGGTTAAAACCCACGTTGTCCATTCAGTTTCTGCCTTTCCAGGTATAGCACCATCCAGTTTAACCCCAAAACACATTCCCTAAATGAATATTTAATCACACAGAGTTCTGATGAGAAGGGACTGCATGTAAAAAAAAAAAAAGAAAATAGTTTGATTACTTTTGCACCTTCTTCTCTTACAGTTGATTTTACACAGCCAATTTTTCCCCAGCTTATTCAGGGGAAAAGATCTTAGAACTTTTCTGCCTCAACAGGTAGCCCAGAAAGCCACACACACTCCGACCTTCACTCTTTTGTATTTTTACTTAGCCCATAGCTTTATTTCCTACTTATTTAGGGTATTTACTTTCTGTCCCCATTTGCAAAGATGCTTAAGCACTTGAGAGAGGCTGAAATACACAAGCAGTCTGTAACCTTGCCCTCAGACTACTGCTCTGGGTACCATGGGGCCCCATCCAGGATGGCAGCGATGGCAGGAGCTTTGCCAACCTGGTTTATCTCTGCCAAGCTGAACACTAGATACCATTTCTCAGCACTAACTCAATGGACCAGACAGTTTTTTTTCCCTTTGCCCTTTTCACTTTAAACTGTAAAGATCATGGCTGCTGGTTTCAAAAGATGAGTTAACTTTTAAAAATTCTCATTAGGGATATTAAGTGATTCTTCCCAGGATGATCATTGTGTGACATTTTAATTTGGAGGGGTTTTTCTTTTGGTGAATGAAACAGCATCCTCAGCAGATTTATTGCTTAGTGAATGGCATAGTCATGGCATGTGTCAGACGTGTAAAATATTAAAATAATGGGTAGGGGATTGTTGTTAATCAGAATTTATCACGCCACATAAAGGCATATTTACAGTCCCACCAGGGGACTATTAATTTGTTTGGGGATAAACAATTAATCTCCCTGGGAGTGGGAACAGAAAATCTGACAGGGTTTTATGTCTTTTCCCGGCATGGCAGAGGCAGGATAGCTCACAGCCCAGGGCTGCTGGGCTCCCCAGGGATCTCCCCTGGTGCAGACATAGGTCTGCAAAGCATGGGGAGAGGCAGCCCACCAAGCAGCAAGGTCCTGCTTCTCCCTGGCTGGTTTTCCACTGGAAGCTGTGCTCTCTGCTGTGATAAATGGGCTTTTTCCTTCCCCTGCCTGAGCTGGGCCCTCACAGATGGCCTCGATGCATCCCGTTTGTTTCCCTCCCCATCTATTTTGGGTTTCAGCCTTTGCATCCTGTTTCCTGCATCCTTTCTGCTCAAGATGCAACAGGCACAAACAGGGAGAAGGGAGGGAGGTGCTGCGCAGTTGGAAGGGGTTTTAGCTCCTACTGTTTGGTACCTTTGCTCCATGGACTTCTTCAAACTTAAGCCTTATTACTTTTCTTCAGAAGCAGCTGTTTGATCTGCAGGTGTGACTCCAGTACAAGGTAGGAGCAGTTGGGTCAATTCCCAGGCAAGGAATTTGAACCTGGAAGGGTTAGGACAAAACAAAAAATTTCTGGTTTACAAAAGCATATCCAGTGTTTTGGCAGGTAATGAAGGGGAAGAAGTTAGGGAAGTTCTTAGGGAAAGAAGTTCATACCTTGTGTTCCAGCAGCTCTAGCTATGGTGAACCAGTGTAATGTAGGAGCCAGACTAAGACCACCAGCTTGCCGCAGGGTCTCTTGCCATCTGTCCTGAAGAGCCCCGTGCCTTTCTCTATTGCCACCTATTCTGGGGCAGCTGCACCACTGCCGTCCCTTGTGTCCCACAGCAAAACTGCTTAGCTGCATTACCCCTTCTGCCCCCAGAGCTGCCCAGTGGTTCTGTGGCTCAGCTTTCCTGGTCCACATGGCAGAAAACAAACCTCACTGTTTACCTGCACCTCTTGCCCACACAAATTTTAACACATTTACTCAAAATGAGAACTTAATTCCGTTTGCCATGGCCTGGTTGGATTTGGTCATTTTTTGGCCACCACTGTGCACATCAGGGTGCTGTTGGTCCTGGAACCCCACAGTCCTGCTGCTGTCTCTAGGAACCCTGACGGCAGAACCTGAACCAGACCCAGCTCTTTTTTCAGTGTCACACACACCTGCACCCATTCTGTTTGTACCTTTTTTCTTGGCACTATGTCCTCGGAAACATCTTTGCACCTTTCTGTGGGGTTTAGCAGCTCATAGGTTGTTTCCAGCAGGAGCTGTGAGTTTTTAAGGGATTTGCACTACCATAATTAAGAAGAACGTGGATCATTAAAAATAATATGCTTCACACAAGAGAGGAACAAGCCTGCTTCACAAGACCCCCTTCTGCTGAAAAATTCATCGCTCTAAATAATTAATGGGCCTCGTGAAGGAGGATGGTTTAGCAGGTCGCTGGGTGGAAGGTAGAATTCAGACACCGGGCAGAGTAATCCTTTTATGAGTCCATGTTTCCCCACTGCTGCCCTGGAAATGGTGAGGAGCAGCTGCTCTCCCTATGGTGTCTCAAGCTAGGAGGGTGCCTGTGTAATGTGGTCACCCATCCCACCCCAAACCCTGTGGCTCCCTCCTGGAATACGGACAGAGCAAGAGGCTGGTCCCTGCTGGGGTGTCCTGACCTCTGCTGCCCTGAAGCAGCACTTGTCTGTTCAGGTCTCAGTGGCTTGGAAGGCCCCGGGAAGGAGCAGATAGCCCTGCTGCCACAGTTCCTGCTGCCATAGCCTCTTCTTTTCTCCCAGTAGCTGTTTGCACTGTTGTGCCTTTTACATTACATGTCAGGAGTTAATTTATTGCTGGGACAGCATTTTCATTGCTTGTGCAGTGTATAAATAGGCTATAAATAAGATGCTGATTTCTAATCACTGCACAGCACTGGGGGAAGCACTCACACTGGGGTGTCAGGGTGGTGACTGTGGTTCCCTGGCCTTGCCAGCACTAGTGTGTCCTTTTTTGGAGCAGTAGCAGCTCCCAGGCAGGACCCTGCAGCCAGTGGCTCTGCCACCAGCACTAGCCAGTCCAGCTGCTAAAAAACACCTCAGCAGTAAATTAAGCAGGTAGATGTAGGGCAGGGCCAGACCTGTGGGGCAGCACTGCTAGTGCTGGAAGGTTTTTTTAGCTGGTTGAACGCCCCCATAGCCATCACAACGTAAACCCAATTCCACTTCCCCCCTAAGCCTGCCTGTGGTTCCTGCAGCATAACTTACATTTAGCAGATCATTTACCTCTTTGGTGAGGGGAGGCACAAATGGAAACATGTATTGGGTTTGTTCCTATAGTAAACTAAAAGCTCAAATATAGAGGGGAAAAGTAAGAAAGGAGAATTGTGCATTTCTACCCAGAATGTCTCAGCAGAGCAAGAGGGCTGGGCAAGGGTGGTTGGAGGAGGGACCTGAGCTCCTTAGGAGAGCTCCTGCGCAGGTTATGAAAATGAGGCTTGTTAGAAAGACGGGGATGAGACCTGTCTTAACAGCTGTGCTGCTTTATGGAGCCATGAGGTGGATGTTACTGCAGAGTGACTCACCAAAGCCAGAAGCGTTTCATGGAATTTGCTGTGAAATGACAGGACTTGATGTGGCTGCCGCAATGCTGGGACCGAGGTGCCCTTGTGATGTTTGAACACTGTCACGAGCTGGATATTGGAGGAAGAGGCACTTGTCGGGTCCCCTCACTGTCCTGGGCCACACTCTGCCCCTGGCTGGACTGGCATGTGTCACTGCTGGTACAGGGACCACCTTGCTGCCAGTGCCATCTCATTGGAAGCGTAACCTGCAAAGGGGACAGAAACAGCAACAGTGCAGCAATCAGGTACCCATACCCAGGGATGAGCTGTTTTACCATAAATTAGTGCTTTTCCCAGTTTTAGGTGCTGATGCAGTGTGCATCGTAGAGCCAGAATCTTAAATAGCAAGATTGCTTCCACTCCGGCCAGGTAATGGCAGGGATACAGGCTGCAGGCTGTGCTGCCTCCCCTTTCACTGCCCCTCTGTTTTCCCTCCTGGGAAAACTGCCTACCAGGTACTCCTATAGCCTCCAGCACCTCAAAACTTCATTACACGGAGTGAGCTGAGTTTGAATGACAGTCCCGAATGACCCAGTTTTGTTGCAAAAAGAGCTAAATCAAAGCCATGGCTGCTGCAGGGAAGGGCTGGTGGCGCTGCTGAAAGTGAGCTGGGCGATGGGGTGGAAGCGGCCTGCTGTGTCAGCAGAGTCTGGCTGCAATGAAACCTTTGCAGCAGCAGGTTCCCCACTGTGGAGCATCATCGGCAAAGTACCCTCTAATTGCCAGGCTTGCAGGGGCAGGCGCTGTCACGAGATAAGTTTCAGCTCTCAGTGGAGGCACTGACACGCGTCGCAGGCATCTAATGGCACTTGTATTAGTGACGTAGCCCTTCATGCATGTAATACATTTGCTATTATCACCATAGCCTGGATAGTAATAACCCCTGGGACCAGGTGACAGGTGAACCATGGGCTCAAGACTTAACAGTGAATTTGAGCAACAGAAGGTGGAAGGGAAAAGGTGGTAGAAGCTGCCGATGATGGGGCCCCACTTTTCACTTAAAGAGGGGAATTGTGGGGTGGTGTCATGGGGCTGGTGGTGGGTCACCTTTCTGACAGCCCTGTGTGTCCTTTCAGACGAGCGCCGTGCTGTGTGCAGGTGGCTGTGCCCTGCTGGCCCTCAGCTCGCTGCTGGCCATCGTCGCTGTCCTGCTGCCTGGCGGAGCCTGCGAGAGGAGAGTCTGCACCCTGGCTGGCTACATGCAGACAGCAGCAGGCAAGTGATGGGGACTTTGCTCTTTGGGGTGGAAAAGTGGGGTTTCCTCAGGGTGCTGCCCAGCCATTCACAGCATCCTGGATCTCAGCAGCAAGAGGAGCTTGCAAATCTTAACCAACAGTGGGAGAAAAGCGAGTGGCCCTTCACTTAGCAATTGCCACCTGCATCCATCCTTATCAAATCTACTGAAAATGACTTTCTTGATGTTGCATTGGCTAATGCAGAGGGGAGAAGGCAGGCAGCTGGGGCAGGTCCATCCTTGTGCTGTGGAAAGACAAATCCCAAATGAGACTTGTCTCCCCACCCAGCCACATCTCTGGGAGCTGAAAGTGTTGGACCAAACCACTCCAACTGGATATAAGCCATGACAGGAGATTAAACTGCCCATCATGTCTGTGCCTGATAATAAAGTCCTTTCCTTGGAGAAATCCTCGGGGCCAGCCAGGCTTCCTTATCTGCTCAGCAGCATTCAAGCTGCTTTTGAGGGCAATCCTGTTACATGTTTTCCTCACCAGGGCTCATCCAGCGGGAGCTGATTTGGGAACAGATGGAGAGGCCTGGCCTGTTAACCGTGGCTGCTCCAGCTCAGCCAGGCTGTGGGTCCATAGAGGCAGCTGCTCCTGCCTGTACCCCATTACTAGTGACCTATGCATCATTTGGAGGCCACAATTTGGAGATTCCCATCACCCCTCTGTGCTGGCTGATGGCTGCAGGACAGAGGAGCCCCATGCCAGCAGGTCTCAGCCCCAACCTGGGGATGGTGTGCGTCATTGGGAGGTGGCTCTGGGTGGCCTCCTGTGCAGGGGATAAGTGGGACAGAAAGGGGTCTGCATTACCTTTGCCTGGGGGGTGGCACATCCCTGCTGCGTCTGGCTCTGCAACAAGAGACAAGCAAGGGATTAGTAAGAGTCCCTGGAAGGGAAACCAACTGTGGCAGATAAATACAGATGAGGTGTTCTGAGGGGTCTGGGTGATATTGAACAGGCTGTAAATAAACTGTAGGCTCTGAGCGTTACTGACAAATTAAAATTTACTGGGTATGTTCAAGAAAGCTAACGGGTGGCTTCAAACCCTGGCAGTGCCTCGCTACGCATTTTGTATTGTGCTTTTTAATTTTGGTTCACTGTATATTAATTCCCATTCAGAGCCAGGCAGCCCTGAGTCAACAGAATTAAATGGTTTAATGTATTTGGATTGAGAAATGCTGCCCCCCACACACACACCCTCCGCCCCATTTCTCTCCCTGTTCCTCTCCCTCTCCAGGAGGAAGCTCTTCATCCAAAATCAGCTGCAGCCAGGTGACAGTGAGATAAACTCCTCCCCCAAAATCACATTATCTCATAGAAAAAAACCAGGGATTTTAGGGTAGATGAATTTATACGAGAGAGAAGGAAAGCAGAGCAAGCCCATGAGGTTTGGTAAAGCATCTTTCTGATAGAGAGGGGAGCTCTGCCAGGGGAACCTCTATAAAACCACCACAAGATGCCCATGGAGCAGTGGGAGGGGGCTGTGTTTCTCCTCTGTGTTTCCCTGAAGCACAGCTGGTCCCACAGGCACCGTCCCTCTGCTTGCCCTGGTATTTCCCCCTTGAAATCCAAATTTTGCTCCCATTTTCCCATCCCATAAAAACAACTCAAGATATTTTGCAGAGAACCATAGGCATGAATAAATAAGCTTAACACTTTTAAACATTGACGCTAATTTCCTAATAAAAGAGCCAGGTGCATTCAGCCAGGAGCATGAAACATGCCATAAAGTGCATGAGCAGAGGCACTAGCAGAGCCAGAATCAGTCCCTATAGGCTCTGTGCTGTATCAGACAGACATCCTGAGCCACACTCACATAAATCCAGGTGTAAAGGCCAAACTGAACCAAACAAGAATCAATCCTGAGAACAGCCCACAGCAAGGGGCAGTCAGGCTCAAACTATGTTTTTAACACTTTCCTGCTGTTTTTTGAGACCCAAGTTGTGCCTTTTCCAGCCCCAGCAGGAAGGAGGATAGAAACCTTATGCAGATAGAGCAGAGCATTAACTGCAGACACAGACATGCCATCAGGGTTCAGGGCTGGGCTAATTGCCACCATATGCTGAACACATGATTCCTGATGCCTGACATCCACCCCTTAGAAAAAAACCCGCAACATAGCCACATAAATGACAAGAGGATGATCCCTAATGAAAGAGTAAATGAACAGCAGAGCAACAGAGAGAGGAGGAAGGAAGAAAGACAGAACATTTGCTCAGCTCTCATACCCTAAAAGCAAAGTCAAAGCTGCCCAAGAGATTAGAGATGAAGCTCACTCCCCAAGTGTGATGCCAGCTCACTAGAATTAGATTTCTACTATGATACCTCCTCCCAAACCTGCTCAGCAGCACCTCTAAAGAAGCTGGGGTAGCCAAGCTGGCCCCATTTATCTGTGGGACGTGGGCGGCCCCAACCTCCAGCTGTGGCCCATCGCTGCTGATGGAGATGGGCCCTGGGGCTAACCCCAGGGACAGGGAGTGCAAATGGGGGTACAGCTGACATCCTGCCACAGTTGGGTTTCAGCAAAAGCCTGTTCACTGGCATTTTACAATTAGGAGTTGTTTCCAGGGAGAAATGTTTCCTGCTGTATGGGGCTGTAAGGGAAAGGCAGGGGATGTTCTCCAGGGCTGGCTGTGCCTGTACAACCTCTCTGGTGGCTTCTAGGTGCTGTGCCAGGGGCCTGCAGTTTATAACTGGACATTACATTTTCTCTCTGCAAAGCTCTCAGACTAGTTTTTGAGTGACTGCCAGTGGCAAAGCTGCTGGAAGGAACATGGGACCATCACAGTGTTCTAGGCCCTGGCTTCACCCACGGGCAACTGTTGGTGATGCCCTGGGTTGCCCCAAGGTGCCCCAGGCCACTCTGAGCTATTGCAGCCCACACAGTCTCCAGTAGTGTCACAGCATTAGAGGAGCATCCTGGAGGCCGGAGGGTGCTGAGAACCAAAGCAGCCTCCACTGGGCTTCCAGCATGGCCCATTTCTGTTCCCTGGCTCAGGAGCATCTGTGCTTCCCGTGGGAATGGCCTTTCCAGGGGAGCGAGGCTGGCTACTGGTGGAAACTGAGATTGCAACTGAGGCTGAGTAAACCCCATCAAACAGCAAATCTGGACAGCTTTCTGCTTTTGGGATTTGTGGGACTAAAGGAAGGATTATGGGTCTGCTGTTGGATTAAGCTGCTGGCACCAAGGAGGATTGCATCTGCTGCTTAGAAAAAGTACCAAGTCTTCCAGGCGGGCAACAGGGACTAGCAGCCTCCCTCCACAGCTCCTTTAGCTACCCTAAAGCCTCAATAAAAACCATAATTGTGTTGCTTTTCAGGAGCTTTTCACCATGTGCTTTTCAGGCAAAGGGCTCTTGCTTTGCTGGCAAGTGGTGGCTGATCCATCAATGGTTAGTAACTGGATGCACCCTCAGCTGCCCCACGGCTGCTGATCCTTTTTCTGGTCTCTGAGACATGCCTGTGAAGTGGTCTGACAGGAGGAGGCTGCAGAGGTTTGCATCTTGTTGAGGGCACAGGCACAGTCGAGCGTGAGGGAAGCCTTAGGGGAGAGTTTTGCATTTGCCCCATGATGCTCTCTGTCTAATCCTACCACCATCAACTCTGCTCAAGACAAACCCAATGCTGAGGGCAAATGACCCTGACCTGCCCATGCTTTTCTAAGGCTGTTTTGGTTTCAAAGAGTAATTTCCCAGCATTGCTACGACAGAATCAGAACAGTCATAAGACTCCAGCAAGACAGGCAGAAACTCCTAGTTATGCAATTCCCTTACTTAGCTGCACTTTAATTCCAAATTTCATGGTAGTCCTAAGAGCTTCTTCCTGCAAAATTTGATTGTATTCTGCAGCCAAGATCCCTCTTGCCGGCAGAAGCATGGTGGCATTATAGAGATAGTCTCAGCTTTTGGTTAGTTAAGCAGCAAAGCAAAATGCAGGAGACCTTGTGCTTGCTGAAGTAGCCAGTGATTACTGATCATCAGGTAGGAACACGTTCAGACAATTGTTCATTTTCAGATGTGTGAATCTTTTAAACACATCGTGTCCCAAGGACTGAAAAGCAACCTAGATTGAAATGGAACGTGCCATTCCCACAGGAATGCTGCAGGGTGGGTGGGAGATTTGCCTCAGCCTTGGGGTGCAGGCGTGTGCTGGGGGTAGCATGGACATGGCAAGTCCCTGGCCAGGAGGCTGTCCCAGTGCCTGTGTCACAGGGTTACTTAGGAAGGCAGAGTGTGGTCACTGTCCCCATTGTGCCTCCTGTCCCACCCTGCATCTCAGCCTACCTTTGGAATCGATGGTGCCCTGTTTTTTCCAGCTCCTGCAGGCTCTGAATGGCAAACAGCACCATCATCCACGTCTGTATTGATTCCTCAGACTAATATTGATCAGCCTGGTGACATATAGGTAATGTGTAATTAGTAACTTAGATAAAAACAGCACCAAGAGGGTGTACAACCAAGCTGCCTGGGTCCTCCGACCTTTGCTAGCATCTCCATGGTGGCAGCAAATAGAGGGGTCATAGCCTGGTAATTGCCGACCTGCTATTAAAACCACTGCGGGAGTCTTCCCTTCTGTGCTTCTATCACTACCACATGAGGCAGTTTTGGAGTGCTGCCTGATGGCATCTCGGATGACCAGGTACCAGTAGTCACAAATGAAATAAAGGCCTGGGGGAGACACTCTACCAAATACCACCTTCCAATGCAATAAAAGACTTGTGGTACCAGCAGCTGTTGGGGATGCTGGAGAGCAATGTCTGAGGATGTTGCAGGGGCCACTGGACAGTGGGGACATGCCCACTGCTCCCGGGGTGCAGGCAGTGTCACAGCATGGCCCCTGCAGCACCTCTTTGAGGAGACATAAATGGAGCAGACACCTGCCCAAGGCAGGGGACAGCTTGGGGTTATGTCACCAATGCTGCAACCAACACTAAAAATGTTCAGGAATGGCTGAGGAGATGGGGGAGCCAGTCCCAGACTGTGCGGCTTTTCCCACCTGCTCCCACACAGCCTGGGCAGCGGCTGACCCATGACCGATTTCCTGATGGGCGTTCTCATGGCTGTGGTGGGAGCCCCATCCTGTTGACAACAAGGATTGTTTGTCACAAGACAGCCCTGGGAATTTGAAGAGGAACTTGGCAGCAGAGGCAGGGGGGAAGCAGCGCCCTGTTGTCCAGCCATTGATTTGATTTAAAATCACCCAAAGCTTCCCTCATCCCTGTTTTAAAAATAGTGTCTTGGCTTTTATCGCAGAGCCCACATGGTCCCTCTTCTTGTGGCAGTAATGTCTTGAAAAACATGCTGAGTCTTGCTGCTGGGTATATTCAGTCACCAGAGTAGCATTAAAAAAATGTTGCCATAAAGCTGTTTCCAGCCACCCAAGAAAGGTCCCCCAAAACTGCAAGATTTGGCTAAGCAAGAGAAATGCCAAAAATAAAGCAAAGTCCAGTCCTAATGTGAAGTGCTCAGGCATGAAAGTAAAAACCAGCAGCATAAAACATGACCCTGGTGATAGGTCCAGCTCCTGAGTCACAAGGACAGCACTTCTGTTTTCCCCTTGTCTTTTTCCATAAAGAGCAATGCTCCCATCACAGCTGTAATTGCATGATCCTCATCATTGCTCAGGTCCTCATTGACATCTTCACCCTCTCCCCTCCTCATTTCACATCTCATCCTTGCAATAGAGACAGTGACCAACACTGTTGGAAGCCCTGATTCCTCCCCTGGTGCAAGGCTTTTTCCCCCTGCTTTCTTTAATTACATTTGCAAAGTCGAAAAACTGCCTTTGGCACATTATTATTCAGTCAGTGAACTCTCACTAATTCCTGACACAACTAATACATGTCTGATGGTAGGAGCCCGCGGACAGGGCTCTGTCACAGCCCAGCCCGAGAGGTGCTTTGCTGCAGCGCCAGTATTGCTTACGTCTGACTTATGTGTGCTCTCAGGTTTTTCACTGACACTGATGCAAATCCTCTTTTGTAGCATTTTTTGCCAATTTGCTCCAGAATTCAGCTCAGTAAAAGCCATAACCATCCTGGTCCTTAGGCCAATGTGTCCTGGAGCAGGGACTGCTCTGAACCCTGTGGAGATGCTGGGCACCAGTGCCAAAGCCCAGATGATGGTATTCCACCAGTCTCCGCAAGAGAATTTCATGAACTCCCATGTTAAAACAAACAATTGACTTTTTTTCCATCTACCTTCCAAGTGGGAGGTGTCACCTGGGAGGATGTTGCAGGGGAGCAAAATGAACTTGCCAGATCTGCAGATAGACAGGCATGAAAGTGGAACCACAAACATCGACTCAACTTCAGCCTTTCACTGGAGGAAATTTCTATTCTTGCTGAAAAAGTAATTTCTCCATGCTCTTTGGTGCATACATTCATGTGACAGATCATCTTAGTTTGAGAACCATTTCATTTTACTTTGAAAACCTAAAATCTTCAGTGGAGAGACAAACCATTAAACTTCACAGTAAAACGGAGAAGGGCTGGCAGCTTTCCTAATGGCCAGCCCTCCTGCCACAGGTTAAGTGTACATTAGCCTTCCCCAGGGTTTAAGCTCATTTCATACAAGGTGCAGAGCTGCTAAAGGAGAAAGAGCCAGATCCTGGCTGCACTGTAACAGCAGCTGAGCCCCACTTCACCCTCCATGAGAGAAGTTATGAATTCATTTCCATCTGACAATTGGACAGTTTTCTCTCTTCTGCTTATTTCTCAAACTCTGCTTTGCTTTTCTCCAGGTACAGTTTTGCCAGTTGGCACGAACCCTCTGACTTGGTGCCTTTGCCCTCCCTTCAGGCGGGGAACACAGCAGGAGCAGCATGTCTGGGCTAATGCTGGAGGCAGTGTATTTCTCTCTAAGTGAGTAGCCTCACTGAGAGAATAAACCAGCCATGTCCTTTCACTGGTTTCTTGGAAAGGGGCAATACATTTCCAGTGACATCAATGACAGAAGCAATATCCTTTCACTGCTATCACTGAAAAAGAGCAGTTTCATACTGCAAGAAAGAACTAGTTCTCTTGTACAAAACATATTTCCTATTGCCTTAAACCTGGGGAAATCCTTGTCATATTAATATGTGGCTGAATTGCTTCTCTTTCAACAGTTCTCCTGGGGATTCGGGTTTAGGCCAATTACTGCACTTGGATGCAGTAACAGTCCGTAAAAAGTATATTTTGCAAATAATAACAGTGGTTTGTAATAAGTAGGAACAACAAATAACAAGTGCCACTGAGGCTCCAAAGCCCCTGAGGAAATACAAGCTAGCCCCAAGGACCCCAGCACTGTGCCAGAGCCATGTCTTTCAGATGGGAAAATCCATACTTCAGTTCTAGAGGGAATTTGCTTCCCTTTGCCTGTGAGACTTTCCATTCAGTTTACAGGCAGTTGTCCTTTCTTCTACAATGCAGGACGTTTACTCTCATTCTAACATTTACAAGGGACCAGCATGGCGCTCAGGGGCATGGAGCTCAGAGGCATTGCTGGAAGGCTTTTCCAGCCATACCTTTCCCAGCAGGCTCCCTCACATTACATGAGCTTTTGGGGAGAGGTGGCTTTGATTATGGTTCACCTTTTGTAGAGCTTAACTGTGCTTGTTGGTGTTGCAGGAGAGAACCACTGCATGAGAGGGTCCTTCTTCCCTTGTAAGTTCAGGCTGCTGGTAGCACAGAAAGGACATCGTAAACCAGCTCCTGCAAAGCTTCAGAGCATCTATCCTTTAATAGCTGTCATTAGTGGCTGCCCAGCCTGCTTATTGCATGCCCACAGTGCTGGGAAGAAGCATGTCTCCTTATCTCCTTGCTATGTGATTGTGAGCTTCAGCTGGTATTTCCCTTCAGAAACAGTTTGGCTCTTCTCTTTTTTTCCCCTGGCTTGGCTCATGTTTGTATCTGCTGTTGCTGGGAAGATGGAGACAGACCCTTGCAAATCCCCTCCAGGGCCACCTGAATATCCTCCCTTGCTGTGGGGAAGGGAGCTCCTAGCTGAACTTCATGCATCCTGAAGCAACTGTGTATAGGTCGCATGATCTTTATTGACTCATCCATCTGGACTGTGTGGTGTAATGCAGATTAAAAAACACATCCCCTCCTCTGCAATCCTAACAGGGAACTCAGGACTTTCATGGGCAGTTTGCAGTTCAGTCTGCTCAAGAGAAGGAGGCATGCATTTCAGGGAGTTCTGGTCAACCCCAGTGTCCAGCCAGTCCCGTCAATTTTGGAAGTCTTTGGCCTGTTATGATGTGCTAAACCAATATTAGCAGCATGGAAGACAGTCTCTGGCCTTTGTGTCAGACATAAATGTTTGCTGGGCTGGTTGGATCCTGACTGTAGTTTAACGGGCATCTGAACATGGGGACAAGGACCTCTCAGGACACAGAGCAGGGCAGTATATAGCAATGAGGCCAGCACATATACCCATCTACCAGCACCAACATGCCGCCCTGAAACCTGAAAGTTGATACCAGATTAGGATGAAGCAGTGAGCCCCTATATGCTTCAAAATCTGTCTTCCTGAGATTAGATAAAGCTCATACTATCTGTAGATCCACCTGGGAAGTGATTCTGGGGCCTTGCTGTTGCTGTACAGCGAAGATATGTTGGCCTAGCCTTGGTGAGCAAGGTGATCAATCTGGGCTGCAGCTGCTCGTTGTCCTTTGTGTCGCAAATTGCCCAGGCAGTTAAAAACGGCTGTGCTTGTGCATCAGCCAGTCCTGCTTTAAGAGAAGGCACAGAGATAGCAGCTGTGAAGGTCAGACAAAATGGGTCTTTCCAACATCTACAGCCGCAGCTGACCAGCAGCATCCCGGCTACCTGAGTCAGACCCTTCAGTGGGATGTGGGGCATTTCAGTCCTGCTTTGCTTGCTCTAGATAAGCATTTGGCTTCAGTATCCTGAATAACTGGCAGGAGGTGCTGGGTAAATTGGGGAACCAGCCCTGAAAGCGAATGTGTGAGCAGTGGCTCTGAGCCAGATCCCGCTTCCTTCTTGCACAGTCTGATAATGCAGGTAGTCTGGCAGAAGTCTCTGTCCTTGTGGCACACAGCACAGCTCCCAGGCGAGCGCTGGCTCGGAAATGTTTTGCTCTGCCTTCCCATCTGAATCTATGCTGAGTTGTACTTCTTTGCTGGTAAGGAACAGATCTGCTAGGAGGAGAAATTTACCCCGCACTGAGTGTAAACACAGATGGAAACATGGTGAAGCCCTTTTCAAAGTCACAGGAATAAATCTGTCTAAAAGACTGAACATCTGGGGCAGTGAAAGAGCAGGTGGAGAACTAACCCAGGAAAGGACAGTGGTGCTGAGGGATGGCTGTCTGAGGAGAGGGCACAAACTGTGGGATAGTGGAAGTGTCTAACATGGGGAAATTGCCCCAAAGAGCAACAGAAGGTTCCAGAAAGATTACCATTTGGGATCTTTTTAAAAGACTCCTTCAGTTTTTTGAGTCCTGTGAGTTTCATCCCAGGCACTTTTTATGGAGCAAGTTGGTAGGCCTTCCCCCTGAACTAATCTCATCTGACCCTTCTAAGGCAGCGTGAGGGGGATGCAGCCCTGTGTGTCCTCCAGCTGCTGGGGTAGGCATGATTTTGCTCCCTTGTTAGGCAGCAACTGCTATGCTGCAGAAGCTGCTCTGTCCATTGCCCTGTAAGGGCAGACCTGGCATATTCACACTGCTGGGAATCAGCTTCATGCTGGTGGTTTGGTCAGTTATTCCGGTCCAAGGAGCACGTTTTCTATGCTCCACAATAAGAGCACTCCTGGACAAAGGCCTTGGTCCTGCAAGGCTTTATTCACTTGCCTAACCAAAAAGCTAAAAACATGGATAAGCCTTGAATGGCTGAGGAAATGTTAAATAGTGTTCTTCTCCCACCCATAACCTTGGCAGAGCACAGCTCTGGCTGCTAAAGCCCATAAAATGAACAGCCCCTGTTGCTCCTGCTAGGGATATAAAAATATAATTACTTGACGAGTGACTTATGATTCAGTGAAACAAGGATCTTCTCCTTTTTGATTGAGTTATGCAGCAGTATTCCTAGAAGACTGGAAGCAGATGGTGAGCTCTGGCCAGGCGTTTAACAGCCTGAGTTACTGTGTGGAGGGGATGGAGCTGAGTGAAGCGGCAACATGCCACTCCTGCCTTTATGCTTGCATTGGGTCACCACTGTGGTGTATTCCCTGGGAAAGGAGAGGCTGGAGGTTAGGGTTGGATGGGTTGTAGCAATGGATGGAGATGTGGAGCATGTCCAGCAGCAGAGGGCTGGTTTTGCAGCAGCAACATGCAGCTCAGGTGGCAGCAAAGAAAGGCAAAAATTTTGTTTCTGCAAAGCCAGTGCTGCTTTGGTCTCAGGGTGGCACACTGTGCTAGCAATCCCAGTGCACGTTGTGTCAGGACCATGTGGACCTGGGAGGTGGCAACTGCCCTCCTGTCATGCAGGAGAGCTCCCATCCCTCTGGGCCCAGGAGGAGCACACACAAATGGAGACAGTCCCCTGGGCTGGGCTGGAACAAACGCTGCTGTATAATTTGTGCTTCACTGCTCCTTCTGCCCCCATGTATCTTGAGCACATCAATAAAATCAAACAGACTATTAGCAGCATGTCATGTTATCAGCTGTGGATGTGTGTGCTGTGCATCAGGCAGCCATGCAGCCTGCATTTTATGAAGTGAGCTGCTCATACCACTGCTGGGGTCGCAGCAATTATCACACCCCCTCACAGCTGGGCAATACTCTGGCTTTTATGAGCTACCCTAAATCAAAAGCCCTTTCTTTTTAAAGAGAAATTAACAATTCTATCCCTATTTTTTTTTTTAATGGCATCACAGCCAGCAGATTATGAGGTGAGACACAAATCTTGTTGCTGAGTTGTGCCTACTGCATTGTCCTTTTGCTTATTTTTATCAAATAAGCAAATGTTCTTTTGGAGCTCTGAAGTCCTTATGAGGGAGACTCATTTTCTGCTACCATGATCTCTTTGTGCCGAGTGGGTGATGTATGAAAAGGAATTGCAAATAGCTGTTTACAGCAAGCGAAGTCACGGAACAGCCCACTTCAATTTCTGCTATCTGTTGGAGACTGTTGTCAGTGATGGTCAAAATTAATTAAGCAGGAAGGAAGAGAGCAGGGAGGCAGTATGCATCCAGTTCTGACATTGAAATATTAATGGTGAGCTAATCAAGAAAGAGTATCTATGAATATCTAATCAGCTTACAGTTTGCATTTTTACTGAGGCGGTGAACTTCTGGGCCACAACCCTTTCCAGGAGGTGTCAGGAGAGGAGATGGCTGCTTGATCACTCTATCTGGGAATAAACAAAGAGCTTGTGCCTGCATCAGGAGCTGAGGCACATTTGCCTTTTGCACCTCACAGCCCTGCTGCCACTGGATGCTGCTGTACGCTCCCCGCTATCACCTACAGCAGCCAGGCCAGAGGGTCCAGCCCACAGCATCTCCCATGCTGTGCTCCTTCCTCCTCAATGCTAGAGGGCACTCGGAGGGTTCAGCTTCTCCCGGGCTGAGCTGCAGCATCTATCCACATCCAGGTCTTGGGCAAAAGCTCAAAACAGCGTAGCTTTAAACACACCCTTTTGTTGCATGCCTGCTGCAGGGCACCCCGCAGGAGGCAGCAGGCTGTGTTCCTGTCTCTCCTGCCAGCGCGTGACTGGTGTTTCCAAGCTGTTTTGGGGGAAACGGGGGACGGTTGTGCCACAGGACCAGGGTGCACTGCAGACGCCCAGTGCCTGCTCTGGGTACAGTGAGTGCAGCGAGGGCTCAGCTACTTTCGCTGGCCCACCACACAAGCAGGAGAAAATAGGAGGAAACAATCTGGTGGCAAAGCTGGGCTGATTCTAATCAAAGTCACATAAGTAAATGTCACCTCTGGGTGCCAGGAGGAGTCAAGCGACATTTCTCCGTCTAACATCAGCGTAATGAGGGCTGTGGCTTTGGAGATTTGTACTGCTGTGTTTTTCAAACAGTTCCCTCCTCTAACCTCTTGGAAATTGGATTTTGTGGGGCTGAGCAGTTTGTGTGCAGCAGATAGCAGCAGGACTGATAAGCAGAAAACTGTTTACACACTCATTCATATCTAATGCTACAATTGGGCAAAGGACTGCCTCGATTATTTTTTATTATTATTTTCTTTTTTTCCACACTATCGAATGTAATCCTTTTGGCTGGATATCTTGTTGCTGCTTAACTGGGAGAAATCTGAGCTGGGCAGTTTTAATGGGCAACAAATGTGAAAATAATGTGAAGCAAAAGGATATGGTAATAAGTAAATCTTAAATAATAAGGAAGAATTGAGTGGTGATCAGTAGGGAATAGTGTACTTACACTTTCTTGCATGAGGTGGTATTTCACATATTGCCAAGTTAGTACGAACTGGACACAACCCCAAACGCAGAAAGAGTCCTGGCATGTCACTCTGGCAGCAATGGGGACCTTCTGGGAAAGGAAAATGGAAAGCAGATAGTATCAGTTAAGAATAGCGGGGAGGTACCAGGGATGTCCAGGAAGGTAGTTGCATCTGCGCGCTCTGGTCTGCAGCAGTGAGAAACCCCCTTGCTACAGGTGCATGGGCACCATGATGTCCAGCTCCAGTTCCTTTGGGGCTGATGGTGGAGTGAGCAGCAGAGGTTTCTCCAGGAGGAGCACTCTGAAATGTGCTTCTCTGTTGCTCCAGTATAACCCAAATCTGTCAGCCTTTAGGGCTTGCTGTGAAGGTCATCTGTGAGCAAGGCTAATTATTTCAAGCAAAGCAGCAAGCTAATGCCACTAACCTGCTCCCGGGAACTAAGCTCTGCCCTGTGCCTTGGCTGTGTAGCTGCACATGAGCTGCAGGGAATTACAGATGCATGGAGGTATATGTTAAGCCCACAGATATAAACAGATCCCATTGGCATGTACCTTGAGCACAAAGAGGGAAACACACATTTTTCATATCTGATTCATGCAGTTGTCATGAAGATGCTGTTCAAGCCAAAAGGTAGTTATCTCGTCTTTCCGCTGTTTAATTTGCTTTAATCCACTCATGACATTTATTGAAAGAAGTGTTTTACGCACATCAAAGCCAAAGATTTTAAAACATCACGTGAAAAATAATTTAAGGTCAGTTCAAGAGAGGATACAGTAGCAAACATGAGATGAAAGACTCTAGTTTCTACAAGGAAGGTCTGTGCAAAACGAGAGGTGACACTAATCTATGGCCCAAGGGTGCTTCATTTTCACCTCTGATAGTAGCTGCAAGTGGTGGGTTTTGTATGTTGTGAAACCTTCACCAATTTAAGCAAGGCTGTCCTTCACATGAACAGATTCAAAATGAAAGATACCTGATAACATGACTTTTCAGGAACCTCTTCGCGTGGGCTAAGAGTTTCCTACAGCTCTGCCCAATGTTGGCGCAACTTGCTTTGCCTGGGGCAGTGCTCACAGGGCTGCAGGCAGAGCTGAGCCATCCTTTCCCTTCACTCTCCATTGCTGCTTCTCAATGATTAAATGAGCCAAAGCACTTAACAAATTGAACGAGATGCTGAAAATGAATCCAGTGCAGGGTCCAATCCTGCAAGATGCATCTGGATGTGTTGAGCATCCCAAATGCCAAGCCTGAAGAAAAGGAAATGTATAAGATCCTCAGAAAACGTCTGCATTTAGCTCATTTTACATGGGTAGAGGTAACAAGCTGACACAGGTTAATTTATAGCTCAGTTCTATGCTGATTGCAAAGTACACATTTCCAGCCAGCAATCATTAGTAAATCACTTTCCCACCGGTTCTCTTGGCATATAAAAAAAAAATTCTCCCTTTCCAACATTTAAAAAAATCCTAATTTGTTATACACTCCACGACTTTATAGCATTTTGAATATTTAAAAGAGGGTTAGAATCTACAACCTCAACCTTTAACAAATGTACAGTAACGCAGTAACAAATTTGCCTCGAACAGCTGCTATCTTGGTACCAACTGGCACGAAGAGGAGGGGAGTAATTGGCTTGTTTTCAGATAATTACCATAATTGTAGTGACACCATTTGGATCCCATCGAGCTGCGCTCCTGCTGCATGTTGGATAATTTAATAATTGGCAGAATTTAGGCTGACAGTAAAGGTAAAGTCAGCGTATGGTGAGGAAATGAGCAGGCACCTCCCTGTACTGCTGGTACAGGCTCTGCTGCTCTTGCTGTGAAGTTTAGCAAAATCCTCAGATTTTGCTGCTTTTCTTAAGCCCTGTGACTAGTTCACACCTTTGCTCCTTTTCTGATGCTTGACCTGATGAAACCATATTTTGCGTGTTTTTGATTTGAGCTAGATCATTTCAGTCTTAACCAAATTACTTTGTGCACTGAGTATTTTTAGCTGTCCTAGTTCTGCTAGGGGCTTGTCAGAGCTCTGCACTGAAAATGGATTAAACTACAGTCAGGTGCTTACAGGCAGCAGCCAAATGCCTTTCCTGGAGGTTGAACCCAGATCCTCCAGAGCAGGGCTCACTCCCCTGACCGAGCCCTGCCAGCTGCAGAGGCACTGGGGAGCGGAGCGTGCTGGGCTCAGCATGATGCACTGGAGGGAACTTGTCCCCTTTGTGTCTTCTTGTGCTTGCTGCTTGTGGCCAGCGGGAAGGGGCCTCAGCATCTCCTGTGTCTCCAGTCATGACAGCTGCCCAGCCAGAGTCCCAGGAGCAGGGGGGCTGCAAGGTAAGGTTAGGAGGTGGCTGAAGCTGCTGGGGAAAGACAAGAAGGTTTTATCAGATCAGCTGGTCATTTTTGCCAGGGAGTTGCAAACTGCAGCAGAGCACTGAGCTGGTGCCTCGCGGGAGTGGTAGGAGTACCGAGAGTTTTCCTGCAGCACCCAATCGTGGCCTTGTTCTGCCTCCATTTCTGCTTTGCAGTGCAGAGATGAAGACGCCTGACAGCAGTACTGACAGTGCCCAGGGAGAGAGGTCCCAATGGGAGAGGCGACTGCTGATGCACTAGCTGTAGGTCTGTGATGCAGCCAATGCTCATCACACACCAGGGAGGACTTTGGCGCAGAACAGGCAAAGTGCTACTCTCTAATAAACCTGTCTGCCAAGATGAGGTTAACAGCTCCATCCCAGCCTCGGGTACCTGGGCAACACTGATACAGGAGGGAAGGGAAGGCAGATGACTGAAAAGCAAATCCCCAGGCTCTGGGGGGCTGATCTCTGGTGTAGCAGTGGGAAGGAGTGGGAGCAAGTTTGCAATGCTGGGGCTACATGCCTGGGAGCGGCTGGCTGATCCCAACACATCCCTTCTCCCTGCCCCTCGCACAGAAACTGCAGGGTAACCGTTTCCTTGCAGCATTCCCTCCCCCTCTGTGATTTATTGCTGCCAGGAGGCTGTGCATGTGGAGGTGGCATAAATCTCACCCAAAAGAGAGAGAAGGAGGAAATTTGCATTCGCTCCCTCACTGGCATACTGAATGCAGCTTTCCAGTTCACTGCTGAAACCCTGAGCAGGTCCCAGGTGGAAGGCTGAGGCACTTCCCTCAGTATAAAACAGGGCCAGTGCCAGGGGCTTTCATTCTTACCAGAGGAGGCTCGCACAACCAGCCAGGAACAGCTCCCCCACTCAGCCCAATTATCCCTAGATTATCTTCAGTCCACTCCTATTTATATTCCGTGGTATCAGCCTACATAATTCTGTAATGTTTGAAGGCTTCAAGCATTCACTGTGCTCCCCTCCACTGATCTGCCAACAACCACAAACCCTTTTAATAGCTTTTTCTCATTCGGACCTTACAATCCTCCTAGTCATCTCTGCCATGTCTCATCCACCTCCCTCCAAATTGATTACACCCCTCTCCTCCTCCTGTGCAATGCCTCCAAAGCCTTCTCAGGGCAGACAGTCAGTGTGCTGGAGTTAAAATCCTGCAAGCTGCTACTGGAAAGGAGACTACAAAAAGCAATTAGGGAGATTATAGTTAGACCATGGTCATGCTGCTGCAATAGGTCTGGATGTCTTGTCACAAGCAGCCAGCCTGGACTAAGAGGCTTTCGAATAACAGAGCATGAGCAAAGAGGAAAACCTGACAATTGTTGTCTCTGAGATTACATTTTGACTGGAAGTCTGTTAGTGTTTTCATATGTTGACAGTAAAATGGATACAAAGCAAACCAAGAAAAGCAAGAGAGGAACGAGAAAATAGGGTATATATATGAATCAGGGGCAAAAGTTGGAGGCAGTCTGCAAACCTCTGCTTCTGCTTGGGCTGATGGCTTATTGAAGCCATGGAGCATATTGAAGCCATGGAGGAAGTAAAGAATTAATTACAGTTCTGAGACCCAATCCCACTTCCAGCCACAGGCAGCATTTATTAAGATCTTACGGAGGCGGGAAAGATTGAACAAAGGACTCAGGGGACTACGAAGGGGAAAAGAATTAATCAGTTTATCTCAGGAGACTGGAGAAGTCAGATTAAATAAAAACTGGAAGTGAAATGAAGGGGGGAACAACGTGGTTGGAAGCCTGGACCTGTTTGAAGGAGAAACTCTGGAGTCACAGCTGGGAATAGTCCCAATGGCTTTAGTCTCCCAGTATAGAAGCTGGGGAGCTTTGGGGGAAAGGCTGAAAGTTTGCCTTGACTTCTTTAATAGGTTTAGAAATGTCACATTTAGGCCTTTTGCTTCCTTTGCCTTTACCATGCAGCTCTCCCACCTCTGATCCTTGCTCCAGTGCATCACAAAAGTGCCCAGGTCCCCCATGCCCAGTATCACTGGGACCTGAGAGCCGTTCCCCAGCCTGCAAAACTCCCTGGTAGCCAAAGGAGGGGTAGGAAGGGAAGCTGAACCCAGCTGAATGAATAGATGTCCAAACTCCACATCCCACAACCAACACCATAAAAGGAAGATTTTTGTCCCTGCCCGTTGTCAGCCCAGTGCTTTCCATCACAATAACATTCAATTATTTCTCTTCTAAAGTGTACAACATTTTCTTCCCTCCTTTGTGTTGTTGCTTTCCTGCCTGTCCCTCTGAGAAAGGTCACTGGGCTTCCACATTCCTGCTGTGTAATGAGCTGTGACAAATGCTCCCAATGCTGACCAGCGCTGGGGTCAAAAAGTTTTAGTGGGAATTGAAGAACAACATCACAGGGAGGGAGCCTGTCCCCAGCTTGTGAATGGGTGTCCCATTGCCAAGCTCCTTCACGTCCATGCAGCTCAGTGGCAGAAACTTCATGGAAGCCACATTAGAGACTTCTGTCTTATTCTCCCCTCTTGAAAGTCCCAAGCCTGATATACAGCCATAAATAAAAACTTCTCATGTAATTAAAGTAAACAGTGAATGGGGGAACATGCTTTCTCCTCCTTAGTAAGTTTTCATCTCCTGGAATCAGGAAAGCATTCCTGTTTTTCTGGCATATCCAGAAATATGCTCTTGCAAGAAAGCCCTAATGGAAATGCAAAGTGCACACTGATTGAGAAGAGAGACTCCAAAGCCCTCCTTACTGGTGGCTGTAACGGGAATACTTTCCAATAAAACTACTATTTAGAAAGTTCCTGACTTTATCAGATCAGCCTCTTTCACAGAAATACAGCTCTGTGCCTGGTTTTTTTTATCAAGCTTCCAGGTTACTGAAAATTACTGGTTATAGTAAAGCACAGAAAACAGCAAGGCAGGTTGGAAGGAAAAGACACTGTATTAACCACTGTGTTGTGTAATAACCCTTAGGATGTGAGAAAGCTTCATAGCAGGATGGGGTTTTTTTCCCTGTGTTGTGCCAAAGAACAGTCAAACAAAAAAGGTACATTCTGCTGATTCTCTAGTGGTATTTCCTAGCAAAACCACTAAATGCTGTTTGGTATGTTAGCTGGAGTTTAACACGCACAAATGATGGGAGGGAGGGACATGCACTACGTTACAGTTAATGTTTTTTGAAACCTGGCATTTAAAAGCTGTATGTGTATGTAATGTACCTCTACCATCCTAACTCCCTGATGCCCAACAGTGACAAAACCTGGTCCCTCTGACACTGAGCACTAGCACCTACTTGGCTGCATGGTGGCAGACCCTTCCCCTCAGGGCAGAACTGACCTCACATTTCAGGTGAACAAACCACCAAGGTACAGCTGCAGGCAAGACTTAAAACCAAATAAAAAAAAGTATGTATGTTCTTCAACACCTGCATTATTTTTCAGACAGAAACCAGCCAGAGTACTCAATGTGAAACTGGCACAGAGATATATTCTTCAGAAAGCTAACGAAAAGGATACTTGCTTGGGGGTACAGATAAGACAGGAAATGATTTCTACTTTTCTTTACTACTAGATTGGAGGTACCCAATTGCACCCATCTGCTTTTTTTGTAGTTAGTGCTACCCAGTGATACCTCACACATAGACTGTCACTGTTACCTAACCACGACAAAATCTTCTGTCACTTTCCAGTCAGGCTTCTAAAATGTGGTGGTGAAAGACTCGATGCGTCTCACTTTAATGCCCGTTGGGTTTATTGATGGGTCCCAAAATTAGATCAGCACACCCTGGCAGGCTCAGTAGCTTAGTTGGCTTGTTACTTTAATGAAACACTAATTGCTGCTTCTGTAATCTAAAGAAGTGGCTTTGGTCCTGCAGCAGCTTCATTTAAGCAGTGTTAATTGCCAAAGCTAATTATGCTGCTGTTGCTCCTAGATACTGGTTCAGGTTAGGTCTATAAACAGTAAAACCAGTAGCCAGTCTGTAGCTTATGTGACCTGTGCAAGGCTGCAGCACAAGGCGGCACAGGTCAGGTGCTTTGCAGGGAAAAGGACCTAAATCCCAAGCTGATGCTGTCCACTCTGCACAGGACAGGACCAGGGAGGTGGCAATTTCTAGACAAGAGACCTTTCAAGAAATCTTCTTACTAAAATATTTAGGATTTCAGTTTTGAGAGGAAAAAACTGAAAAAAGCTTGCCTTTCCTCAGTTCCACAGGTGCAGGTTTTATTCACCTCTTCAAGCAGCTATCCTAAAAAGGCCTGAAATTTCTTCTGTGTTGCAATTAGGGGAAAGTAAGAATCAAACAGAAGATATGGGGTTCCACTTCTCCAAGGGAAAAAACCCTCCAAATGCCTTTTTGGTTGTACATCCCATGTCTGTTTCAGTGGTGAAATTCCCAGCTGAAAAGGTGCATTACACCAATTAAAGCACCAGAACTTTCTAAGATCTTTCTGACAAACAAGCTTACTGGTAGGATAAAATATTTGCTGCTTAGAACAGCCTCATGTAATTGCTCCAAAGGGATTACTCTTTGCCAGGCCCCTTGGAAACCTCTGCTTTGGGACTGGAGGCAGAAGCAGCCTGGAGTTGACAGCTGTGCTACCATTGCTAAAACCAGTGTGAATCTTCACCAGGATGCCTGTGGCTTGGAGCTGATAGTCAAACCAGAGCAGCCGGGGAGAGTCACGAGGAAGGAAATTTCTCTTGAGCTTGGCCATGCTGCCTTACTGCTCTCCTCCTCGGTGCTGGAGAGGAGCAAAACAAAGAGGGCAATGCTATAGGTTATTATTCTGGAGAAGACTTTACAGAATCCTGCTTAGGAAACGTAGTAAAATAGATTTTATCTTAGATCCAATTAACAGCTGAGTTACAGGACTCAAGTGAAATAAAGGGCAGCGAAGCTCCAAGACTCTATTTACATGATTTATTAGAACACGGCTGTCTGCAGGAGCAGGCGGCAGCCGTTATGTTTAATTTATGAGGACATGAGGGGGAAAGGGCTCAGCTACCAAGCTGTTGGGGGGTTCCTACCCCAGCGCTGCACAACTTCTCCAACAAAGGCACTAATAGCCCTCCTTGCACCAGCACTGCTGGCTGTTCACAGGACTAAGTGGCATGTCAGCCATGGCTCACCAACTGGGCTTGACAGAGCTGCCGGTGGAAAAGCACCATTCATTTCCTCTGACTGGTTTCAAGCTTTATGCAGAGGGAAGAGCCAAAGCTTAGAGATCCAGAAATAAAAAATTAAATCCCTGAACTACCAGCAAAGAGCAATGCATGTAGTGGGGGTTCTTGCAGCAGGCATGAAGAAGGTAAAACATGAATCCTCTCATCTCTGTTTCTGAAACTTCTCATTTTAAGCATCTTCCAGGCCAGAAAATGATATTTGAGCTGACAGCCTTGGAAGAGCTCCACCATTTGATGTTTGTGTGTTTGTAGAGGAAGCACAGAAAGATTTTCAGTGACAAATGAAATCTGCAGTCCTTCTAACACAACCAGTTAAAGTGATTTTGCCTCTTGAAAGCCAAACTATAAGGTTTCTGTCAAAGAGATGTTTGATACCAGGAAACTAAGTATTGTGAGAAAAATAAAGAGTGTCCATAGTTTTCTCACATTGCAATCAGTATTCGTATAAAATAGCTGCTTTCCCTGGCTTGCATAGCAATGCACAGGAGTCACACCAGCTGCTGTTTAATTGTATTTTTCCTGTATTTTTTCAGAAGCAGCTGATGTGCAGTGGTAGGAAAATAAAGCCACAAATAATGTGACTGTCTCTAACTGGCGGCTCTGAAGAAAAGTGGCTTTGTTTGTCAGTTGGGTTTTTTTAATACTTCAATGGTCTTCTGAATACCTGTTCAGCAGAGAGGCTCTGAAGCCCTGTTGTATCACTATCACAAAACTGGGTGCTCCAGAGGGAAGGAGCCTGATTAGGTTTATTATTTATTGCTAGAGCAGCCTTAGATTGGCAAATCCTTTCCCGGCAAGACTGTGTTCAGTTCCAGTATATGCTGTTTGGACCCGTAATTTGAACTTAAAAGCTAAAAGTACTTTTTTTCTAATGGTTAGATGTGAGCTTTCTTCCAAATCTCTACAGGAGGTAGAAGGCTCTCCAGGGGTGTGTGTGCCTTTTTTCTGTTAAGTGTTTCTCTAATGGGTTCGGGGAGCAGTACTATCAGAAATCAGTCTTACAGTTGCAATTTAAAGCTTTGGTTCCCAACCACCTTCTCAGCTTCTTTGTTCACTTTATTCACTCAGTCTGATCTCTTATAAGAAAATCAGGGACCTCTCTCATGTGTTTCCAAAAGCTGACTTAAGTAGCATTTTTTAATGCCCATAAATAAAGTTAAAATATAATTTGCAGAGTAAGAGTCATCCATTAGAAGTCAGGTTGCTACATTTAGTCTTCTACTGTCAGACAGAGAGCCAGGAATGCTGATAGACTGCTTGTAAGGTGACCTTCAAATGGAATCAAGTTTTAACAAAGTCATTTGTGCATCTTGCTACCTAAAATGCAGCCACACAAGTATCTCCAAGCTTTGGTTCCTGAGTGACTGCTAACACAGCTCCCAGAGGCATCTGAAACACGGTACAATAAGACAACTGAGCGTATGGCGAGTTCTAGGCAATTGCTGTCAAAGATGTTGTGATCTCTCATGTCTCAGTTTAGGGAACACAAGAGAAACAGCAGAAAACATGGTTTTAAATAAAGGGCAAGAAAAATGTTATATAAATGCATCAACAATGAAGTCTCTGCAGCAGAAAACTGCTGGGTTGTTTTTCCAACAGTATTTCATCCAGTTCCTAGGTTTAAGACAATAAATCCTACAGTTTATAATGTACATGCTCATTTTAATAAGAGATCTGTCTTCCTCAGTAGTGCTTTGGCATAGACCATACTTTTAACTCCATTGTGCTGAAGTGGCACACACTTATTTTTTGCTTTTGAGAAGACAGCAGCACACAGTGTAATCCCTAGAATAGAGCAGAGAAGGGCATGGTCTGCTCTTACAGGAGTGTCAGTGCTTGAGTTTCACTAGGAATCACTAGGAATTCAGCCTCTCAGGAATATAGGGTTGTACTAAGAATTAAAACCAGGTCTCCTGAGTCACAGACACTGTTAACCCAACCACACCTCCTTATTAGAAAGGGTCATTTTGCTCATTTCCCTCACCCAGATTTGCAATGCCAAGGGAGATGATGCTTGCAAATTTAGCTAAAAGCTTTCAACGGCATTCCCATGAGCACCAGTGCAATGGCTGTTGCACACGGGTGCCAAAAAAAGCATTATTTGAAATACAGCAGATTTTCAGGGTAGAGGACAAGGTGATTTGTTTTAATTCCTTCCCCAGCTCCCTTCCCTTTGCTGGCCCTTCCACTAGAGTTCATGCAGGTTTGGTTGGAGCCACGTGGGATGGAAGTCTTCAAGCATGACTCCCTGGGGTGCAGGGTAGAAGCATTGTTGCTGCAGAGTGAGGGCACAGCAAAGAGCTCCCCTTCCATCCTGCCTGACCAAGGCTGCCAGCAGGGAAGCATTAGGGGCAGAATGGTTCCTCTGGCTCCTTTTCAAGAGCTTGAATTGGACCCAGAGCCCATTTTAGCCTATTACTTTAAAAGGAAGTCAGCAGTCAGCCCAAACCAAGTTCTAGAAAAATCAGTGCCACAATTCAGAGTTTCAGTTTTATCAAGTTATTCAAAGTTTGGAAGCCAAGTAGTAACTGAACAAACAGCCATTAGCACTGTTTATTTACCATCACCAAGCATCCAGTACTGCAAGGTGCACAGCAGAGAGCAAGAACAGGCAGACCCTTGCTCCCAGAAACCTACAGCTTAGATTCAGTCATGGCAAAACTAGAGTTTTTCTACATCCCTCTCCCCACCCCCATCAAAATCACCATAAGCTCTTAATTTGAGGACAGTGTTGTTACTGCCAGTAATTAAAACCAGAAGAAAAGCTACATCCAGTGTATTTGCTAGGCACTGGAGTGCAGCAGGTCTAGCTAGCATATACATGGGGCAGTTATGGTGGCTCAGACAACAAGTAGCACCATAAGCTGGGATGGTCTGATGACCTGTGATCACCACTTCATAGTTAAATGGTCATGTACAGCTTTGATAACCAGCAATCTCTTGGCTCAGCTTCTCTCCTCTTCCCTGCTCAGCCCCCAGGCACTCACAGCTTGCTCCCAGGTGCTCCACACCCTGCAGTAAACCACCTTGCAAAGCTCATGACTCTCATTCTCCATCAAGCTCTCCCCTCCACTCCTGCTCACAAACTCCTCTTGAAAAACTGTGTCAGCTGCGAGGATGCAGATGGTCGCATTTGCATCAAACAACTTTTAAATTATCATTCAAATTAAATTAAATTGAAAATGCAATGAGCTGTTCCTATAGATCTGAGCGCACAAAGATGAGTTAATGAAGGTCACATTTGTAACCGGTGAAGAACATTTAAACTGTATCATGCCTAGCATGGTATGCCATTAGAATAACATGCCTTTCTAAATCAGGATAAATTACTCTTGAAGGCCTTATGCAGGATTGCTCCTTGCTCCCAGGAAGGGCTGGTCTTTGGGACCTTTGTAGTTCAAACAGGGAGGAGTTGTGCTGGGTCCAGCAGAGCACCAGCAAAACTCGTTGGCCATGTGCAGTGTCAGGCCTCAGGCAGCAGTTTGGGCTGTGCAGGTCCTGCCTGCTCTCCTTGCCTGAATGCAAAGCCAGGCAAGCCTGGAAAGCACCAAGTAACTCAGCTGAGAGGCCGTTCTTCAAACAAGGGAGCTATAGCTTTGCAAACATGCAGTCTGGTGCCTCTGGTTGTAATTGCCTGGTTTACACACACAGAATTGTGTGCCTTTGCCTTGCTCTGGGTTTGCAGTCATCTTTGAAAAACTGCCCTGTAATGGCTTTTGAGACATCTGTCATCCTCATGGCTCTGCGTTGTCACAACAATGACATACAAATTAACCATACCTATTTCCATGTGCTGAGATGAAAAATGTAACCAGTTTGACTTGCAAGTGGCAGAGCACGGGCTGCCTCCTTGTAATGTTTCCCATGGGCTGGCTGCTGTTCTGACACCAGCCTGAGCTCCCATAGAACACTGAATGCAGGAACTGGGCACTTGACCAAGTGACCTGAGTCCAGGCAGCCATGGAGCAATCACCTGAGCAAGCCAACGTGAAGCAGAAATTTGTAGTTAGTGTTCTTTCTCTCTCCTTTGCATGATACCACACCTTATCTACAACTGCTGCAGGCCACATCGCATGCTTCATCCTGAGAAATGAACTATCATTTAGTATAGGGAAATAAATAGCAAAAATACATACCAAATGCTCCTTAGCAACCAAGCTCTTGTTTTCACACGTTTTCTGTTCCACACTCAGGTGTGAAGTCAGATGCTGAGAGATCAGAGAAACCTGTGAAATGGAGAGTAATAATTGGCAAGATTTTTGGCATCTGGAGATAGTTTTTACATGCAAAGGCTTAAGAGCTGTTGCTTTGCGACAGTAGTAGCCTGCTCTCTCACAGAAAAGAGCTAACACCTGCCATCAAATGGGGACTAATGTGATTGCTTTAATTAGCCACCAAGGTTTCAGTTGCTTGAAAGTGACTGAGTGCATCCAAAATCTTAGAAAGTAAATGTTCTCAAATCCATCCATCCGTGTTTCTGACATATTCTAACAAAGGCAGTCAAGTCACAGCTGAATGCAGCTGATAATTCTTTGCTGCAAGAATCACCAGGTTCAGTTACTGAGCCATGGATAGAAAGTTAACCGCACCTGTGAAATGTGCTGCTCAGAGCACTGCTCAGAATTTTTCCTAAGTGTTCCTAAAAGTTGTAAATCTGAGGAAAGCCCTTTTGATCTCAGTGGATAATGGTCTAATTTGTATCAGCACTACTAAGAATAAAAAAGTCTGAACCTGAGTGTTCTACTTGAAGCAAACATTTGTGTGATGGCATCTGAAAAACTGCAACAACTGGATTTAAACTATTTTACATAATCCATTCATAAGATACAGCTCATAAATAATAGTAGGAAAACAAAATGTCAGGCCAAACTGATTAAAAAACAAGCTTGAAAGCTGCCTTACAAATGAGAGGCACAATAGCAGCTCAGCAGTGAATGGTGATTTACTCTCTGGTTTGTAAACCAATTTATTTATCAATAGCTGAAGTTAAAAGATGATACAAAAATAACAAAGTCAAGGGTATGTGACTAGAAGGAATCTATTACCACTGCTGCCTAGCTGGATTCAACAAAGGCATTTTGGACTTTGTCTTCTTTTTGATAACTGCACAACAACTCCCCATCTATAACCACAGCCTCCCTCTGGGCACGGGAGCAGACTTCAAGCCCCAGTTTCTTCACCTCCTCTTCAGCAGCTCTGGGGAGTTGAGTTAAATGGATCAAGGAGGTCATGGACTTCATGGGGTTTACTGGTGCCTTTTGCTACTATTGACTGCTGTGGTATGACACAGCTCACTATCTCCTGGAAACTCAATCACTTTTCAGAAGAGATGAAGACTTTGAGTCTTGCCATGAGTTCTCTCGCACAGCATTGAAGTGTTACAAATTGGAGCCTTTGCACTCCAAGTTCACATCCTCCTAGGAATCTCTATGGGAAGGAAATTTTTCCTCTTTAGATGTTCCATTAGAAACTGCTGATGCAGAATCCATCAAATCCATTAGAAGTCCATTAAGTCTGTAAGGCTGCTGTTTATTTTCCTGTGTTGTCTGAAGAATTTGGAAGGCCACAAGCTGTATGTTGCCTGCGGCAGATTATCCTGTGCTGGCTGACTGTGTCTTCTGGCTGCAGTATCCTATATGCAATATGGATATGTGGTTTTGAAAGATGAGAGGACACAAGGCACTTTTAATATGCCTGGATGGCTAGTCCAGTGCCTTTGAATTACGGTACACAGAAATGACAGCAAGACAGACATGTACACAGAAATGACAGCAAGTACACAGTGCAAGACAGACAACAAATGAAGCCCAAGAGGTTTGGCTCAAAATACACCATGACATTTTGCATCAGAACAATCCTGAGGCTGAGACGTTTGCTCTTTGGTCAGTTGTGAACTGTACATTCTTCCTTAATAACTACATCAACAGGTGACACTTAAATCATAATTAGATATACATTAAAATTAGTTGAAGGTTAGAGTATGACAACTACTACCTTGTATATTGGCCTGAATGAAAATTCACATAGGATTAAAGTCCCAGAGCATTTTACAAACTTGTATAAACACATCAATTTTAACATATATGCAAAGTATAATTTCAGGTAACACCATGAAATAGCTATTTCTAAGATAAAGCAGGGCACAATGATTCTGCAACCCAGAATGATCAGGGGCTTTAGGCAGAGCAGACTGGTTTATAATCTTTATAAACCAGTGTCAAGTCAAGTGGAGAGTCAAAGCCAAGGTCATCCCAACAACAAACATACAGTGATGATATTCTGATGAAACCTTGTGACATGACGCTCCACTGTGAATTGGTGATGTTGGATAAACATGCGGCATCTTGGCCTCTTGCAGACAGCAGGCAGGTACACCTGGTACAGCACGCAGGCCAGGCACCAAGTGCGTGAGATGCTTGTCTGGCTTTCTACAGCCTCCTGGGAAATTTGTTTGGATTTGGTTAACTTGACTTTTAAATGCAGTCATCCTACGGAAGGAAACTTCCCTGAATGACAAGTCTGATGTAGTTAAACAAAACCATTTTTGAAATGCAGAACTCCAAACGTGATTAAAATGCAGGTTTTCCAATGTATATTTCATCAAGGCTAACCATGAGCAATCCTTTTAAAATACTTCCTTTGATGGCTGGCTGTTTATTTGGGTTCAGTGAATGCAGGTTTGGTGAAAGAGGGTGTCAAACAGGTCAAGAGGCGAGACGGACACTGTGCCCTGGAAATTCAAGCCTTTATTATCTGGTCTCCATGGGATTTCCTTTCCTACATGGAAGAATGTGTGGTAACGTCATAGCAACAACAAAGGAACAAACATAGCAGGACATGTCTCTGCTGGTTAAGGCTTAGTATGCTGGATTTTGTAAATGACTGCATTTCCAGAACAGTTATTTTGCTTAGAGTAGTATAAACAATGAGAAGCTAAACTAAAGGCACAAGAACTAAGGACGAGCAGCTTTCCATCTTCTCTTTGAGGATTTGTCTGTAAGGCAAAAGGAGCCTTATAAATATTAAGGATGAGTTGAAAAATCCAAATTTTAATTTTAAACTGATTCCTCACCCTCCTCTCATACCAAACTTATAAAAGAAGCATCTTTAAGCCTCACAATAAACCCCTCACGCTATGTGGGTAAGCTCAGCTGTCTGCAACTGCATGTATTCTCCACCAGCCAGTTCCCACAGACAAAATCTACTGCCTACTTGTTAGGCGAAGGGGCTTTGCTCAAGGATTCAGGGGCTAAATGGCCCTTAGGGAACTATGATGTCCATGGTGATTCAGAAAACTAGAAGCGACCCCCTCGAGTGTGGCACTTTAAGTCTGGGCAGCTCCCCAGGGTGGAGGTCCTGCTTTTGGATGGCACAGGCCAGCTGTCACACAGTATGAATGCCAGCAGGACATACAGGAAGACATAAGCTGCTTTTTTCCTATGGATTCAATATAGTATTTCACAGGAACACGACTCACCAACAGTGCTTTTAAAGCCTTTCGCAAATGGTAGATGAACGTGATTTATCAAAATCAGGTTATAATCATGCTGCTGATCTGTCAGTCAGCAGCCCCAGAGAAAGTTTTTGCAGCCCCCCTATAACCTTTAAGATCCTTGACATGAAATGCAAGGCTTCCTGAGCTGCTTCATGACCTTATTTGTAACCTTCCTTTCACAAGCCATTATTCTTCAGAGTGAGCCCAGATAGCAGAGCCCATCAGCACCTGTCACGGAAGAGGTCTTGGCTTAAAACTCGCAGTCTTGCTGTCATATTTCAAACCAGCTCTTTATCAGAGGAGACCAAAGTCATGCCAAGAAAAGGCATAAGAGGGGTGTGTGTAAGAATGAAAACTGTCTCCAGTTTTCAGTAAAAATGGCTAACTATAGCTGTGTTTCATAGTTACTCAGTTCTTGCAGCAGTAAATGTCAGAGGCTGGATTCCAGTGCCTTCATTTGCAAACCTATTCTACATACCCATCACGGGCTCTGCAAAGCAGTACTTCGGACCTCCTCCTTTGCCCACTCCTCCTGCTCTGTCCAGGATCCTCAATTAGTCACCGGGTGTAATGTTGTGATAACTGCTTTGTAGTTTAACTGTTCTGCCCAAATCACCTCTCAAGGGAGGCTGCCAAGCATCAGAAATTCCCTGCCCTTGTGCAGATGGGATAAGTGCCCTGTATCTTCCCTAGACCAAACCATTCGATCTTCTTTGAAGCCTACATCTCAGTTTATTCAGGCTCTCATCACAGAAGATTTAATTTACAGCTTACCTAGTATTACACTGCCTCTGATTTCAGCGTAAGTTTCTTTGAAAAGTGTAGCCAAAGTTGGGCAGTCTCCAGAGCTCATCAAAAAAGCCAATGGCAAGAATTCCTAACATGTCTTGCTAATCAATGTGAGCATATGACTGACAAACTCACAGATAAGGTTTCATTTAAGGGCTCCTTCATTAAAAAAAAAAAAAAAGAACCACGCTAATTATATGAATTCTCTAATAGTTCAATACATGTTGAAATCATTTCACTAGGCATAAAAAGAAGTATCATGAGATTAACACTTAAACAGATTGAAAACATCTGGGTTTAGAAAATGGATTGGTTAGCAGCTTTTCCAGGGCTTTGCAGGGTTATTTCCCCCCTTAGATTAATCTACTCGACTACGGAATAAGTATTTTTCTGACCTGCCAGCAGAGACAATATTAATGGTTTCTAATTCTTTAGACAGCAGAACAATAAGGTGAATGCATGCTTGGGATTGGGGAAAGGGGAGTCTTTATGATCCTCTAGCATCCTTTAAAATTCTCCTTCTCTCACTTGCAACAAAACAGGCACTTTTTGGCAAGGAAAACACATGGCACACAAAGAAAAAGGAAAAATCAGCCTGACACCTTTAAATGCAGAACTGCACTCAGATTTATGGGGTTGTGGCTAAGGAAGAGAATAACATGTTTTTATGGGTGATTGGGAAAAAGTAAATGTATTTCATATACTATTATGTACTATTATACAATGGTTAGTGATCTCGAAGAGATAATAGATGGACCTTTGTTTCATTAAAATGCCATCAACAAATGGGGTGGGTGGGAGGAGCCATCGACTTGATAGTGGTAAATGACCTGATCACAGGTGAGTAATGGTAATTGTGCAATGGCAATGATCAGTGCCAATGTGACAGCTCAAATCTGACCCGTAATATTTGGCATCAAACCTCATTTCTATGCACCCAGCTTCATGCCTTCTATCTTTACGACCCAGAGCATCTTCTTTTCTGAGAGCAGTCTGATTGCTACAAATCTTCTAGCCTGTAACCTAATGCTCTCTCTTTAAATGAAGTCCCCATATTGTTGATAAAGAGTCATTGTGTTTGCTTATCTCCCTCCTCTCCAGAAGTGATAGCAGGAAATCTGACTTCTCAATTAACGTGTGCTGAATTAGAATCTTTATGATCAAATTGGTCCATATAATTTTCTTTCTTTTTTTTTTAATCTGGTCTGCTTGAAACTGAGTGGGAATTAGGATTTGTGAATCTCACCAGAGCCTCTTTCTGTGTGTCAGGTTGCTGTGGTGTACACAAATGAGAAGCCATTTTCTTGTCATTCTTACAAATTGCTTCTCTTTCTGAGATTTTCCAGGGAGAAATGAACATGGCACTGTATGGCAGGGAAAGCAACAGAAATGAGATCATATAAACTATGGAAAAATAATGGATGTTTCACAGATGTAGCAAATAGGGGCGAGTATGGCATAGATCTGTCTGTAAGACACAAGCCAGGCCCTTCACAAATTAATTATTATTTAAAACATAATTTTCTGGGGTGCAATGTTATACATTGGCGCATGAGAATGAAGACATTCAAACCCCAGTATACTTGTGTCTTTTCCAAAATGTTCTTCTCAGATTAAAGTAATCTGCAAGTGCACATCCCATATGGGAATCTCATCAAGGGTTGGGGAAAAAGTAAATGAGTATATAGTCAAGAGAGGCAAGAATTTGCAAGCAAGCCAGGCTGGGCTGGGAGCACATCCAGCCCACTGGCCTTGACACAGCACACATGGCCTGCGCTTTCTTTTGCTCTGCTCCATGTGGGCTTTCTGGTGCAGGGACATCCTTCTGCTCCCATGGCTGCTTTGTAAAAGCCGGTGTTAGACACTGTCTTCCCTGCATGTCTTTGAGTTAAAAGTAGGGATTAACCTGGAGGAATAAGGCTTTCTCTAATTCCTTGGCATTTTACATAGATAAACCAAGAAGTTTAATTACAGAATGTTTAATTAGAGACTGTATCTAAGATCATCAAAATGTCTACTACATTAAAAATCACATAACTTTCATTAAAATATGGATACCTAAGAAAAAAGATTTAGAAGCCAAATGGAAGCCCTGTCATTATTGCTTCATTTCATTGCTGCTCCAATTCATTTCATTTGAGTTTTGATGGGAAGGGCACTGGCGGCAGATCTTACTCTAATTAATACATTTCCATTTAAGATTTCACCCGTAATTATCCACTGTAGAAACATGAGGACCTGCCCAGGTTTAAATCAGCATGTCCCAGATAGCTCCATCATTCACCAGATGAGTACTTCAGATATTTTTATTGTTCAAAGAGGGATGCATAGCTATGGTGCATGGTGGGCTCATCTAGGCTGTGTTTATCTGGCAAGAGAAAACCTCCACTGACACATAAAGAGGTTGGTACAAATCAAATTTTCCATGTCTCTACTACAGATAAAGCATAAACTAAAACTAATGCCATAAAAAATGAATACAATACAAAAGTTTAGTCTATATTATTTTACCAAAATATGAGGATGTCATTGAAATGTGATGAAAAGGCTGGAAGCAGTTTGATGTGCCAGTAGAAGTCAGAGATAATTCTGGGTAAACTGTTGGATAGCAGCAGGTATAAAACTGAGAGCAGAAGGAAAATATATAAAACTCAGTAAGAAGGAAAACTTCAGAGTGAGATGGCATAGGTGAAAGATTAAATTATAGTCAGGGTTACGTAGAGCTTTGAAGAGGACTGGACATCCATACAGGTTTTTGACATTCTCTTTGAAAACTGAGACGCTGCCTGGAAAAAGTGACTCTTGCTTTCTGAATATTATAGGTGAATAATATCATTGCTTTGTAATATGGTTTTTAGGTAGTTTTGCTGGTAGGAGAAAATTCTTACTAATCTTTACACTTCACACATAGATCTCTCCATCAGGAATTAGTACCAGAGTATACACTTGCACTGACTCCTATGTGCAAGATATGGTGTAGAACTCCAGCTCAGAAGTGCATACTTTTCATAAAAATACTCCTTTGCTGAAGATTTCAGCAAATTTCAACAATTTATTTCTTTTCCATCCAATATTTATGTTTTCCTTGATAGATTCAGCTTAAATTCACATTATTTTGGGACCATCTTGTAATGTTTGCCTAGTATTTCATAGCACCTCCCAGTAAAAAGACATTAAGGTAATCTATGATACTATAAATAAGAAGCTTTTTTAAGAAGGTCCTTGAGTCATTTTGCTGTAATGACAGCAGGCCTCATTAAACAGCTGCATACACGGCACAGACTGGGGACGTTTGCAATGCTGGTGTGCCTGCATTTTATAACAGCCCCAAACGTGACCCCTGAGAACACAGTGGTAACAGAGACAAGGGACATAAATTGGATGCAAAAGGAGCAGGAGTGTCAAAGTTGGCCTCCCCCTGTGATGGGGAAGCAGCCTGAGCTACGGCTAGGGGGCTGCCTCCCTTCACGTCTGCTTAACGCTTCGTTACATGGTTCAGGCTGACCCGCTGTGCTCAGCAGGGTGACATTGTCCTGTGCATGACAGCCACATGCACAGTTCGTCTTTTCCTAAAGGAAATCCTATAGCTGTTTTGTCCAGAGTCTCCCAAGTGGTGTTTGTGTGTCAGCTCCTTCCATAATGATGCGTTTAGCTCTGTGACTCAGTTATGCTGCTCATGGCTCCTTCAATTAAGCTGCTGAAAGTTCAACTCATCATCGTATGGAGGCAAAACAGTCAAGTCAGTACATCCAGGCACACAGAGGTTTAACCAGGACTTTGTAATTTGCCACTGGACAATCTGGACTATGAATTTGTCTGCAAGTCATTTCACAAGGTCTGAAGGGTTACATCCTCCATGGGTCACTGAACACAGGTGAAGATTCTATAAAATATTGTTCCTTCAGCCCTTCACTGTGTACAGAATACCAGGCTTCTAGACTCCTGAATTAAAGCTGTAAATTTGAACTGTCAAAGCCCAAAGATGTTGGACTAGGCAGCAGGTACCTTTATGACATTTTCTTATTACAAGCACTGAGATGCAATTGCTTATGGAGGGCATTAAATCAAATTGTGGACAGAAGCTGCTACAGAAACACCCCAGGTTCCTGCATTACTGCGGGCACTGGCAAAACACTTGCAATTAACCTGCGTGGCCAGGGAGTTGGAATGTCGAAAGGCATTTCTTTTGGATGGATTTTGCCATCCCAAATTTAACTGTGCACCTGTGACTCAGACCAGTCGCAATTATCTTAATGAACTTAAGCCTTTGGAGCAACTATTTCATCAGGCTTGCAGGACAGCATCTGCTGCACTGCCTGGTTAGGCATGTGGTGCTCCAGTGAGTGATGCTGTATCTTCCCAGAATGGCTCAGTCACAGAGGAGCAACCACCTCAGGTGGCTGCTATCCATATCAGAAGCATAGAAGAAAGAATGATTTGACAAAATTAATGATGCTAGAAGACTACTGCAGTTCTGGATTGGTTATACAGTTACTGTTTTGCATCTTACACAACCCACAGCAGTTCAGCAGAGAGCTGAACTGTGCTGTTGGCAGATGCTTAACTTTGTGTTAAAAGTTTGGTGTGGACACATCTCTCAGGAGAGTAGAGGTGGACACTGTGCTGTCAGCCTCATTCAGCCAGGCCATGGCTTCCCAATCAGAGGAGTTTACCTGGACTTTGGTAATTGCTCCACTCATTGCTTCTTGTAGTCAATCAAATTTAATTCTGTCAGTGGATCCATTAATTACATGTTCTTGGTTTTATGTGGGGCTAATAGACCACCTAAGGCTTTGTGTAGATTAGTTAATGGTTTCTCCTGGCATTTTGCCTGTATCATGGTGGCAGGTGCAAAATGTTCCTTGCAAAAGCATATGGCCTATTGCTGAAGTACAGTGAATGCTTATGGGTTTTTGAAGGACAGGGTTAAAGGAGTATGTTCTTTATGATATCTATGAGCACAGTGTTAATTTTATAGTTCTTCTATAGCCTGAAATGCCTTAAAATTGCTGCTGAGAAAGCAAATACCTCAGAGGAAATAAATTATTGTAAGAGACATGGAGCAAAATAGTAATTTCAGAAGGTGCTTAAGCCAAATGGGAATGGTGATGTTGGGCAAACAGCCTAAAAAGCAGCACAGATCATTGTCTGTCTTGCACTGAAATGCAAACTTGTGGAGCAAAGTTTTTAGGCCAGCTGCATAAAAATGAAGGATTCTGTAGGGGAAGATAAACTGGTGTTGTGAATATTAATCTGCTAGTCATACTGCAGGAGAATTGTGGTTCTTTGTAGATATCTGGGTGCGAAACCCAGCCTAATGAGGTCAGTGGCAACATTTCTGTTGACTCGGTATTGGCAGGATTTCATTCTAATTCTTTAACTGGTTTTATTTCCTGTAAATAATCCCAACTAGAATTGAAAAAAATTTTTAACTATCATGTATTAATAAATCAGCAGCCAAACGAAATAACTACTGTTTTCTGATCATGTTTCAGCCTTCCCATTTATTTCTGGTTTCCTTCTTTCTCGTGCTATGTTGAAAACAAGTTAAAAATCCACATTTTCTGGAGATTTTGGGATGCCCATAGCAGGGTAACACATACTACGTTCTCCACCAAATGATTCCTGCCGTGTGTTCAGGCAGTGGTGGAGTCAAAAGCACAGCATTAGTTCAGCTTTGGTTCCCTCCACTTTCTGCTGATCCCATGAAATTGAAAAAGCAAGTGGAAAAAATCAAAAGATCTCATCACTTTTTCTCCAATTTAAAGAAGTAATTATCATGTAATGCAAAAGCCTGAGGTAAGCCTCAGAGTTGGATCTCTTACATGGCAATTTCCTTGAAGAGCTGTTGGATCACATTTTTGTATGGGTTTCTTCTACATATGACTATTTTATTGCATCTATTTATCCCAGTGACCTGGAATTCATTTATCTGACAAAGATATTTCCATGGCTGAGCTTCCAAACGTACAGAGAAAAGTATGATACATCTGCTTTTAGTTTGTCCTTTCTGTGGCTGATTTGAAAATGAACACTAGAGATACACAAGTAAAGCACAGAGGTTGTACATTGTTACTACCAAACTCCAGGTCGAAAACTTCTAGGTGGCAACAACTGTGCCAAACCACATAATTAATATGACTGTGATAAAGTGTAGGAAGGGCTGCAGTCAGTAGCCATGCAGTGTTTGTCAGGTGCTAAAAACCCAGGCAGGGATCTAGATCAGCTGATGAAAAATCCTTTAAATCTTCTAACTTGTTCTCAAGTCCTTCACACAGCATCATATAGTGCAGCTGAGACCTTATGTCCTCGCCTGAACAGTGTATCTAAGCAGGCAGCAGGGATGTCTTAGTTTGGAAGCTGACTCTTATGCATTTAGAGTTTCTAAAACGAAAGTGGGGCCTCTTTACGCCTTTGTCAGGCAAAACTCTAAAGGAATTAGGACAGAGAACAAGTGAAGTGCTGTTATATCCTGGTGCTGTGCTGAAACACGCTCTTTTCTTAGAAGGGAAAATCAGTTAAATGAATGGAAACTTTGGGCCCCTGATGGCTGCTGCTTGCACTCAGGGTTCAGCATTTGCTGCCTAAATGCACATCACTTCTGCCAGAACAAATGAATATTTCCCTGATTAATCAGTAGCCCTCAGGGAACTGCTCTTTCTGCACATATATTATGATCATTAAGAAGCTTTGCTATCCTGTGCTTGTTGCAGGATGTGGAAAACACAAAGTAAATTGTGCAAAATATACTGTTTATTAGACACATTTCTCTGTATCTCTTTCAGTAATGGTGTAATTTGGTATCCTGAGATGACAAATGTGGTATTTAAGTTCATTTTTCTGCGCTACCCCATAAATGTTAGTAACTCAAACATTTAAATGCAGGAAGATGGAAATGCTGTGGGTTTATTTTTGTCATCCCTGAAGGAAGCCTCCCATCACGGACTAACCCACCCTGGTTGTCCTGCCTGGGGCACTTCTCACTGCTGTGTTGTGGGGCTGGCAGTCTCGGTGCCTGTGCCTGCAGCAAAGGGGGAGTCCCAGCACTCAGCAGGGTGGTGAGGAGCTGGGCAGGCACAGCTGAGCTGGGATGCCTGAGGCTGGGCTCTGCTCACCCGCTGGAGTCAAAGAAACCCAGCTGCCTGGCTGACGTCCCTCCCAACAGCATCCTTACACCCCCACATACACACACCGATCCACTGGGTCACCATAACCTGCAAACCAGCACAGATATACTGGAAGGTTTGCCAGGCTCCCTCTGCTCTCCTGGCTACGCCAACCCTACCCACACCTGATACCTCAACATGGGAGAGTTGTGCTGGGCAGCATCGTTGGCTTGGACACAGCACTGGCACAGGGGCAGGGCAGAGGATAGAGTCCTTTACTATATTTGAAAGCCCAGCTTTCACTTTGGAAGCAAATTACTGGTTAAATCACATTTGACAGACTCCAGAGTAATTGCTGTGTGAGCAGTGCTTGAGTTTAGGTGGCAGGCGTGACTGCATGTTCACCTCACAATTAGGTAGTTCATCCCATCCAAGCAAGCAGCTCACCATTGTATGGCATTGGACACCTAATTAAACAGCAAATTAAAATGAATAGGTCCCCCTTCCACTAGCATAAGCACCTAATTCTGGTACTGCATAAGGCTTGCCCTACTGCAAGATAAATTATTTGCTTTTGGGCAACAAGGTGTATCTCCTTCCTGCCAAGCATTTGGCCATTTCTGAAGTGGGGCCATCACACCATAGAGGGCATAGACTGGGTCTCTTGTTCTTTCCTCTCGATTTCCATTTTCCATGGAAAGGACACTCAGGCCTGCAGGGTGGATCAGGACAACCCATGTGGAGGCTGTCTTCTGTGACCTAGGCTGAGATGGCGAGAGAGAGGTCACAGGGCTGGTTGGTGGCAGAGCCTTTCCTCTTTTGTGTGTGTCTAAAACACACAAACATCACCACATCCTGCTGTCAAAATATTGCTCACCAAGACAGAGATGAGAGGTGGCTGTACAGGAAAGCAGCCATTAAATGCTGCAATCACAGGGCTGGAGTGGCTATGCTGCCCTGAGCTCTGTGAGGCACTTGGAGCCCAAGTGAAAGGAAATGGAAAACTGCAGCTCCATTATTTCAAAGCAGATTGCAGAGTTAGTCCTCTGCTAGCAGAAAGAGCCCTGGTCCTTCCAAGCTGACCTGAAACCTGTGCTTACCTGTAACTGTCTTTTGGTTTAGGAAACTCAACAGAACCAAACTCACTGACTGGGAGAAACTTCCAGAAATTTCAGCTTGTGGAATTCTTTCCACTAATGCTTTTCTCACATGAAAGAGAATGTGGCTGTCTGATATGTTCCCCTGCTGGCCCTATATTGATTTATTTTTTAAAGATGAAAATATATAATGCAGTGTTCTTGAAAAATTAGAAAAACAAATCAGCCTGGAGCTCAATATCGTATGTAATTTTTTAAATGTTAGCTAAAGACTATGTGAAAGGGAAGAGAAATCTGCATTTTTTTATTACAAGATCTGAGCTTAGAAACTGGTTTCACTTCCCTGACCCCGTGCACTGGAGGGCGCTGCTTTTCTGGCACTCTCACGTTAGCAAGGTCATCTGCACTCCAAGGAGCAACTCAGAATTCATAAGTGGAGTTTCAGCAGATAAAAAAGAGAAGACAGACTGATTTGCAGGTTTTTTACATAAAGGAGAAATTCAGAGACATTTCCAGTGCACATGGCCCTCACTATGGTTGGGGTCTTAAGTAGTTTGCTAAGAAAGATCAATGTTTATTTTATTTAAGCATTTCAGCTCCCCTTAAAAAAAGAAAATCTAGCAAATAAATAAAGTTCAGTGTCAAAAGATCCACAGCTGCACTATTCTCTGTATTAATAAAACAAAAGGAATAATACAGATGTCCTTGAGAGTAACTTTCTTAGACAGATAAAATGGTGATTAATGGGAAATTTGTTCTTGCCAGAGGTGGCTATCAAGTGTAAGCAAATAAATGGTATGATTCCATTCTTGCAGTCTACCTACCATAAATATTATTACTTTGGTAATAGGAAGCTCTAATACTACTGCCCATTCAAAGGTTAAGATTCTGAAAACACCCTTGCCCTAAGGTTATTCTGTTGATGATGTCATTTACTATGATGCCACAGGAAAAAAAAATGGTATGGCAACCAATTCAATTTAGCTATAAAATAATTTCCAGAATATAATGTTATTTTCTGATGGTGTCACTGCACCTTGTCAAAATTAGCCAAAGATCTTAACCTCAAGAAATGGAACAGCCTTTATGAAGCTGGGTTTTAAACCTGATAAAGTGCTGGAACAAATAAATGTGGGTTATGTCCCTTCTGATGCATTTTAAGACATCTTCCTATAGGCAGCAGTACATGTCCTGCAGCAGCTTGCCTCCTTCCTAAGCACTGTGGGAAGCAGAACATTGCCAGGAGGCACCAACCTCCTGCAGTTCTTAGCACTTGCCTAAAGTTACTTTCACAAGAGACAGCAGATTTCCAACGCTGCCTTAACTGGAGATAGAAAGACACCCTCTCTCCTCCTCCTCCCCCCCCCAACATTCAACTGTCCCCACAGTTTTATTTATGGATTTTCTATTTCATGGTCCAAATATATTAACTAAGTTATTCTGTCAAGAAATATAAATGATGATCATTTGTTAGCTGCACCACTTGAATAATTGCATCAAAGTGTAATAAAGTTATTGAAGGGATTTATTAACCTGATGAAGTAACTCATTAAATCTTTCAGATGCATTAGTGAAGGAGGAAGTGTGGGCCTTTTGGTCTAATTGGAGATGGGAAATTCTGCAGCTGGGCCAACCTGATAAAAATGATCAGATATCCCAAATCACTTAGCTAGTAATTTGGGGCATTTCTATCACTACTCTGGATTTCTACATTATTTTTCTAACCTAAGTAGCTCTGCCTCAGAACTCAATTACTTCTTTTGTTTTACTATGGCCTGAAGTTACACCTGTAAGTTTACAAGGTGGGAGCTGAAGCACACATCGGTCAATGATGAGTTTCTTGCCCCATAGAGAAGGGACATGAGCCAAAAGCTGCCTTTTGAAGTGCACTAGAATGGCAAACTGTTGCAGTTGATGGGGCCACTGCAAGCAGTGACTTGTTCAGGTACCTATAAAGAGTGTCCGCAGTGGGAGGTGAAGAGCTCACCATGTCCTTCCTGCTGGCAGGCTGACAGTCTGCTCAGCAATGAGATGCCAGGTGAGTTTTGGCTCTTCCAGCAGCCTTGGATTAAATCAGCCTCTTGTGTGAGATGTGGCTGGTGGTTCTTGTAAGTAGAACTGTCTGCTGCTAATTGAGTGTGTGACTTGACCAGCACGACCTGCCTGGTACTGTTTTGACCGTGTGCCTTAACAGGACACATTGCTGTGTAAGACTTGGCTAATGAATGCAGAGGTCAAGCCAGCTGAAGTCAAAACGTTAGCTTGGCTGCACTAATTCATTTGCACAGACAGCAATCAGTACAAGCAACCCTTGCTCAGGAGGAAAATAAAGCTGGATAGTAGAAAGAGGATGCAGTGACCGAGGGAGGTCAGAGGGCAGCACGCCGGCAGGCTTCTCTGAGGATCAGCCCTGGGATCACCTGCTGCATTTCCAAGCAGTTTGCTATCCATTTCCTATCTGCAGAGCATCTGTTTTAAGCCAGAGCTGATCCCTTTTATAAGGTTTTTAAAGGTTAGGAAAACCACTGCATGAGCACGGGCTGCACTTTTCCAGTTTGCAGCATTAAAAAGCTTCCAAGTACTCAGTATTACAATTGGAGGTGCTGCTACAATGGAGTCTACCATATGGCTACAGCTGTGTGGCACCTGAGCTGTAAAGAGGGGAGCTCGGGAACAGACAATTATTTCCAACATTACTTGTGGTGTGGCTGATTTATGGTGGGCTGGAATCAGCAGCGTGAAATGAGGGTAGTTACAGAACTGTTTTTTATGATCAGGTGGCAGTATGTGGGCTTCTGCTGACTGATGACATTCACAGGACTAGGACATCTGAGAAACAGAAAACTCTGGCTTCAACCCCCTGTCAAGGAGCTTTTATTAGGAGGTCTGAAAACATGCCATTTGTGTCTTCCTGGTAGTTCCTGTGCCCTGGGAAAACTGAAGCTGGTCTTTGTAGCTTAAATCAATTAGAAGAAGGATGTAGGATGCCTTTTTTGTTTTAGGCACATATTTTTCATGGTTGCATTCCAGATAAAATGCTGTTCTGTCAGGGATTCTAATCACCTTTCAGCCATTTATGTAAAATACATGTCTCTGAAAGAGGTAATGAATGTGATATCCCTGAGGCTTGAAGACTGCCGGGATGTGAAGTGCAACTGTAATGAAGTGAGACATGGGCATTATTCTCAGGCATGAGGCTTCCCACCACCACTGACTCGTCTGCCACATCGTGTGTCTCTCTGAGACGTGGGAGACAAGGTATAGAATGTGCAAAGTCGAAATAAATTCACTCTACAATGCTTTACAATAAGGTCACCTCTGATGTAAGGCTAGTATTTAATGGCCACCAGCTTCATTATAAATCTGTTTTCATGAGCATCTGCCCTACTGAAATTGTGAGTCTTGGGAGAGGTGGAAAGACTGATTTAAAAGAGACCTGTGAGGTGAGCAGGTGGGGAAGAGAAGGGAGCAAATGTGTCATGTCAAACCGTGACATTTCAGGTGATCTACACATCACTGCCTGTCTTTTGGACCTCAGCCCCTGCTCTAAACAGCTATTTAAGAACTTGGAATTGACAGCCAGAGCAGGAGCCAAGACCTGCTGCTGGCTGGACAGCATCTCCCCTTCTGAGGTGAGCTGGCTCCAAAGGAGACACAATATGCTGCAAGGAAACTTGTCTGTTCCCTCTTTACTTCCAGCTGCACATGGACCCAGGTGGACGCTGTTCCCTGCTAGGGAATGCATCAGACGGTGAACTGGAGCTGCCCTTGTTCTTAGCCAGAACATCACAAGAGGAAGTATTAATTTAAATTTTCAGTCATCAATTTCATTCCCTGCTTATGCTGAGAACATACTGGTTTCGGCATGGATAGGTTAACTGAGAAAGCGTTTGCCACCTTTACTTCTATTTGTAGAAATGGAGTGGAGCAGTTAACCAACATGCACTGCTTAGAAAATGTGCACCCTACTATGTTCACCTAAAATAGAACTACTGAAATAGGCACTTTTTATCAGTGCTTCTTAACTGTTGGATAAAATGTAACATCGAGATAAGGGAACACAGGCACGTTCCAGGCATAATACATTCTGAACATGCTGCTCTCATATAAAGACTCCAACACTTAAATATGTCAATATCATATTATTAGTCTGTTACTGTGCTTGCTGTTCTGAAAGAGGTGAAGTGAACATGACTTAGAGAATTTCCCAAAAATTAAATAGAAAATCTATATCATTATTGAAGCAATACAAACCAGGAAAATCATAATGGCCTCCAAACTAGAGTGCATCTGACAGTCCCCATTTCTTAGGTCTCTGAGTCTTGTACAATTTTGTGTAAGTCTGCTATTTTGAGAAACATTAGCTCTTGTCTCTCCCTTTTACAGTCTGCTAAATAGGCTGTATATCTTCTAACCTTGCAGATGACAAAATGCACTCCTTTACCACAGCCTACACAGTGCTAGATCATTTCAACCTTTTTGAGTAAATGACACACAACTCTATAACTGCATGATTAGGCCCATAGATTACCAGATTACAGCTATAAATCTTCACCATAGCTACCACTCACTTGGCAGAAATAGTGAAGTTTCATCATTTATTCTCATGTAGAAAACATGCTGTGAAATGCAACCTCAAAGGTCACTGGGATGGCATTTCCTTTTGTAGACCTTAGTAAACTCACAGCTAATGCAGCAATTACACAGCCCAATTACCTCTGTGTTGGCTTCAGAGAATTTCTTGTCCAAAGTCTGGACAGTTGGATTCCACTCCCTTCAGTTAATAAGTGAGGTAGACTCAGCTATTCATACAATTGTTGGACATTTCTGAAACAGGCTATTCGAACAATAAGGGCCCATCTGAATGAGGAAGTTGTGCCAACAGACCTTGAATGGGGTATTTAAGTAGCACTAAAAGGATGTGCGCAAAAAAGGTGCATGGGCACTCTTATTTCAGAGCTAGTTTTGTCTAAATTAACCTGTTCCTATTCCACCTAAATCCTACTTAGATAGAGAACATTGTCCAGCTTTTTATAGACATATATTCCCCAGGAGATTTGCATATATATACATCTATAAAAATACAAATTACTGTATCCGATGCAGTTCCTCAGCTTGTGAGCTATAGTCACATACTCAGCATTTATTTAAAGATAGACTTTGGAGACATTGCACAAACTAATACATTTCCTTTGTTAGCTAACAAAGGAGTTTGACAAGCTGCATAGCTTTCATTATAACCACATTTATATTATAGCTGCTAACTCGTGAGTTGCACCATTTAGAAAAGCTAGAAAAGGAACTGGTATAATCTACTTATTTGGCAACAGTCCAGCACTGATACATGCTCTTCAAATCACAACATGTTTGACTGAAATGAAGCCAAATTTTTAGAAAGGAGAAGAGCTAAACTGTAATATGTTAGAAGGGGCTGTATCACTATTACAAGTTCCAGCTCTTTGTTCAGTTAAAAAAAGAAGATAGCTACATTTTGATACCAAGCATATGGGCGTTATTATCCCTTTTCCCTGCTCTCCATTTTGCTTTCTTTGGAGGAAATAATTGCTAAGGCTGCTTTCAAGAGGTTGAACTATAGGTACCTGACATGCACCTCTCAGGAGTTCAGCAGAGTAGAATGGCATTTAACAGTGGTCCCTGTTTGCCTGGCCCCTGGAAAGGTTTGCTTTCAAAACAGGAGGATTTTGTCTGGATTGTTTTGTCATTGCAGGTCACTTTCCTGTTTATTTCATTTATACTCCATTGGCATTTAAAATGATGCCTACTGGTTTTAGATGTATTTCAGCTCTCACCAAAATTACTCTAGGTCATTTCTCCTTTCCTGAAGTAGACAAAAGGAAATCACTAATTTATGGATAGCCCCAAATTCCATCTTGTTTCTGTCTGTACACTCATGTGCAGCTATTACCAACAGTAGCTGTGACCTTGGATCTTGCTTAGCATTGTCTTTAGGTTTCCAATTGTTGGAAGAGACATACAGGTATCTCCTTTTTGTAAAAGGGACTCATACCACCTATGTCAAAAATATCCTAAATGTAGGAACCCTTCAGGCATGCCACAAACATTTTGCTTGGGAAGAATGCTGGAGAGTACTAAGTGTAGGCTAGCCAGTGCAGTAGGACAAGAGATGGTAGTTTTGAAGATACGTGGCTGTGTTACTGGTGGAAAGGTTTTCTCACTGCTGCTTAGACATTAGCTGTATTTCTGGCTTTGTGTTGGAGTATCTGTGGCTTTGGATCAGCATCTGCTTTCTCATTTAAAATTGTGTAAGTAAAATCACATAAACAGAAGGAAAAGCTTAAGAGGAGCTAATAGAACTATTAGATTAATAAAATGTATAAACCTGAGAGGAAATGTGTTATTCAAAGTCAACTGCATAAGAAGCGTAAGAAGAGCTGCCAGCTTTAGGAAGAGAGGTAATGGATTATATATGTGAGAGGAAACTTCTTGATGAGATGAGAACTGCTTTAGCAGTTTAAGCCCTGTCAATAAAAATGTTCCAAGAAGAGAGAAGACTGTGATAATCTGTAATAGGGTTGGAATAATAGTCTTGCTTGCCTACGATCCAGCTCTGATTCTCATGATTGTCTGATATGTCCCACAATTCTGCAATTAATCCGTCACTGTCGCAAGTACCAGGAATATAATATACTCCTAAAATAAGCAAATTAAACTTGTAAGACAAACTAACCTTCTTACAGCAGGTAATTTCAGGAAGATAATTCATGCACACAGCATATTTTACTACTGGTGATCAGTATTACTGCTACACATCGTCTAAATATATTAACAAAGACAGTAAAATAAACCAGCTTTTTTCCTGTCTGTATAATATTTGTGGTCTGTCCCTGGATTTCCATCCATTTCAATATTAGGATGGAAGGATACATATAAACTTAGTCAGGTTTTCACATTCCTGCCTCACGAGACAGAAAACTATTCAATTATTATGTTTCATACACTGAAACCTCCACCACTTTCACCAAAAGAAGTGGGAATAGAAATGGCCAGGTTTTGTGCATGGTGTTTATGAGAACTGTACATTGGTGCCCTCTACACACACTCTGCAGAACTGCATTACTTTGGATTGGTTTGAAATAAGCTTGAAAACAGTATGTGATAGATTTAAATAATTAAGCAGTATTTCAGGAGCTTGATGAAATGAATGAACCATTGCAATGACAAAGAATTATAGTTTATTAGATTCTAAAATAGCAGAAAATTCTATTTTCCCTGAGTAGAAGTGTCATTGATTCAGTATTACCAACAATTTACAACTTTCTCTACAAAATGCCATTTTCCCTAAAAAGAAGTGTCCTCCTTTCTAATAATATCTTATCCCTTTTAATTATAGTTATTTTATTTAGAAATTGACAAATTCAGGAATCTATTAAAAAAAAATAATAGATAAAACATATTTTTTAAGCCTTGGGCCTGCACAGGGAGCAGAAGCACAGTGCAGAGGTCCTGTCTTGGCTAGGAAACCTTTCAGAGTAGAAACTACTATCTACCATCTGGTTGTAAGACACCAGTGAAGTAAATAGGATGAGGGTGAGACTATAACTGTCTGGGAGGACAGAAGATTAGAAAGTAGAAATGAAGAGTGACTTACAGTTGAACCAATGCACATGAACTGGGCTTCAGACTGCCTTGAAGTCAGCAGTAGCTGTGACTTACTAGTGAGAACTCAGGTGACGAGGACCTAGCAATAACAAACACCATGTGTCAGGTAATTAAACAACAAAAAAAGCCTGTTTCTAACAAGACCCAGGAGCTGATGGGAATCAAATGAATCAAATGATCAGTCAAGCCATGTTAAAAAAAGCACTCCAGCTATCCATTTTAGCAGCAAGTCCCCTTTACCCTCCATATGCTTCATGCTATATAACAGTCCCAAATCTGCTGCTGAACCTTCTCATCATCCTGGATAACAGCAGGCTTACACTACACACAATGGTAAGACGCTTTCACTACTGTATCCTGACACTTTTAGAAGTGATGTTTGTTGTTGGAAAACCATGCAGAGGCGTGTTATATGAGGAGCCTAAATGGAGCCCCACTGTTTCTTTGTGTGCTTTCCCAGCTAACGGCACTGCTGATAGACAGCACTATTAAGTAGTCATTAGCACCATGGCTGAAAGCTTGGCTTCTGCTGGTAATAACAGGCTATTCAATATTTTGAGCCTGTGTAAGAAAGAGGGCACCTAAATGAGAATAATGAGGTCATTCTATGACATGCCTGAGGATATGAAACCATGGGTAACTTTTTAGCCTGTTTGATATCTGAACACATTACATTTGACTATGACAGATTATTTCTAGCCTTCAAAACCGAAGCATCTTCCATTAAGTCACACCATACAACATCAGCACATACAATAATCAAAACACCAGTGCCCCCATAAAGCACAACCTTCAAAATAATTGTGTAAGACAATCAAAAAGAAAACATATGTATGGACGGATATGTGAAGTACAGCGAGGGCTTGAGATAGTGTCAGGAAAACAGCAAATTGTAACAGCAAAGTTTAAAAGGGTTTTATGATATAAAGATTGCTTCCAATTCTGCACAATATTTTCTTTCACTGGATGAGATGCACGGACTATTTTGGCTTTGAAAAGATGAACAAACTGAAATTCTAATTTCAGACCTGCAGCTTGCTTGGAGCAATTCTGTTTCTCTTAAAACTGGCTCACTTTCTGTTGCATATGGGCCCAACATTTCACAGCAGGTTTTGCACCACAGGGCTATTTCAAGATTCTTTATGTGGTCGAGCAGTCTGGGTTTGAGTGGGGCTACGCTGTAGCTGTCTATTAGGCAGGACATTGTTCTGCTTCCTAAAAGTATTAGCTCACAAGTGAATGCTACAACCTGCCTAGATCTATGGATTAATACACTTTAGTTTGTTGGTCAGATTTAGTGTTTAATACTCTCAAAGTTTACAACAGCAGTAGGAAAAGTCTCCTTTTTTTCTGGTTATTCTCCAACGTTGCTTCCTATGTTTCTGACTACAGAGGCAGTGCTCTGGGAATGTTCCTGGGCATGCAAGAGTGTCACACAACTTTCAGACTCTGCTACTGAACAAAAGAAGCGTGCTGGCCCTTAGCTCTCTTCCTTCTTTTGGGAAGTAACTTTTGCTACATGAGATGTTTGTGTGTGTTTCTAGTTTAGCTTCAGTTTTACTGTATCTTCATTTTGTGTTGAGTAGTGTCATATGTGTGTAGTTAAGGGAGATCTGTGAAATACCACTTCTTCGTATTTAGCTTCAGCTTCTGTACGTTTGTTTAATGTTAGAGCTTAATTGCACAAGCACAGCTGCTAAGAACTCAGTGCTCAGTTTTGGGAGCTCACTCCTGCCCTGGCACCTATAGCAGGTGTAGCAGGTTGAATACCATTGGGTGTTGCCTGTGCTGGGGAGGATCTTTCCTTTCACTTGCTGCTGCAGCATCACCTTCACACACCATGAGCCTGGGGAGAGGGGATGGGCACAAGGTCCTTTCCTCCAGAACCCCTGAAAACTTACTCGTAGAGGCTTAAAGGAAAGGAGAGTGATTGCGAGAGCAAGGGCAGGTAAAAACACTTTGCCCTCAGAGATCTCCACTTACTGGAGATGGTTTCTTATGGTTTCTCTTTGTGCCCATACATGAGTTACCCTAGAGGGAAACCAACTAGCAAGTTTGCTTCTGTTCCAGTTTCTCTCCTTTTAATTTCTATTTTCTTGGTGTTCAAGATTTTTCACAAGGGATTAACTCGGGATTTCCACTTAGACTACAAGAAAAGCTTTAATTCAAATTATTCAGGGACTTTACAGGCTGTGTGTTAAACTTTTTTACTTCATCTAACTCTCAAGCTTATTAAAGTGGTTTTTTTTAATTAAAGAAGATTAATGAGTGATTGCCCTTTTTTGTGGACATCTTTAAGATTAAGCCTCTTCAATATTATAACTGGGAGTAAGATGCACATGCCCTACCTGAAAGGTGATTAAACATAATGTTTGTTTTATAATCCTAATGCTTCATTAGATGTTTGCTGGTTACAAATTATCTATCAGCTCAAACATAACTGTTAATTCTGATTACCTCTATTCTTGAATCACTAACAATCCGCCCTGAATTTGAACAAAAGACTATCCCAGAAGAATGGGTAGGTAGGAAAAGGGACTGTGTCATGGTATCTTTTTGGTACATAAAATAAAGCCTTTTAAAATACGCTATAGATTTTTAAATACATTGGTAAGTCATTAACAGAAAGGATAAAATGAAAAAAATGGGCAGAAACAGGCCCTGAGAGCTATACCTGGAAGATTTTGACTCATCTTTATCATAGTCATGATTTATACCTTGGGCAGGCTTATTTTCAAAGTTTGAAAAGTGGTTCTGCTGTTCATTAAATTAATTGCATAAGCCATGATATTGAAATATAACATGTATTCATTAAAGACTGTAAAATCTATGAAGTTCTATTAAAAGCCAGCAGCCAATACAGACTGTCATTGCAGGAGGCAGGTTGGCTTTCCAACATCAAGAGGTGGCTTAATACAAGCTTTACTTGTATTTCAGACATATTTCTTCATTATGCACTGGATTAATCTGCTTCTGCGTTTGGCTAGGAGGAGTAAGAGATGACTCGCTGGGAGAGATTTCCCACTACTTTAACTCAGTGCCTTTATGTACTGAACCTTTAGATTTCTACAGCATGTCCTGTCATATTCATTGTGTGTTTCTAGAGCCCAAGCAGTCAAAATTAGGCCGCACAGGAGTGTTAGATCTTAGTATTTTAGGTCTCAATCTTAGTTCAAATTTTTCTATAATCCTTACATTTACAGAGAGAATTCAAAAAGCTGTACTAAAAGACTCCAATGCTAAATCAATGCTAAATAAAAAGAAGACAGATTGTCCTGGTCTTCATCACACAATCTTTGGGTCAAATGCGGATTTCTTTAAACAATTTGAGTTTGTCATCATGAGATCAGTGAGAAAGTGCTATTAACAGAACCTAATCTGCAGAATCTGAAACTCCTTTTAAAGTCCTTTTAAACTCTTTCATTGAACGATTTTATTTGGCAGAACAAAGTAATTGTTTGTCTCAAGTACAAAAACGCTATTGAGAAGAAAATCAAGCTGGTTTGGAATCTGCAAACTTAGGAATTCTTCTCTTCTGGATTCCATTATATCCGAATCATCTTACTTTTTAAATGGCTATGTAATTTGGATCACAACGTTTCCGAAGTTCTGTAATGGGCAAGAGTTCTCATGAAAATATCCCAATGCCAACTCGCTACCATGTTATGACACTGCTGTCCATGAGAGGTAATTATGACAAGGAAGATAATCTCCCAATCATGAGAGTTGCTTTGTTAAGCTATGACTTTTTCCATTGATTTTAATATAACAGATTTGCCTTTCTAAAAGGATATTTTTGCAAAGGAATTAAATGTCCAATAATAACTGGTGTTTTTTTTTTTTCTCCTTTAGTGTTCATAATGGCTTCTGGGCTTTTGGTTTACCCTTTTGGTTTCAACTCTGCTACTGTGAAGAGATTCTGTGAGAATTCAGACATCTACTATGCAGGAGACTGCCAGATTGGATGGGGGTATATGCTGGCAATTGTTGGGGTCATGTTGTCTGTCTTTTTACCATTCTTTGCAAAATATGCACCAAAAGAGCACATATCTCCAACTCCGATACCTACTATTTTATAGTATTTTATTACTGTTTAAGAACAGAACATTCCTGTCTACAGGCAATGGGCAGAAATTATTATAGCACTTCCATTTAGCGCTATTGCTAAAGAGAAAAAAGGAGATGGGGAAGAGAAGGTCAGAATCACAAAGACCAAAAGTGCATTGATAGTCTTCCGTAAGTATGAGCAGCGAACACTCTGGAATTGAAGATTAATCAGCAGCCTTTATACTGCTCTAAACATATAGTGGCATAATGCCTTAGACAAAAACAATCTGTTTATCCTCAAAACATCTGTCTACCTCCCAGTTTCTTTTGTGTCTCAAACTTGTCTTCTAAAAGCTTCAATTCACTTTTTATATATTATTAAATGTCAAAACTTTTATGAACCCGATAATTTTAAAGTCAATAATGATATTTTGTTAAAATTATTTTGATTAGTGAAAAAGCACCTACTAGTAGCCACGGCCTAAAATTAAGCTGAATATCTAAAAGGAATTGTATACAAGAAAAGGTTTCTTTTTAATCTATGTATATTAGTAGCACCTGCATATTGCAAGTTATCAGCACACTTTTTACTACTGATCTAATCTTCAAGATTTAGTCATCTTCATGAAGACTTGCATAAAATTTAGATTAGTTTTTTTCAGAGAGAGAGAGAGAGATCTGACTGCTTCCAAAGGCTTTACAATGGTTTAATAGTTTAACAGGGAAAAAGAATGTTAAGAATTTGTTTTCTGTATTTCTTAAATTATAATTTAGGTGAACTTTTACAAAATTATTTGAACTATTACAACTGGAGATTTGGGGTTTTGTTATGTGTTTCTTAAGGCTGAAAAGAAAAATCTGTTTACGAAAATGCCCAATGGCCCTTTTATGTAATGAAAATCAAGCCAGAATGAACCAGATTCTAATATTTCCAATTCTATTAAGAGCCCATTATTGTAAAAGCAACCCCAAAAGTGAAGTGAAATGCTACTGAACATGACTAATAAGAATCTGATGCTGTGTCAATAACCTGCAAATGGCCACATTTCATGAGTTTGTATGTGAATTTTGTGAAGTCTGATTTCCACAATAGCAGTGAATTCATTACTATCAAGCATTGAAATAAGTGCACTTGATTGCCTTAAGCAAAAGAAACATTGGGTTCTAATCTCACCCCACTGTTATGTTTTTCATTTAAATTAAAATTGAATTCTAATTCTATTCTCATTTTATTTTCTATTATTTATTTAAAAAAAAAATCACATAGATTATATTTAATTCAGAGCTGTACTTCTTAGTTTTGTATTTTGGCACAAACCAAGTGATCAAATTTATTATTCTTCGCTGAGTCCAACTGATTCCTGAATTTTTTATTTTTTTTTTTTTGAATGGAAAGGGTACATGTAGGGACAGACAGAGACACGTTGAGGATGTATAAGAAAACTCGAACAGAATAATCACTGTGTTTTAATAAATGTCAAAGACTTCTGCAGCCTTGTTTACATTCCTCACCCTTCTAAACATCAATGGAACGTTGCATTGTTTTCCAAGACAATTGTGTGTTGTTACATTTTTATGCACTCTAAAAACAAATCCTGCATGTAAATGTAGCAAGTTCCAAGACTCATCTTTGAAAGCGAGATTTCAGTGTGGAATTAAGTACATTGAGAAAGAGAGAGAGCACAAGCTATGTGGGTTTGCTCACAGTGACTAAGGAATTAAATCTTCCACGTATTTAACAAAATAGGTTGAAGGAATGCCACTAAAGTAAGAAGAATAAATTTCAGTCACTTTGTATAGTAATGTGCTTTTCAGTAATGTCGCTTTTTTTAATGAACGGCTGAAATTGGTAATTTTCATATAATAGTCAGAAAAGTGAGGAATAACAAACAACATGTAAAGAGAAAATAATCACCGCAAAGTAGAGAGACAGAGATGCAGGCTTTTCTTTCCTAACCAACCTGTGCCTTTACACTAGAACCATTATACAAGACAGGATCAATATGGTTAAAAAAAACCCAACAACAATCAACCAACAACTGGAAAATGTTGAGTGATGTGTATAAACTGTATTATGTAGGGGGTTTCTGTTTTGTGTAATGTTTACGACTGTTCACTTACTGTTTCACTAGAAAAAGTGATTTGTTAGTGTAAAGTAGAAAATTTTTTGCAAAGATCTAAACACTAATGGAAAGTAATATTATTTTAGATTTTTATTAACAGCCATAATATACCTAACAGACACAAATGACCTATTCCTCTCATAACTGTCACATGTGCACAACTGGAACCATCAGACAACTAAAATCAGTAGGACTGCATCACTGATGCCACGCACAGATGCTTGCAGGACTGTTCCCGTAGTTCCAGCTTCCTTTGTAGTTTTAAATTACTGTTACAGTGGCGTCTTACAAGTTACAACACTGCTGTACCAAATCCTTTACTTCTTAAAACTCAGCTTCTTCTGTTGTGAATATCGTTGAGCTTTACATCCTGTAATATTCTGCATCTTTTATGAGTTAAGCTAATGCTTCCATCTGGAACTTTCTTTAATATTTTATAATATTTAAAGGAAATCCAATATATGTATATGACCTCTACAACTGGATAGACAAAACTCCCCTTGAACCAGCCACGCTCAGAACCAGCTTAGCACAGAAGGTAGAGATGATAACACAAGTGATTCTTAAGCAGTTAGTAAAGCACATACTTTAAATCCTCAACTGGAACCTTAAGGGGAGTGTTGCTAACCACACATATGCTAACACTGACAGATCACTTTTTTAAATAAAGACTGTCTGCGTGTTAAACTGTGTAAAAGCGTTTTCCTGTTACAAGTCAAATGATTTACTGGACCAGGTTCAAGTTTTATTCTAAATACATAATTTTTTAAGTGTAACTAAAAGCTGTATTTTCCATTAATGTGTTTCTGCGTTGACTAGCTGGCTCCTTTTTAGAATATTGACTGTTTTCTGTATTTGACTCGTTGGATACAATATTTCAATTATTTTAAATGTGAATTTCCAATTGCCAACACTGTATAATAAAATAAATCTAAAAAGATATCACACTGTTCACTGTTTTCTTGAGAACTCTTTTGTTTTACAATTCCCTATAGATCTGGTACAAAGCTTTCGAAGTAAGGGAACTAGCTAAGGGAAAAGGAAAAAGAAACAGCAGGAATAATCTACAAAAGTCAGTGTTTGAAGGCAAAGAGACAAAAACATGCACATGGACTACCCCTCATGAAAGATGTTGCTATGGCAAAGGCAAGGAAGTTCTGTGTTCAAATAATTATTTCTCCCCAACTTCCTCAGAGTCCTTGGGCAATCTTCCTACAGCTTCAGGGTCTGTGGCTGTTTTATACAGGTGTTATACTGATTATTTATTTAAGAAAACCCATGAATCAGATAACATATCAACGGGAACCATATGAATACCTAATATATACAGCTGCATCCTGTGAAGTATTTCTGTATTATCTATTATGTTTATTTCTGGAAAAGCTTTTACACGTGTTCTTGTAAGCCGGCAAAGGAAAGGGAATCTGTTAGCTGGAACTGAAGTGGAATAGACTACCTTCTTCCTACCAAAAAGCAGCTTTAATGCAACATGCAGTCAAAGAGAACTTTGCAAAGAAGGATATAGTCAAAATCTTGAAATAGGTATTGAAGGAATTTCTAAATATTGAAGATGATGAAAATCAATGGCAATCTGAATTAGTATTGATGATCTTTTTCGAAGCCACTTGCGCTACTGCAAAGCTTAAACATTTTAATTCAGAATTTCTCCAGTAAAATCTAATCTACTAGCTAACAACCCCCTGTTATTGCATATTTAACTGGGAAAGATAAGCTATGAAATGTAGTAGTGGAAACAAAACACTGTTACTAACATTTGTTGGGTAACACAGCATAGTGCTCTTTCGAATTATTTAATCAGATTTTCAATATTAGGGTTGGTAAATGCTTTAGGATATTCAGCCTTTACTGGTAATCATTAGTGAAAATTGGTTCTGGGCAACCCTTCCGACTTCTAAATTTCAATCACTGTTTTGACATACGCTGTCATCTCAACATCTGCAATTTTAACAAATTCCTGGAAAGTGTTTTGTTCTTGAATAGTTGCTGGTCTTACAGAGACGCACTTGAAAATGTTCTTTTTTGCATCATAGTTCCCCATGCACCTGTGTACTCGGCCTCTAATTAGTCTCGGAAGCTCCCGGTCCTTCATCAAAAGCATAATAAACAAATTAAAAAATTATATCACCTAGCAGAAAAGCTTTCAAAATATCTGTCACAAACGAAATTCCATCATAGACGGAATTCAAATCAGCTTTTTGTTATCAACTACTTAGAAGCTGAACTGGAAGTCCCACCTTTCTCGCTGAAACAGAAGTCTGAGGATGACTGAATAGTGACTGGATTATTGCTCTAAATCAGGTTGGGAACAAGATGGTATAAACATCCAGCTTCCCTTTTACATAGTAATTTTATGTTTTATCAGAACAACCTATTATTAGCCTCATAAAAGGATTAGAGCAGTGGTGTCTGTGTAACATACAGACATAGAATACTTACAATTTCATAAAATACACAAGGCAGACTCTCCTTTCCATCCCTCAAAAGGAAGTTCTTTGCCCCATATGCTCCAGGTGTGACTGCAGAATCCAGGGTGCCTGCAGCATGCAGCAAAAAATAAATCATGATGTAAACATCAGAGCAGTACCAAGTATCATACACAAAGATACCATGACAGCATCTACATATCAAAGCACTAAGAGATATAAAGTCAGCATCAGCTTTTTGGGAGAACTTGTGCTGACAGCATTAGAAGTTCCAGTATTATGTGCTTTACACAGTCTTTGGGGAGTACAGTTGTATGTGTCTCTTTAAACTGTGTGACTGAATGTGGTTTTCGTAACTGTCACTGTAAACAGGTTATTCCCTCGTTAGGCAGAGCACAACACAAGTCTCTAAGTTTTTCATATGCAAATCAACTTTAAACATTTGCAACCTGGTCAAAATAATAGTTTTCTGGAATGCCATTACATTGTATATTCTTAGTCACGTTGATTTAGTCATTTCAGTCTTTTGTCATGTTAATTTCTCAGATAACATCAATTAAAGCCAAAGTGAAACAGACTGAAAGCCATCTGTGTTTAGAAGTGCTCCAGACTAGATCAATTGTATTAAAAATTACTGTAAAACTGTACCTCTCTACAGAAGGTTCCTATTAAATAGGAAAAATTATGGTAACACATTCTAAAAACAAGGAAAGAAAATTAACAGGCTAGAAAGAGCTTAAATGTTGGGGAATGACCATATTATTAATTTTGTACCTATTTTAGCTACCTTTGATAGCTGAATGGATCTCCCAGCAGGACAATTAGAGGGTGCTCAGGCCAGTATTTCTTGGGTTTAAGTATTTAGTCTATTGTTTCTACAGTTAATAAAATTTGCTCTTGGCTATTGTCCTACCATTATTACCAGTTATAGCACAATCTTCCATGCTTACCTAAAACTTCAAATAACAGTGATGTTTTATAAGCATATTGACTCCAGTGCCTCATACTTTCAATGACTGCAGATATGATTCGCAAAGAATTCTTTTTTTCTTTAAGTTTTAATTGAGATGATGAAAATTCCTTTCAGAGGAAGATGAAAATTCAGGTTGGAGATACACACACAAATTTTAAAAGGCACAAGGACATTTAAATATCATGTTTAAAATCCAGTAGTTACATTAAAATTAGTCTACAAACAACTCCCTACCAATTTATACGATCCCACCGAGGACTGCAATTTACTATAGTATGAAAATCTCAATTCTAAGTTTTCAGAAACGTAAGGGTTTTCTAAGGCACTAGGGCTGATGAAAGCCTCATCTTCCCTCAGTTTTCTTTTTCTTTACTGTTTTCTTCATTGTGTCTTCCTATTAACTCTCTGAATAAGTTTACCTGACATTTGTCTTCTGGAACACAGTCAAATTGGTTTTCATTCATTTTATTTTGCTGAATATTGTGGGTAAATTTATATGCCAGACTATGATCCTGCAGACTTCTTGAAACAGCATTAGGTTTCATTGGCCATTGGCCTTTAGATGTAGATGTTTGGCCGGTTTCTGCTGTTTTCAGAAGCTGAGGTGAATTACGGTTATCAGGGGGTTTTTGCTGCTGGACAGTTTTCACACTATTTGAAAACTTCTCAAACTTCCGAATAAATCCACTCTCAGGTCTTGAATCTTTTGTGTTACTTAAAGGACTGTACTCATTTCTGTTCCAAACTTTAGTATTGGGAGTCTTCTCTTCTGCCCTGCAGTACAACGTAAGGTAGTTCAGTATCACAATATCTATTTCAAGTACTCAGGTATGTAATTAAAGTCTGTTAAAACAATTTACATATTGTTGGTTTAGCTTTAGAAACATCTGTTAAGTATTCAGACTCAAAGCACTTGACGATACACTAAAATTTACCCATATAGAGGGCAGTGATCACACCTCTGCTTAAATCCAGCTGAATTCATATGCCTGAAAAGCTTGCTCAGTTATCGTCCCACCCTGTACAAGGGATCTTTCCTGACCTAAGATTCACATTTTTTCCATAACTCTAAAATAAAATAAGCAAGCTTTCTTCCGAGAGTGATATTTCCAAATTCTCCTATTACTATCACTGAAGAAACCATTTTACAACAAACTCATTATTTCTAACACACTGCTTTATAAAAACACTCTGAAGTTTCTTCCACCTCCATTCCATTTTGCCTTTGAAGGCACTTGCTTGAAACATTCTTTCTCTTTTTGCCATTGGAAAGGAATAGGAGGAAACAAAGAGAGAAAAAGGACAATTATAACCTTGCTAGAAGTTTTCCAGCCAGTTCTATGCATCTGAATCTGCAAGCTTTTCCTTGATTTGTAAAAGCACAGAGTTCAAAATCATATCCAGTTTTGATTAAATGTTTTGATATAAAATTGCCCTAATGTACACTGATAGAAACTTATTTGAATCTGTTGATAAAATTGAAAACTGGGCAAAACTTTAAGGAAAAGGGCATCTCAAAAAAATACATCTAGACCAGCAAAATTCAATCAACTTTTACGGCAAGACTGAATTTTAGGCCTGACAATAAGGCTAGATATTAGGTCTCATTAATAGGCTTCATTAGGTATACTGGAAAGATACTGGATTGCTGTGGGTTTTTGCTTGTAAGCACAATATAATTATTTAGGACTACAGCAATGATCTGAGAATTGAAAGGGTCTCTCTCAATGCTACAATAATGTGGAAAAATCTAAGATATATTTTCACATGAGAATAATTTTGGTTAAGGAAGGATAATAAAAATTTAAGACGCCACCAACCTGCAGGCATACAGGTTTTTTCCAGCATTTGCTAAATAAGACTTTGATGCATTTGGTGGTTTCATAAGGGAAGGAGCCATCGCATGTTCTGTTTGGCTTTCAAAGATAAGTTTAAAGTATCAGTGACACAGTAGCAGCTTTATTGTAAGAGACACATGGATGATAGTTTGTGAAACAATTAGTACCCAAATAAATATCAATATGCAACAAATAATCTGCTTTTACATACCCACTATTCGCTGCTTTCTGTAATTCAGCCACTTCTGGGTTTGCAGATCCCCAGCCTAATTATGAAAAGGCAAAAGACTGAATATGGATACAAATTCAAAAGATTGGAAAGTACTACTCTTCATCTGCTTAATGTTCCACAAATGGGGAATGTGATCCTTTGATATCTGTAATTATTTGCAACTTCTAACAAGTAGGTTGCTTCTCCAGACAATGGTTAAGTTACAGACATTAAACTTACTAGCACAGAGATTCCTACTTTATTATAAGTAAACTTTTTTATTTTATTATATGCAAAATGTAATTAAAGTACTAAAGGCAGAATTCTGCATGATTCTTTCCCAGCACAATTTGAAGAACAAGTTCTCTTCTGAATTACAAGAAAGACATCTTATAAATGTTTCTTCTTGTAACACAGGACTTGAATGTTGATTGAAATCAACTGAAAACAAAAGGTCAGAGTTTCAAGAGACTCTATTTAAATGCCAGTGCTACTTCATTCTCTAACACACAGAGTCAAACTCCCTCTAGGCACAAAGTATAAAAGGCTCAATTGTATAGAGGAGAAAGAAATTTCCTGGAGGACATTTTTTACATAATGAACTTTTCAGAGATAAACATAAAGGATGCATATAGTTCTCGATAAAGACAATGCCTAATTTAATAAAATACAATCATAGTTAAGCTCTATTTGGATGTAGTGCCAATAAAAAAAAAGAAGGTATCTTATTTACCAAATGATGTGGGAGAAAAGTCATAAGTACGAGTCCCAGAATTGGTTCCTGGCTCATTTTTAAGTGGATTTGAAGTGAGGGGCTGTCTATTTCGTTTCTTCTGATTGAAGAGAGGTACAGGCAGATAACCTAAAAGTAAAATAATACTATATCAATAGCAAAAGGATACACAATCTACATTTAAAATATGTAAATAAATTACTTATTTTAAATCCCCCATAGGAATTAATTTCATAAACACGTAACAGACCAGCCACTTTATATGCAGCATATTAACAGATTTCATATTCCCAACCCTTTGTCCTGCAGATAATCCTGCGAATGAAACATTTCCCTCAGTGACCAGTGCCCTGCCCCCATTCTACATCTTGCCCTGTGCTGCAATAAAACACATAACCCATGCAAGTCCACTTGGGAAGTGGGGATCTAGGACTGAATACTGTATAGCCTCGATGAATATTGCATGTATGTGTAACATATATATATATATGTATATATAAGCCCAATGAGGCATGAATGGTAAAGCACAAAACAATGGTTAGTACCTGCTGTGCTCCGAGTTGAAGTGTCAGCTAGACTCCTTTTCATTTCTCTTCTCTGTCTTAATAGGCAACAGTGTCTTGATTACTCTGAATTTGGTGTATGGAAGTTAGATAAGCAAAGTAAACTAATTCATGTTGTAACACCCAAATTTTATGTGGTTTGATGTCAGTTTCTCTTAACTCTCTGTGTACCCAATTGTACTGAATTTAGAAGATCCACAGGTACACAGATAACATGCAATCGCTCTTCGCAGATTAAGGGCTCAAATTACTACATTTTTGAAGTAAAAGTTGTATTCTCTCCTTTATATGCTGTAAAAATACTGGATTCACTTCTGAATTTAGACGTACATATACATTCAAATACAAGGAATGTTTTTTAAGTCCTGAAAAGAGAACACTAATAGAAAACGCGTACTTATACCTCGCTGCAAAGTGTGACGGCTTTGAATAAAAGCTGATTCAACTATTCTGTGAAAAATTAGTATCACACTTCAATAAATAAACTTCTCAGTACTTCATGGTACAAACGTAAAACATTGAAACAATTTTGTTTTATATAAAATACTTCACAAGTCAAAACCCCTTATTATCAGCCAAATATGAACACAGCATACTAGATACAGGTAGTTTGACATATTTGTTTTCTGATTATTTATAGTAGTATATATTGTAGTAAATGTCTATGTATTACTGTGTACATCGAGGACACTACACAGGGTGTTGGGCAGCATTAGTTGCTATTCTATCAAAGCTAGTTACTGGTGCATATTGCCTGTAGCATCATATGAATAACACCTCATACTTGTGTGTATAAGTAAGACATCTCTACACTTATTTTGATCTGGCAGTTAATCATATGCAACTGTTAAAGATGTTGATAAGAATGAAGCACAAGTATCTACTACAACTAGACTAATGGAGCAATTCACACCTTTTTTTCTGTTAGGGTTCAGAAATGCATTGTATTTGTAATTGGCTTATGTCAATTACATGTGCGACAATATCAGAGCAGCTTCTAGTTAATTCTGTTCAATTTAAACTGTACTGCTAGCACTCTGCAGCCTAATGGCCACCAGCAAGTGACACACTTGTAAAACAAAGCCCGATAAACTTGACCTTTCAGCTTATGAAGCCAGATCTGCTGTTGCACAGGATTTTAGACTGTATCGCTTTGCCTTCTGTCCTCTCTTCAAGAGAAGCAACCAAAACCCAGAGCTAAAGCTGTAGAAAACAGTAACCTCAGGAAGGAGAGCAGGACATACCAGCGTGAGAGCCCACAGCAGCACCAGCCACAGGGTAAAGGAGTCTGAAGCCCCCGCTGCAGCCCGAAGGATGCGGCTGAGGTGAAGCCCGCCAAAAATAACGGCCGAGACAACCACGTCCTCGTGCCTCAGCGAGAAAAGGGCGGGAATGTGGCGACCGACCGCGCTCCGCTGTGCTGGTGCCGGCGCTATTGGCCGCGGGAGGCCGCCGGTGAGGACGCGCCCGGCCCCAAGCTGGGAGAGGGCGGCGGGGGGGGTCGCTTTCAGGAACGGTTAAATGGGTCCTCTGTGGGATTTAATTGTCTCCGTGCCCGTAGAACTGCCCCAGGTGGTGCCACGTTCAGCACGTGGAGATCCCGGCGCAGGAGAATACCCACAACTGCGTGAACACAAACAAGGATATGAATAAAGCTACCTGCATTCCTCACTGTTTTGGGTTTTACTCATGGCTGGTTTTCAACCGTTACTGTTTCAAAAGTTACTGTTTTCAACAGCAAGTTCTGACGGGCTCCTGTGTAAAATCTGAGTGCTCAGCAGCATTAGAGCTCATCCTTCTTTTTCAGTCTTAGGCTTTGGAGAGCCATGTTACACATCCTAAATACACCTTTGTCAAATGACTTTTATAGCTAGACTTCATATATGTTTTATCATTGTACTTGTTTCTCAGCTTGTGGCACATATTGTAAGCTCTCAGATGCTTGGATCTAGTACAGAAAACCAGCCTGAATTCTTAATATATTAAATACGATCTTACATAATCTTTCAAAGTGTATTGGCAAAGCACAGGAATAAGGGATTGGTCCCAGTGTTTAATTCAGAACAGTGAAACTTTTCAAGTGTCTGCATTTACGCCACAGATTTGCGGGTGCTTGTAACGTGCTGGGAGACCAGGAGTTAAAAGCTGTTTAGAAGTTAATGTGCTCTAAGGGTATAAAAGAGGCCTTATGTTTAGTTCCTAAACTCATGTTCGGAAATGCACTGTATCTGTCCTAGGAAAGATCTTAGGAGACAAACTTCTTGCATGTTAAATGAGGTAAGTGCACAGCCAATCTTTGCATTTCATTCAGCATTTTGCAAGGAATTATAACTGCTACAGTACCACCAGCAATAAAAGATAGGCTACACGTACCAGCACTGTGTGTTTGCGTTTTGCCGCTTGCTCTTCAAACTGCTGTGGTGGTTAAATTCTGCAAACCAAGATTCAGAGCATGAGTCATTTTTTCAGGCAGCATGTGAATAGCCATTTTGGCACCACCGCTAAAGAGACTGAGGTCAAAGGACAGAACAGACTGTCCAGTGCTGTAAAATACAACTTTACTGCTTTGTTTAATAGATTACTTACTAAAATTAAGTATCTGACAGCTTCTAAGTACAGGAATAACACAGTTGAGTGTCTAAGTAAACAGTCTCTCTGTATGAACTCGCTGTAAGGTTCAGCAAATCTGTGTGCATAAGCTGAAACATAGAGAGCAACTTCTGTAGGAAATAATATTCCTGGCAGAACTTGTCTAGGTAAGTCCTGCGTTTAGCTTTCTGTTCATAAACCTACAGTCTATCAGCCTGCATTATAAAGCCTCTCCCAGCCACTAGCCAAATACTCAGTCACTGGAGTATAATCTTAATAAAAAGGAATTGTTCAATAAACATTTTTCCTTCCCTTTCAATGTAGTATTTTTTATATCGTGTGCCAGATGTTAGTTGCAAATACTTCTGTCATTTACAGCAGTAAAATGCTTATTTTCTGTTATTAAGCCCTTTTATTCTGAATGTTTTGATCCTCACAGTGGAAGTTAGGGCTGCTCTTTGGCCTGAGTTTCAGAAACCTGTCTGAATGCTTCTGGAAGAGGAAGAAGTCCAGTTGCTGGCTCAGGCTTTTTTTTGGGGGGGTGACATGACTATGTTCCTATTGTGGTCTGTATCTGTTTCCTTTTTCATAAGAGTTTGCAGAAGTTAGAAGGGTCGTCACTGGCAAAGTTGTTTCAATGTGTTAGAGGTCTGTGTTAGCCGATTCCGAGGTGGAATTAGAGCCAGGAATATTAGGGCAGTCAGTTGTGGATAAATTGCACTTTAATTTCAGCTAGTGTTCCCTCTAATCGCTGTGCTTCAGATATTATAAAACAAAAAGGTTATACAAGCAACAACATGCTTTGAGGAACTCAGCTGTTCTTGTTTTTTTAGATGAAAGTACTTGATGTTTCAGCATTAAGTGCAGATCTAGAGCCAAGATATGATTCCCATTTTACTGGTTTTGCTCTTTAAATAATTCTGCCCTTGTATGCTGTAATGTTTATGTAACTTCAAACATACATGAGTATACTTGTTACACCTAGTTTGCAATGCAAAAATGTCAGATATTTAAGTGCATTATTAAAGTTTACATTAAAAAAGTCTTTTCATACTGTCATTCATACAAGATTTACCTCTATATCATGTATTAATGGAGATTGCCAGGAGAAGTTAACTTTTGAACTGTGTAACAGTACCATTAACTAAATATGGTAAATGAAGGGGAGGGCTCCTGGAGAGGGAGGAGTGCTGGGTTAGCAACTCCCCACCTCGCAACAGGAGCCAAAAACTCTTAGAGAAATGTTAATTCACTTTCATTCACATCTGACCTAAACAGGCTTAAAGAATTCACTATTAAAAAGAGGTGTGGGTTTGGTTTGGGGTTGTTTTTTTTTTTTTTTTTGAGACAAAAGTTTTACTTTATTTTCTGTTTTGCTTTCAGCACTTCTTAGAGCTGCTGAAAAGCATGACTTCCTCTTCTGTTGTTTGTAAACCTCCGGTAAGACGGGTGGCTATCTTCGGGGGAACTCATGGCAATGAGTTATCAGGGGTGTTTTTGGTCAAGCACTGGCAAGAGAATGGAGCTGAGATTCAAAGAACAGGATTGGAAGTGAAACCATTTCTTACCAACCCAAGAGCTGTGAAGAAGTGTACTAGATACATTGACTGTGATCTGAACCGTGTTTTTGACTCTGATAATCTTGGGTAAGAATAGTTGTACTTTCTGTTGTTTTACTTTTCTGTTCTTTAAAATTGTAAGGAGCTTCCTTTCCAGATTAAAATGTTAACACAAGTTCCACTACTATTTTAACTGTGCAGTCACATAACTGAAATTACTGACCTTTAACCCAAAAAGAACAAATTGTGTGAACGTTAACAGATTCATTTTAAATCTCTTGCTAGTAGAATGAGTCTAAAACCACATATAGTCTTAAGCACAGCATTTTAAATTAGTATTAGATTAGTTGTATTTGTGTAAACTTAAGTATTGCTGTTCTGAGTTGCAAAGTCATTATTTCTCATGTTGTCCTCTGCAATTCAGCTTTGGAGCTCATCTTCCTGCAAATATAATTGTATTCAGAAAACACATAAAAGCAATTTACAGTTAGACATCTGAGCATCTGAAAAAATGGCATACAAATTTGGGAAGTGTGTTTAATTTCAGTTATATACAGTAAAAGATAAAAGCTTGAAATTAACTAAGTTAGAAATCATATATTCTATGTCAAAATGATAGCCAAAAAGTCTCAATAATTTAACTAATTATTTTAGAAGAAATGAAATCTATAATTATGTAAAATAGTAATTGATTTTACATTTATAAGGGGATTTTATGTTTCTCAGTTTTTGAGACATCTATTCCATAGGTGTACTTTGCTGTATAAACATCCTTATGCTTGATATAGTTACATGCTAAACAGCTAATCAGATTTCAGAAAGGTCTTAATGGTAAAGGTGAATATTACTGACAAAAACATGTATCACTTACTTTGTAAGCATGGTTATTCTTACCCTGCATGTCTTTTCATCTAGCTTTTCATCTTAAAGTTTTGTTGTTACTATATATAAGATAAACAGACTTTTTAACGTGTAAGAGTTAAGGCCATTCTTTTAATTGCTTACTTAGGACAAACATATTTATATAAAAAGTAGGCTTGTTTGTTTTCAGCTGCTTTGAACATAGAACACTTGGAAAAACAGCAGATTAAGACACCTGCAGGTTGTCCTCATTAAATCGTATTAAGTTGCCCAGTCCTATTATAACATTACTGACTGTTTGGAATACCTTCACCTGATCCTTTTAAATGTAGACCCTTCAAGATTGCAAATGATTTTACAAAATAAGAAAAAGGAGAGTGAAATCCTGATACTACTGGAGGCAATGGTGGAAGTCCTATTGACTTTGATAAGAAGTATTAATTTAACAGTCCTATGTGAAGAAACCTTGAATTTCAAAAACAGAACTAAAGAATACAGAGGTAGATTATGTGAAGTACAGAATTATAAAAATAGAAAAGGAGCTTGAGTGGCTCATGTAAAAAATTTTAATCCACATCACATCCCACCAATAGATCAACTGCATGTAGACATTCCTAACAGATTATGTCTTGCCATTTCTAATACTTTAGCAGTGGTGATCCCATAATTTTCCTCAGCCATCTCTTCTGATGCTTAAATATCCATGCAGTTAGCAAGGGGTTTTGTTAGTATTTAACAAAACTTTCTTTATGAAACTTAATACCAGTATTTCTTACAAAAATAAAATATTTCGAAGCTTGAGCTGCATTGAGAAAAACCCCCCCTGAACTTAGTGCAAATGTATTGGGTGTGTCTACATTGTATCCCAAGCCTGTCATTGAGACCAGATTTTTGCTGTCTGCATGGAACAAGTCTGAACCTACAGCAGCTTTGTTCACTGTTAATATGTAAGATAGACATCTTTGTGTCATACATCAGTTTCCTCTACAGCCCTTATACAGACAGGAAGCAGATCCCAGACCTTTCCTTAGGCAAAGACCATGTTTTTAAAGTGTAGTGCAGACATAATCAGCTGAGATTATAAATATTAAAACTGGAGGAATAGATTTGAGATAGCAAAATTTTTTGTGACCTTTGAGGGTCAGGAGGGCTCAAAACAGTACACTGTAAAAGTCTGACCAGAATATGAGAAGACAAGAAATTAAGTTACAAAAGACCTTGTGAGTAATGTCCAACATAAAAGGCCAGGGACTGATATTGGAATACCATCTGCAGTAGGAGCTGTATCCAGTCTTGAAAGTGGTTTAAGTTGTTGATAAATTTTGAGTTACTTTGATGCATAGAGGGAAATTTTTGAATGTAAGTGAGAAGTAAATAGTCTTCAGTTAAAATCAGATAAAAAAATCTTACTACCCTTCTGCACAAGGTACAGAATAGTAAGACCTGTTTAACAATCATACTTGCTTTTTTCAAGCACAAAGTTTTAACAGTTTGCTAACTAAATAGGTGATTTCAATTCCAGTCAGTTATGGAATTAAAGAAAAGGGTATACATATGTTGTTGACTGTAAAGCCATGGAATGAGTTTACTAATTTCTTTGTACTGATATTAACAGCAGGCCAGTGGTGGAAGATATTCCATATGAAGTGAGAAGGGCTCAGGAAATCAATCATATATTTGGTCCCAAAGGTAGTGATGATGCGTATGACCTTATTTTTGACCTTCACAACACCACTTCTAACATGGGTGGTACCCTTATTCTTGAAAACTCCAGGGATGACTTTACAATTCAAATGTTGCATTATATCAAGGTAAAATTAATTTAAATGAACTATAAAAATAGATTATTAGTTATAATGTTGTATTACTATATATTATTTTGTAGTTTCTTTAAATATACTACTTTTTATTCTGCAAAACTGTTTAAAATAATCACTCATAGGATGATTTTTTAATCAGAGGTAATTAATATTTTGATTATAATGTCAGGTAATACAGATTTGAACTCATAATCTTCATGTATTAAAATGAGTGATAGTAAGACTGATGGGAAAAGAGGAATGCTTAGGGTAACACCTATGAAAATGAACGTAATTTAATCTGCTTTCACACTGATCTGTCAGGAACTTGGATAAATTTGGGTCACACATGCTAAATAGCTAAACATTAATTTTCTGAAATAAAGACACGTAAAAAATAATGGAAGTAGGTAATGACAAATGTTCCCTTCATCAGTAGTTATAGGAATAGCAATATGTCTTTAGAAGCTGTTTGATTCTGTGGTTCCTGAAGATGATAAGTATTAATAGAGGGAGGTTTGCAGAAGTGCTGCCTTAAGTGTAATCTGATTGACCTCGACAGTGACTCATAAGATCGAGGTTAGGTGTTTTTTTTCTTTTTCCTTAGAAACAGGTATATTTTCACTTTTTTTTTTTCCTTTATTACATGTATCCCATTTAAATGTTTATAAAATATTTGAAGACATAGAAAGCTTATGACTAAAATGATATGAAGAGCAATGGTAAGCAGTGATCAGGACAGAGTCCTGAAGTAAGTTTCTATATCAAAAAAAGGTTACAATAAGTCTTACAGGGATATGGATTGTGAATTAAGAGAATCTAAGTTGAACACAAAAATACTTGAAATCTGCTTTACAGTATTCTAAGTTTTGGAACACTGATGGGTAGTTTCCTTCCTGTTAGTAATTTAAGACTAGAACTGTGTTCAGTTATATCAGGAGACAGCAAAGTTCAGTGGAGCATGGCTGGCAGGAGTTAATGGAAAGGAGAGAAACAAATACAGCTTTGTACATTTTCTAAAGATGTCCTACTTCTTTGAGGGCCATGAAATAAAGGCAACATATTGAAGACATTGTGTAAATCACTTCTGCATCAGTAATCCTTTGTGGCACAACATTTTAAAATATTTGCATAACAAAGACATTTTTAAACAATCTCCACAGAACGCTTTGGCTCCAGAACGCTGTCCTGTTTTGCTGATTGAACATCCTAGCTTGAAATACGCAACAACTCGATCTGTAGCAAAACATCCTGTTGGTAAATATGAAAAATAAAGACTATTTTAACCCACCATAAAGTATTTTAAAATATGCCTGTTTCCAGACGTATTCATTTCATTACACAGAGCGCTCTGATCACCAGTAGGTATTTGTTTGACAATATATTTACCGAGTCAAATGTCTCTGATTATCTCTTCTCCTGAAGAGTTCTGATTTATACTTGGCTTACAAAATACAGAAACCAGATGGAAATTCTTAAACTCCGTTAACTCACTGTTTGCAGAAAATATTTATAATATATGAGGATAAGGAAGAAGCTTCAGAAAAGAAATGTTTACATCCTCTAAATAAACCTTGGCTGAAACTCTGGTTGTTAGTTGAGAAGGAGAAAAGAGAAGATATGATAAAGCAAGGGGGAAATGATGTTCTGCATGCAAATGGTTAACTTTTTCATTTATGGAATCATAACCATAGAAAGAAAATCATTAGCTTGCTTTTCATGTTAAACAATGAGTTCTCTAAAATGCAGCATGGAAAGCTAGGATGAGGAAAACGATAAGAGAAACAAATATAGTGACCCTTTCTTTGACCCTAGTAACACACTCCAAAATGTACATATGGTTCTTTAAACTGATCCTGTCTGGTGAGCCAAATTTTCTGCTTGCCTTAAAAATCTTGTAACTCTGTACTTTACAATTCCTCTTAAACATAAGCCACAGACCCAATGCGACATCTGTTTATGCTGTGTAATCTAAGCATGTGATATAATTATGGCTCTATTAATAATCTCCTTCATCTGCAAACAGGTGTGGAGGTGGGTCCCCAGCCACAAGGTGTTGTTAGAGCTGATATTTTGGACAAAATGAGGAAGATTGTCAAACATGGTCTTGATTTTGTGCAACTTTTTAATGAAGGTAGAGTAAGTAACAAGACAATACAGCCTCTGTATTGTATCAGTACACTATTGCAGGAGAATATTTAAAAAAAAAAAAAGTAGGCTACAATATTTTAAACAGGTAAAAGGGGGGAAGGATTGTTGTCCAGACCATCTGTATGGCCTCAGAAAGTCAGCATTCCTGTATAGCTCCTCTGGGTAGCTTTAAGGCTATTTCCTCTTTCTGAAGATTCAATAAGTTTACTTGATCTTAATCTTATGGATGCTTTGAGAATCTGAAATACCAGCTATTTGTACAGTATGGACATAGAGAACATAGAGAAATTAATACTAAGAAAGAGGGGTTTAATTTACACACCTTCTGTGCAATGTTATCTAAAATTAAAGTCAGTAAATTCTGTAAGATTTTGTTCTACCTGTGTACCATCTAAAATACTGACAAAAATAGGTGTTTAAAATTCTTTTAGAGTACATTTTGTCAGTGGGCTCTTTTTGGAAGTAGAAGGAAAGGAATATAATTGTGTGCGTTAGAATCTCCATTACTAGGCTGGAATGGTAAAGATTAAATACCACTGATACCATTCTGTGTTGTACATCACTACCAAACACAGGCCTTTCATCGATACCTTCATCTGTATCTTTTTAAGGATACAGTGAAAAGCCACATTTCAGTAGCAAATTTAGATCTGGGCTTCATATGCTACAATACATGACTGGACCATCTTTCTGCAACTTGGCTTTGAGGGGACAAAGTCTGGAGCTGGACATTTTTATGATATATGAGCTAATCACTGGTGTAAACTCTGATGAGGTACAACCTAATGATTTGAGCCATTCTAAGGAGAATAAGTAATGCTTTGTTCCTTTTAACAGGCAGTTGTTCATTTTGACATTAAATTACGTTTATTCTTTCTAGGAAAGGAATTTCCACCATGTACAATTGAGGTTTTTAAAATAATGGAGAAAGTAGATTATCCCAGGAATAAGAATGATGAAGTTATTGCTATTATTCACCCTAAACTGCAGGTAAATTCTAAAAGTTTCAATTTGTGATGTTTTGTAAGTATTCCTGTGTTGCTTCTGTACACTGTAGTATATTTTAATAGTAAATATTTAAAGTGACAATATTACCAATGGGTTTATTGAAAAAACTTTAGACCTTCCCTATGGTCAGTTCTATCACTAAGGTCATATGGTATTTCAGTCACTGACCTGGGAATCACTGAGTCTAAAGTCCCTTTTGAACCTAAAATTGAAAAGAAAAAGACAGTAGGATAGCTTAAATTCTGAAATATAAATTAATTTTTAATTCTAAAATGAGAGTCTGTTTGATGTCAATTGTGAGCATCTGCAGTTTCCTTTTAATTAACCTTTACCAGTCAATGCTATACAAACCTGAAAACAGGGACAGACACCTGAAATTACATATTGAAGATTAAGAGGAATTCTTTTAAATGCTTTTGCCCTAAACTGCAGAGAATATAATTAATGAGCATAAACTCAGAAATCACATGAAATACATGAAAATTTGAAGGTAAATATATCCTACTTATTTTCTTTCTCTAAGGATCAAGACTGGCAGCCACTGAACAACGGTGATCCTCTATTTTTGACTCTTGATGGAGAAGTAATTGCATATAAAGAGAACTGTACAGTCTATCCAACATTTATTAATGAAGCTGCTTATTACGAAAAGAAACAAGCTTTTGTAAAAACAGTAAAAATTAAACTCACTGCAAAACACATCAGATCCTCAGCCTTAGACCACAGCTGCTCTTAAAAGCTCATCATGGATTTTCCATGCAAAAAGTGGATTTCCTCTCTGAAATCCAGTGTCAACCAGTAGTCGTTGATGGAATAATAAATGCAGAATCTAATTTTAAATTGTAATTTAATTAACATTGCTGAGCACTTTTAAGATGAAACATACTGTCATAATGCTAATTATGACTACTGTTCACTTGTTCTAATGGATCACTATAGATGCAAAGAATAAGTATTTTTATGAAGTTCATTAGTTCACACACTACCACATACTGGTTAGTGGCTATAAAACTTACATCCAGCATCATATAGAAAGATGCTGATCCACAAAACTGTCTTATATAAAAAAAATCTACAGCATTTCTACATTATAACCCCAAACCTCCAATAACTCAACTTTGTAAAATGGGGTGATCCTTGAAACTAATTCCTCAGATAAACATACAAATATGAGACAAAGGAAAAGCCAGGGAGAGAGAAACAGAGTGAAGGGATATATATCAAAATTCTTTTCCATTATCTGCATGTGGGACTAATCCCTGCTGCACTGAAGTGGAAGTCTTAGGGTTTGTTTTTTCTTTTTATACTTACAAAGATAAAAATAAGCTAAAAATAGATGATTTCTGAAAAGCATACATTTAGATGACATTTAAAGCTTTTTAGTTTTTAAGTATTATAAGATTAATTCAAGCTGTTTCTGATTTAACATTAAAGACAAAAAGGTTTGAATTTAGGAGGTATCTACTAGCTGGAAACATACTGGAACAATATTTAAATTCGGGAAAAAGATGTGCTTATCCCATCAAACTTTTGAAGACAATTTCTATCGCAATGGGGACGAGATGTTTTACAGCTTTATAACTTTCCAGCTGTACCCACCTATTGCTGATAACATTTGCCAAATCAAATTTTAATCAACTGTTGTAACCCCGAAGTTTTCAGTGAAGGTGGCAAGATTTGGTGATTACTCAGGTTTTAATGAAGAGCAATGCACAAATCATACCTGAGTATTTCAGAAGGGAAATTGGGAAGAATTCCATATGGGGAGACTGAGTTCTCAGAGTTTTGAGACTGATTTGATCTATAGTTGTAAAGAGAAAGCCTGTCATAGTAGCTGAAAAAGAGAAGAAAACAGGTATTTAATTACTTTCCTAAAGTTGTTTTTAACATAACTGGGGCTAGAGAAAACATTGAGAACTTTGCATAAGGATACAGTAATTGACTATTTACTGAAAGATTCATTGTCTAGATGACCCCCAAATTATATCTTCCTTACTACTAAATTTAAAGTATTTTTTCCTTGCTTTGTGTAAGTCCTATGGCAATAAAATAGAAACACAGGACAATGTTTTTTGAATTACAAGTTTAATTTAAATAAACATTGTATAAAAAGTACAGAATTATCTGCTTTAGTCATTATTCACAGGGTTCTTGATAACAGCCTGGAGATAGACTGTGTGTGTGATCTGGCAGTGCTCTGTGGCCACAAAAGGAGGGGTTTTCGTCGGCAAAGAACTTTTAGAAACAACCCCCCAGCTTCTTCCTCAGTTTTATCACAAAGTTTTGTACCTGGTCATTTGCACAGCACAGTGACTTTTTTTATGTCTTCCCTGTGTTACGGCTACACCTTCAGCATGACTTCAGTACAGCACAGAGATACATCAACTTGTTTCCAGTGACAAGTCTACCTGTAGCAACGTGGAGCACAGCACAGGCCAGTTTATTCTGGTTCCTGAGTATATGTGAAGAGGTATTTTTCTTTGGTACAAAAACTGGCACTCAAAAGAATCCAAATGAAACTGCGCAGTCATAAGGCAACTGATACTCTTTGTTGGCAGTTCCAATGCAAAATTAACCAGCAAAGACGAAAGATTCCAAGACCACAGGAATTTTTCTTCTCGTACTCAGATACCCTACTGAGAAGGCCAAACAGTGCTCAGATATTATATTGGTCTATTGATGTACATAAATGTCCTTCCTTTCAAACTCCTATGCCCTGTAAAAATGTAACTGAAGATTTCAATCTGATCCCATCCATCCAGGCCATACATGGCAGGAAACACAGGATGTGGCATCTTTAGACAACCAGTTGCGTAGCAAGAACCATGTTCACCATCCCTGCAAACAGCTTTGCACTATCTTTTCCACTGGAGAGTTCCCTCATGCTCTCTTCTGTGTTAAGAAAGTCTTTTGGGTCATTTTGCCCACAGGCTTAGCTGTAAGAATCCAATGCAATTCTTATTATCATCCAAACGCAGAACAGAATTCACCTGAGTCTTACCTAAATAGCACCTTTAAAACAGGCACCAAAAAAGAGTAGATATGATGAAAGCCCATGACACTGAAGACACAATGTATTAACTGAAATTTAAAAGTACACTGAACAAATTTTTTATATATACGTACATAAATTAGAAAACTAAAAACTAAACTAGGTCATCACAGGTAGTGAAATAAAAACTGTTACAGAAATGCATTACAGACCTCTGAATAAAAAAAACCAAACCCCAAAACTTTAGAAGTCTGCAATTGCATTTAACTTATTTTGCTCATTTTGGGAAGAAATACTGACTTCTGCATTCAGCCACTTCAGGAAAATAAGAAATTAATTTACTTCTAAGCCAGAAGAACTTCCAATATGATAACTTATTTTATGCAGCAAGATGCAACAACACGGAAAAGCCGAGTAGGAAAAGTAAAGACCTTGTGACTGAACAAACTCAGAAATATTCACCATCATGAATTCCATTTCTGCCCCATTATTTTATGGGAAGGCATATATACATGGTCATAAAAAGCAGTGAACACCATATTATAGCCAAGGGATTATACATAGGAAAATGGATCAGGCAAAGCTAATGAGACCTGGAGAGGCCTTTCTCCAGCTTGTGGGATCAAGCCTCTAATAACACTGACAGTCAATACAAAAGCTTCAAATGTCTCCAGAACGTCATTATTCCAAAATAACATACTTCATTTAGTAGAGTTCAGAATTGAAATGCCTTTCTTTTCTCCACAACAAGAACTTAGCTTTTTTCTTTTAGTGTACAAGATGTTTCTCATGAGCTAGAGATTCCAAAATATAGCGGATTGGGATCACGATGATCTTAATTTTCCACAAAAGGAAGAAATATCTCACATTTGACCTTTTCTATCCAAGTAAACATCTAGAGCCAAGTTTGAGTAGTGTCACACAAACTTGGACAGCAATGCTTCCAAGAGGCTCAAAACTGAACCAGTGAAATACTATATTTGATTTTAGCTTAGCTGCCCTGATTAAATGTGTTAAGGTCATCAGACCACGTCTCTAAAAGCCTGTGTTCCAGCTGGTTACAGCTGTCCAAAATATCAACAAAGCTTTCAGCATCCACTGCTGATGCTTTTAACCTTCCAGATGACCACATATCAGACACAGCACAACTAAACAGACGTTTCAGGCAAATCATCCATTTCTTCAAATGTATTCAGGGTGGTTTTGCTATTAGTTCTTGAATTATCTTGACTTTTGCTTGGATCTGCAAAAAAATGCATTGTAAACAAAACAGGATATGGTAGAAACTGTATCTGCAAGATCAAAGTTTTGCAGATCTATTTTTTTGTTAAAAACCATGCATTTATTTAAACAGCAAGTCATCAGTTTACTACCATATCTTCTACACAAGGCTTTCTGTCTGGCCTTTTCATTATTACTGAGCTCATGCTACTAAGCAATATAAATGCTAATTGACTCAAGAAGAGCCTTCAGAACAAGTCTCCCAGATCCTGATGCCTGCTGCCAGAAGGACATCTGACACCTCGAAGTTAGGTCATTTCTCTGTTACACTTCCAAGACTGTCAGCAGATGGGTATCTTGAATTTCCTGGTCAATACTCACTGTTTGTCATTCAATATGTATCACAAAACATAAACATGAATGTTCTAGGGTTAAACCAGCAGACTGTAGCATCGTTAAGTAGAAATCTTGCCAAATTTTCTAGTGCTATGTGCAACTATTTCAAGGACTAAATATACTTTATGACAACCTTTTGAAAATTATACTTTTTGCTATTAAAAAGTTCTCTGGCCTTATCCCATTCAAATGCCAAAACAGAATGTAAAACTTAGATCAAGCACAACTGTTTGGATTAAAATAAAGAAAAGGCAAAATCACCATGTTTTGGTGCCAACATGTAAATAATGAGTTTGTAACTAACCCTCTCTCCAAATCTTTAACAATAATTTAACACTCATGCCATGTTAGCTGTGAGTTTTCCTAGCAATAAAGTGTTTGAATATCTAGATTATAAGAGTTTCTATTTTTAAAGGTATAAAACTATACCAAAGCATTTCTAAGGGGAAAAAAAAAAAACAAACCCAAACAAACAAACCACAAACCCAAATTTCACAAATATGGTGTTATAAAATTCTGCAATACCTGTCGGCCCTGGATCTTCATTAATAAATGAAACATGTGTTTTCCACTCCGTCCATTTCACTTCATTAATCCTGTTTATATTGTATATAAGTTGTGTTATTAGCATGCATTATCACCCAGCTACAAAGATACACTTCCTTTTATTTCTTTATTCCTTCTTGGGATTGTTATTTTTGACCATCAACACCAGCTTTGCTAGTACTAAAAGGCTGAATGACTTTTGCAGTGCTATGTACTATATGAAGATGAGAATACTACTAAGACTGCTTTGTAATTTCACACATTATAAGCACAGTCTTGAAACTCACCTTAAATATTTAAGTATTTTTCATAAACCAGCATAGTAATACATTCTTTAATATGGTAATCATCAGTTAGCAATCAATTTAGTCACTTTCATTCAAAGGAGAAGACACTGACATTTACTGCAAGCAGACCTGACACCTGTACATTAAAAAGATAGGAGGTTGAAAATCTGTTTTCTTAACCAAAAATTGTCTACATAAAAAACCCCCCCAGAACACTTTCCCTTTGTTGAAACAATCAGTCACAAATGAAAAAGAGGAAAAACAAATTGGGTTTTTGTACACCTGGGATAATTGGTAGAGATGTAGAAGTATTTTAAAGAGGCTTTTGAGGAGAAATAACCTTGAAGAAACACACAGAGCAGAACTGGTAGCACAGTATTCTAGTTTTGCTTTACCTTAAACACACCCTGGTGTCATTTTCAGCCACTTTACACCGTTCTCCCAGTTGGAATCTTTTCCTCAAACATTTTGGTAAGAATTTTTCAAATTCCAAAATAGTTCTGGCTCTCTATTAACAATAAATATTAATATGAGTATGGTTAACCATATGCAAAATTGACTGATTTCACAGCATATACAGTTTTCAGACTCCATGTTTCATTATACCATTTCATTCCACCATCCAACACTGATTCCAACATCAAATAATATGGAATGCCACTTACTGTTTGGCATGCGCAAACAGGTAATCCATAGTTAGCTCCACTGCAGAAGGCATACTCAGAGAAGAATCAAGAAATCTCACTCTAAACTTGGTGTTTAGGGTTTAATGCCAACACACCTTCATGCAACACCCTGCCACAGGAATATATACAACTTGTAGTGGATGCCACCCACCACAAAGCAACTCCAGTGCTAAATATGACTGTTCTCAATGACAGCCTGGGACTCAGAGATGTCTAATCTTGATAAAAGACCAGGCTGGGATAAGGTATGAGGAATTGGAATGAACTCATGCATTGCTCAGACTCAAGGGCCGGAAGAGCAGAGCATGCTGTGTTACAGATCTCTGGGCAGATAATGGAACACACCTTCCTAGTGACATATCAAGAGGAATGAAAGTCATAAAGGTATGTGAGTGCATGAGGTTGAAAATATGAGCCATAAGATTATCTTTAAGATAGTTAATTCAAAAGTTATTATGATACCCTGATTATTTCCATTATTTGTACACATACAAATGGGATTATCAGTGTTAATACTTCACCCATTCTGTGAGTTACCATAGGTACAGCTCAAAAGATTTTAGCCCATAAATCTGTACTTTCCTAAGCAAACTAACTCACCAACCTGAAGTTTCCAGATGTGCTCACTCTCTTTAGAAATATCTTCCACTGTTTCTCCCATTAATGCAATCAGCATGTTCAAGAGAAGAACAAAAGTCAACACAACATAAGTTATAAGGAGCAGAAGAAATAGTACAGGATACTTTGAATTTTGCTGGATCTCCAGATCACCCAGTCCTAGGGTGAGCTTAAAAAGATCCATCAGAACAGGTCCGAGACTGCTGTTGGAATGGCATTCACTGCCATCTTGGCAAGTTTCAATCAATGCAGCAAGAGCTAAGAAGAAAGCAGGAGAAGATTTTAATCACAATAATGTTTTATGTATACATGGCATTTTATCCTAAAGAATTCAAAATGCATTGCATAATAAAGAGCTAGAGCTGCCCAGCAACATACACAGCAGCAGCTAGAAGACATTACCAGGAAGCAGAAAGAGCCTACGTCCAAATGAAATTGCAGGCAACTGAGAAAGAGCCAAATTACTTATCTGTTCAGATAGTCTCTAGACAGCTTAAATCTCTAAAGTTGGCTTTTTAATATCCAGAAGAAACCCCAACATGAGCTCTCATCATGACAATAGGGTTCTTATTCATAATAATGCTAAAATTTTTACTCACACAGAGCATCAGTGCTTTTCTCCAGTAATATTTACCTACGCCAAATCCCAGCAAAAACACGATATAGACAACTAAAAATTTTATCACATCATGCAGGATGACCTAAAAATTAAATTAAATATTGATCAGAAATGAAAACTGAGTACTAGTTTTATGCTTATTAATTCTGCAGGGATACAGCTGTCATAGACAATAAGGCATCAGATTGCTTTCAGTTAAGCGAAGCAGTTGTAGCCTCAGTGAGAAACCCAGAAAAGATTTAGGTCTGATTTTTTTTATCTCACAACTGAGCCAGGTGTGTTGCCCAAGGGTAACTAACTCTGTACAATGTTGGCATTACAGCATATGATGCTATTAATTAGAACTATATGAGCTGAAAACTCCACAAGTTACATCTGTATTTAACGTAATATTAATTTTAAGATATAAACTAGTTTCTGCCATCGAAGTTGTATAGTGTATTCTGCTGAAATAATGTATCTAAACTGAAAATAAGACATTTCAATAGGAACTATAAAATACATCTAAATTGCTGAATAGGATGGATTGGGATTGTATCATACCAAGTAAGCATCGTAACAAGATAGGTAAAAGAAAAGAAAACAAACTTGCCTTTTGAATCATAACACTGTAAATGCCCATGGACTGGAAACCTCTGGTGAAATAGAGCATATTAGCCCATCCCAGGGCCATTGCCAAAACAAGACACACGAGGTGTTCTTTGTAGGAAAACAAGTACAAAAAGACAGAGAAGATCACAAGCAAAGCTTGTATAAAACTGTTAAAAAACAAACACATGTATGTAAAAGGGAAATTACTAGCACAAAACCAACAACATAATGGAAAAATATGTAAACAAGACTTTTCTCCTTATGCTTCATTTCTAATTTCCATACTGCATTCTATTCTCCCCATCAACATTACCATTATAGTTTAAGAACACAGATACGATGAGTACAGGTAGTATATTAACATATTAGGATTACATTTATTAAAGATTACTTTTAAGTGAACTATTCTCCCAAAAATAGCTGGTCAGTGTAGATTTTTCTGATAAAGACATTAAGAATTCTTAATAGTATTTTTGAAGCCATTTAATTCAAGGTTTAGATTAACAAATTGTTAGAATCATTACAGATTTTCTGTGAACAAGGAAGACACTTGTAGGCGTGATATGCTGTGATAGGATGTAGGCCAAACTCTCAGCAGCCCAAGATTGGTATCAGTGTGGTTGTAGGAGGAGGAAGAAAGGTTGAGTTAAGCCACCTCTTTTTATTGATCCTACAATCACATGCTAGAAATGAGAGGGAATCACCTGTGCTTTATCTAGGCCACTGACGGAATACTCCCATCAGTCAGATGAACCAGATTTATGCTATTTTCCCTTCCTGAAGGAGTCAAAAGGAGTGTGAAATGATATCTGGTTAATTAACCAGGTTTCTTAAACATATTTCTTTACATACAGCTCTAAAGAGATACAGGGGACGCTAAAAGTACTATACTTTGGGAAAAAAATCCAGTCCATACACATCAGCACCCAGTATTGTTACTAACACATGCAACCATTAGTGCGTATTGCAGAAAACCTGCTGGTAAGATTACGTACATCTCTCTAAAAACTGATAATCTAGAGAAAAAGCATCTGCTACTTTCTCTGCAACCAAAAGGTAGATAAGCATTTTATCGATAGTATAAAATATGTGCATGACAGACTTACAACGCAAAGTGGAACCAGGCATCAGAGAGAATTGACTGTAGGTCTGAAGGCCTAAGCAGAAATATGGCTACACTCTATGTAGACAGATATATAAAATACAGAAGCAGCAGTAAGAGAAAGCAGGCCTCAAAATTGAGTTTTCAAAATAATTTAATTCAAGGTCGTGTTCTAAAAAAATCAGCCTACTGATAAAGACATGAAATCTTCCCAAATTAAAAACCTTTTTATGGGGCTGTATCTTCAAAGTTTAAATTTCTGTCATCTCTGGCATAATTTAGCTGGTAGTTACTGGGTTTAATTACTTACAGTATATGGCAAAAATTATATTCTGGGGTTTTTTTCCTCATTACAAATTCTAATTCACCAGTGTCCTTAATGCCAGTAGTTTGACAACATCAATGCTATACAAATATCAGATCTCTGTTTTGGGAGTTTGAAAGGAAAAACCCCTCATATTTGTTTCACAGAGCAACAGAGTTATTCCAGTATATAACCAGGTTCATTCTGTGTAAGCAATGTATTGTGCCAGAGACTTTTAGAAATTACACATAAGGATATTCCAAATGTATTGCCAATATCATCAGCAGTACAGCATATTCATAAACCTGGAGAAGTTCTTTACCTATTTTGCTATAGGTCTTACCTCTTTTATGGCTAAAAATATTGCTCCTAACATAACCATCACCTGTCCCGATAACTGCAGCCATCCCACACCACGTGTTAGGGCTAGTGGATAAGGCGGAGCCTGCAAGAGAAGTCCAAAATGAAAGACTAAGTTCTGAACCTGAAAGGTAAAAGGCAAAGTAACAGGAAGCCTCATGTATGTAGCTCTCTGGGTACACAATTTCTTCCCTTTCAGTGAGAATTTTCTTCACAGTGGATTTACAGAATCAGCCCCCTAACATGTATTATCTGAAATAGCAGAAGTTTCTTTCTTAAAAGAAAAAACAAAATACCCTTTTAGAAACTTAACTACCTGTCTTTGTATTATGTGTTTGTATTTTGAGTTACTTTCACAAAACGAAAATGCAATTATCTCCTCTGATCTTCTTCCTCCTGGATATGAAGACCTGATGCGACAGAACCTGGTCTCACTACAGCCAGATATTTGGATATCTGCTTTTGATTTATTTAGCATTTTAAATATAATTCAGGAAATACCACTGTATTTTAAAATCAGTAAAATTTAGTGAGATTAAGTAGCTGTCACTACTAGCTACTCACTTCGTTTTCATTAGGCCTGTGGTAGGAAACCAACGTTAATGTTACATTGTATAGGAAATAAAACCAGCATGACATAAAGAACATGTGCCGTGCGAACTTCTTCCATTTCATTCGCAGGAGGGAATTCAGAGGCTCCAAAGTCAGCATTTCATGACGGTTCTGTAGGAAAAATAACAACCAACCAATTAAGATTTGAACTTGCTGCCTCTAAGGAAACCGAGACAATTTCAGTCATGTGTTTTGTGTATTTCAATCAGTATCTGTCCTTGCAGATCTAGAAACACATCTATGCTCAAAGATATATGTCAGACTCTATCCTGACAAGATACAGGGGGACAATTCCAACTCACGCTGGGATAACCTGTCCCACTCTGGAAAATGACTGAGCTAAAACTGTAATGTGAAGTTCTGGTCTTGCTTCCTACAGAAGTTTTAGGACAGTATTTGAACTTAACAATTGTAAAATTCTGACTTTGGAAAGCTAACATTCCTAAATGCCTAAAATACATACCTGCTGGGTAAAGTTTATAACTTTAGACAGAGTATTCTCATAAAGTATTTCTGTTTGCTTGCCCTGTCCTCATGCAGTATCTTAGGCAGCTGCTAGCAGCCACACCATGACGACAAGACACTAGCTTTAGCCTGACCATCTGGGCCATATTTATGTTCCTATGCAAGGCAAATTAATGCTTCAAATGTAGAAAAAAATACCACTCCCCAAATGCCTAGCCCATGTGTTTCAGGAGCTGAATGCATATTTACTTACAGCTGACAATCTACAGAGGTATAAAATTCATCTTTCTCCCAATATAAAAACTGAGAACCAACAATTACTGTTTACTCTTTTATAAATAATTCAGTCAAATGTATAGGCTAAGACATCTGAAATGAGTGCACTTAGAAAATAGATAGACATTTTAGAAATGGGTAACTTACACCAATATTTGTATTATAGACTATAATTTCCAATACTGAATTGTCTGCAGTGGTATCTAGTTCTGTCAGATCATAAAGAGAAGATTGAACAGGACCATAAGCCCAGTCTGTAAATTTTCTTGACAGGCTCCTGTTAGGCTTATCTCTTATCTCTCTGCTCAGGATGTATTTCAGAATCTAAAACATTAACAGAATCATTTGTAAGCAGATGTGTTCTTCAAGGGAAAGCAGAAAGCACACACACATACTTGCCAAAACCCCCACCTTTTAACTAGCACATTTTCAAGAGCAGCGCAATTCAATGTATTTCTAATTCTGTTATTCAGCAAGTGGTGTTAGAAATGACAGACCTCTAGGAAATTAATACAGTATTTTTAATGCCTCCAGATTTTCTGTCAGAAAATCATTTTCACATTTTCCTAAAGGGTGAAAGCACAATTTTCCACGTGTTCACATTTACATCTTCCTTTAACTAAATTACTTTCTAAATCATCCCATTGTCAATTTGTTACCACAAGACAGTTGATCTACAAGAGCCTAATTCTACAGCAGCATAACAGCAGTTCTAGTGAGTTTTCTGAAATCACTCAAAGACTATGTAAGTGTAGTGCTGTATAGTAAGTGCAGAATTTCTGAGTGTCTGGACAACAGGAGGATTTGCAAGACTCTTTATACAGCATGTATAAAGAGTACAGAGAGGGGTTGTTAGAGGGAAACCTTGAAGGATAGAAGCAACATTGCAATAGAAGGATTTGCTTGTATTTTGAACAAAATTAACTCTCCAAATGCTACAGACACATCATACAGCGTAATCAGTATGGAAAACTACATGTCAGAGCACTAGTGTCTGAGTATAGTTGACTCTTTTCTCATACTTTATTTCTCTTAAATGCTACTGAAATAATACCCACCTCTAATTTCCCAGTTTTTGCAGCTAATTGTAGTGGTGTTAAACCCTCCTTATTCCTTGTTGTTTCCAAATTTCTGTCTTTACTTTTCAACAAAATCATATCATACATTCTGATTACAAAGTCATTCTGGGTTTTAAAGTCCTCTGCCACAGTTACTAATGCATGGAGGATATTGTTTCCTCTGGAATCCTGAGAAGTAATATTAGTCCTGGTATTGTCCATTAGCAGCTGAATTATGTCTGGTTGATTGGTACATGCAGCTAATGCCAGTGCAGTTTCACCTACAAAATTATAAAATGTAAGATGTATTCATATTTTATTTCGGGCATTCAAATAATATTATAAAAGAGTGACTGTGTTAAGCATCTTAATATATGCAAGTACATTTACATATTGATTGTATTGAATTTAGCTCTTGTTTTAAAAAAGCTTAATTTGCACGAAACATTATTTGGATATAATCTTCAGAATCAAAGGTGTTCCATTTTATTTGCCATTCAGCATTTATAATTTTTTGGTAAGTGTTTTACAAATATTTCTGAGTGTTTGTAATACATCACACTAGCAAGTTTACAAAAGATGCTATGTCACTTTTATATCTTGTGATGCAAGTTCTCTAATCTAGATTTAGCTACAGTAATGATTCACACTTGCCTGTGTTCCATACTGTCTTAATTGTTTGGGTATTCCTTCCTAACTTTTCCAGAGGTATCACATTTCCACTTACCAAAATAAAAGCCTTCATGCTTATGTTTGGGATTAAAGAAAATACCCTGGGCATGAGCATTGACATCAGCTCCTTTTTCTATAAGGCTCTGAGTTATTTCATATTGTCTTCTTTCAATGGCAATATTTAGAGCTGTCTGGCCTGAAACAACAAACACAGGTTTTTAGCACTGAACCTCTTAAGAACATTATGAAACATTAATGATGTTTCACAATGTATAGCACCAGTGATAGTGAATAAAAGTTGTTTTAGGAATTTAAACCATTATTAAAATGCTTGAAGAAAACATTACTTTATGGATGGTATATTTAACCATATACCTGAAACTGCAATCAGATGGCAATACCTTTATATGCCTCTTCTGTGTATGCTGCGTTGATAAATCTCTCCAAAATACCATTTTCTTCTGCAAAGGATAGTAGCATATTCACTATCTCATTTGTGTTTTGGTTGATGTTCAGCAGAGCTTTCATCAGACAAGTTTTGCCAGTATCTGAAGCTGTGAATTTTTTCATCAGATAATCTACAAGAATGAATTTTGAGATTATTTAAAGTGGATGGAAAATAATTCTAATCTTATGTTTATTAGGGGTGAGACCTGAGGGATATATATGAACATAAATTATTTGCCAAACAATTACTCCGTCCTATTCACTTTGTATTCGACCTATGCATATTGGGTGAGATGATGCAGTCTAAGATGTGATACTAATTAATAAGGTAGCCAATGCACTTGGATTTTCTTTCAGACATCCCACTGCCATGCTAACTCCAGAAAGACCCAGAACTCTTAAGTTCTCTGCCCGTTCAGCCATGCTGACACATTGCATGCCCTGTCTATACTGCAGTTTGGATAGAGACATCAGCTTTGAGTCTCATGCTGCAAAAGACTAGCTGTGGTATGGCTGTGGGCACACAGTGCAGACAGATCCTCCGTGTATCATAAGAAGGAGATAAATACTCTCCAGTGTTGCCTTAGAGGCAGCAAGGGGGTGGCTGATTGAATATCTTAAGCTTTCATTTTGAAATAGGAAATGTGACATATGTTTTAGACTCCACACATGCTGCCAGAAGAGCTAACAACCTTCTCCAGGTAACTCCACAGCTCACCTGGCACAGTCATGTTCATACAGGCATTTGATCGTTCCTTCAGCTCAGTGAGCAGACTTCGCAGTTCTTCAATATTTCCCTCAGATACTGCCCGAAATATGTATTTTTTCAGCTTCTTCCGGGCACTGGTCTGCTCAGGTCCTTGTGACATGTTAGCACTGAATTATAAGAAATAATAATTAAATCGATGATTCAATTTACTGTGTTTTGTTCTCATTTCTACATAAGAGGAAAAAGAAATACAATTACTTGCCCCAGACTACATAAACTTGCCCTGCTTCCGTATATATCTTGGCATGGATCTCAGAATGTTTCTGCAGATTGCTTATTTGCAGATAAGTGGCTATTGAGAGGGGGTTTATAATAAGAATATACATTTGTCCAGTACTTTCTTTTCCATCTTTTCCCAGTTTATCCATTCTTCTAAAACAAAGGCTAAGAAATACTTCTCTGCTTCTCTGATCCATCCACTCCACTGACTCATTGGCTGATGCTGCACTCGAGCTGCACCCATCCCACTCACAGCAGAAGATACTTTTTAACATCACATCTTCTTAAACAACTTTCCTGATCATACGTTATTCTGGAATAAAAGTGATTTAATATTTTTCCCCCAATCAGAAATACTCCTAGCTCATGCCTAGTTGTATTTGGTGTTTAGGTCCTATGTTGTCATCTAAGAAGCAGACATTATATATGAAGAATCCTCACACTATTTATGAGATTAGAGAAGAGCAGAGGTTAGAGTTGTTTATTTCAAAATTTAATTATTGAAGAATCAGAAATGCATGCACACGTGACCTTACTTATAAAGCATGACAGGCAAAATAGGTAATATCTACCGTATCATAGGCTTAATCCACTGAAAATGTACTAAGAAAATACTTCATGTCTCCACTCACCAACAGCTGTCTACATTAGGACTATATTCAGTTGCATCATCCTGAAGAGACTGTGGGGAATCCATATCTTCCCCATTTCCAGATGCACTACAGAAAACAGAAAAACAAGTGCCAAGTTAGGAAGATACTGGAAGACATTTTGGCAAATTGCATGAAGAATCAGTCAATACTAGAAAGCAGAATCTACAGTAAACCTGAAATCAGTCTAATTTGTGCTTCATAATTACATCATTTCATCTCCCCTGTGAATTTTGAAGTGAGTGGTAAAAATGAAGAGGCCCACAGGATTTTATTGTATTTTAGGAAAGCAACCTGGCTTGTGCTTTACTGTGTTATTTCATTACAGATCCTGAAACTCTGGGAAGTTCCCCCCCCCCCCCCTTTTTTTTTTTAAATGATTGTTGCTTTTTATGTATCATCCTACATGCTTGAAGCTTTCCTTTTTACGTGCTTAATTTGTTACCTGCCATGAACTAAGTGCTAAATAGTGCATCGGTTGCAAGCACACAATGAAAGCGATTTACCTGAAGATTTACTATGCAGTACACTGTAGGCAACTCGAGAGCACTTTGCAGCTGACATGAATGGAAGCTTCATCTAAAAGAAATTGAGGACTGGGCCCTAAATACATATTCAGGTAATAAATTTAAAGGATTTCAGTGGCATTTGTATTTTGTAATTGCTGTACATAATTTCCAGACATCCCTAAAAGCAGATCTGACTTAAAAATTAATTTATTATAATTTTCCTTACTTGTATTTTTGTTTTCTATAAGGTTTAGATTTGATGAACTACCTCAGGTTAATAACTTAGGGAGCCTGAACTATCAGTTATTGACAAGAGAGATATTAACACAAGGACTCAGCATTGCTCTGCAGATACTCCCTTCCTTTTGAAATCAAGCTGGTAGCTCAGAGCCCATTCTTATTCAGTCTATCACTTCTCTGCAAGAAAACCGTAAGGAATCTAGTGACAAAAGTGCATGTGTGTCTTGTGCAGGTCTGTGTCTGAATGAGAGGAAGAAATCTGCGTACCTCTCCTCTGAAACCAAAATAAGACTGTCAGCTAATTCCAAAAGGCTGACCAGACATCCATCAGACACACAAACATTTGGCCATTCCAGGCTTATGCTATATTTGATGCCTATTTCCCTTATTCATAATTATTGGTTGTTAGTGCCTCACACATTTTATAACCTTAAGTGTATTCTTCCCAGTCATTTTTCTCTATTCATTCAACATAAATGGCTGCCTTTAAATATCTCAAACTCAGCATCTTCATGTTGTTTGATTGTTAATGAGCAATAGCAAGAAGATGTCAGCACACAGCTGGGAATAGGGTTTGCTAAACTAAGCTGTGGTCTTTACACAGTAGAAAATACACAAATGGGTGCATGGAGCTCAACCTTATATATCATAAATAGGGTTAAGATAAAAAAAAAAGAAAAACTAATAGTTTAAATTTATTCAAATCTGAGGCCTGATTTATTGAGTGTAGACGACAGCAGCAGATAAACTCAAAGATAAATCATCTAGCAACAACTGACCTCCAATGGAGTTCTGTCTTGGAAGTGACCAAAAGCTAAAAAAAAAAGCCATATGAAATTTTAGCTCTGAAGTCTAAGGAGAAATAAAGAATAGCTGCTGAAAAGAAAATAGATACAAGTGCAGTATGACTATTGCATATGCATCTATAACTTACCATGGACGAATATTTGAATCCATTGGTTTTGAAAACACAGGGGGAGATGTATTATTTGGAGTTGCATTGCTTTCAAAACCATCAATCTCCAGAAAAAAATGTGAACTGTAGAACAGAGTGCATTTAAGAAAGTATTAGTAAAGAAAGCAAGCTCAGTTTATATTTTCTGGCATTATACCTAATAAGACACTGGAACAGAGGCTTATCTATTTTCCCCCTGGGGAATCCCAACCTCCCACACTGTGCCCAGCACTTTCATGCTAGCAGATGGGCAAAAGACCCCAAGATATTTTTAGAACACATGGCATCAGATCCCGACATGTCTAAGCAGTTGCCCCAGCAGCCTTAAAACAGCCTTGCATCCAACTTCTGTGCAAACCAGATATTTCTTGAACAGACACACACACAGATGCTTTTTAATCTACTGCATTTTAGTTCCTGTTACTCCAGCCATCAGGAGCCATCAGGATGGAGCATTTCAAACCCATCAACAGTGATAATCATTAAGTCAGAACGTTTGAAAGGTCACATGTTAAATGACATCAGGCATTTCCACCATCCAGGACTGAATGTGTAATCCTGCCAGTCAGTGCATGATATTCAACTATATATAGGAAAAATAAATGAAATTTTAAAAAACACAGAAAAGGGAACACAAGAAGAATAGGAAGATTTCACCCTTTAAAAGCCTGAAGAGTTGAGAGGCAAAATCAATGGCTTGGTATTACCAGATCTCATTAAAACATGGCTAAATTCACAAAGGCAGGAGTTTCAGTGGTGGATGTGGCACCTCCCACATGGCCTACTGTTCAGAAATGTCTTACATTTCTTAAATATTCCAGAAGTCCCCTGGAAAATGTTTCCAGTTCACCTAATATTTATGGTTCAATCCATAGGGTATTTTTTTTTTTACCTGCATCTTTCCCAAAGAATCCCACTGAATTAAAGTATACATACTGATGCTAAAATGTAGTATATTGCTAGGACACTACTGAACAACCTGTTGAGATCATACTATTTTAAGTAGATACAATGGCCCTAGTTCATCTCATTTTCAAATGGCTTGGTGATCCAAGTGTTAATTCACTGTGTATAGTTGTTTAAACTTATGACTTTTTAACATCTGAGATGTGCCTGTGAATGTATTCTAAGCAGTCAGCAAGTAAAATGCAACTTCTGGTTAGCAAGAATGTCCCCCTGAAATTACCTAGGGAAGGGGTGCTCTTCAGAGCACAGGAAAAACTGAGACAGAAGCAGGACCATTGCCATCCCCTTGTGCCAAATCACTGTTGTTTCACCGGGGTCTGGATTTGGCAAAGACACTTAAGGAGGAGTGAAAAAAACATGGTTTCATCCTGCTTTTTTGCATTCCCTGACCATGAAGCGCAAGGGCTCTCCCAACAGGCAAACATCTGTTGGAGGCTGCAGTGAACCTCCATAAAGCCAGAAGTGCCAAGCTCTAGATTTTGCTGGACCATCTCACCTGCCCTCAGCTCAGCACCAGGAAGGTATCATGCACTACAGGCTGATGTCTAAGAGCAGCTCTTGCTCTCCCAACAGTGTGTTTGTGCTGAAGATTTTGCCATCCAAAAGATGTACAGCAGCTGTGACGTGGGCCCAGTCTTGAAGGCTGTCATACCTACCCCTATCCTGGCATGTGGGTTATCTGGGGATACCATGGGGAAAAAAAACCCCAACAAAGCCACCGTGCAAAGCAGGTGGACAATTGCCAACAAATACCAAAGTGCTTACGTGGCCATGGTGCACACTCTCGGGAACATTGCCCACAATCAGGCTCTGACAACATTGGCAGCACTCCTCCCAGCCTGCCTGTTGGTTTTCCTGTACTTAATTATATACTGTTATTCCCCCCAAATACCAGGGCCTTAAAGAAGGGGAAGTTGTTGTTTTCTGAGAAAGTGCATATTGGCAATACATTTTTTTAGGTGAGAAATGCCACCCATGGAAGTGCAGTAGCTGCTTAGTGGCACAGTAGAAGGAAGCATTTTGAGGCAACAGAAGTACAGCAGCAGAGAAACATGTAATTAATAGAACACGTTAAACCTCTGCATTAAAATTCACGTGATCTTCATTCCTTATATCACAAGAATGTTGTGGGCCACACCCTGAGCTCTTGGTTAAGAGATGGGAAAAACCTCCAAGGTTATTGTTACTGATGCCACAAAACTGAATGTGAGATACAAGCTTCAGTAATTGAAGAGTAGTGTTTGCCAGTATTTGTTAGAACTACACGTTCTTCTACGGAATCGCCCTTTTTTGCAGTACTGGGTGTATTGTGAGCTGCTCAGACACCTCACCTCCCTTTTATACAACCAAAGAGCTTCTCTATTTGAATTTCATGACAAAAAGACAAATTAGGCCACCCAGGCAGGGGGTCTCATATAACTAATGACACCATTTCTGTGGAAAATGATTCCTCTGATTATTAAGAATTATAAATGTCAGAACAGCCACAATTGCCTAGGCCTTCAGAGTTTCAAAAAGTGCCACAATAGCTAGTAATTAGCCACAGAGTGAAAAGCTTATGAATGAAAATTCATCCTCACTCTACAGTAACCTAGTTGACTTCAATTCAACAGTATCAGGGATGAATTACTGCTTACATTTCCCCATTCATATTAAATACAAACCCTTAATCCTTTTACTAATTCTCTAGCATAAATTATGAATAAAAGTGAATATTTTATAAAATAAAATGAAGAAGTCTTGTTAGTCAGAATAATGAAAAATAGAGTGAATTCAGGTTTTTGTTTGTGACAGGATTTTTCAAGCCTCCTGCTCTCCCAATTCTCATTTTTTAATTCACCTCTACCTCTCCATAATCTGCCACATTTCCATGTGAGGCTAGGTTTGAAATGCTCCCTTTTTTCAGGCCAGCATCTCTTACATAAAACCTGGTGCACCCTGCCATTTGATCACTCTACTCTCTCCTATTGAAACACTTACCATAATTAGACCAGATTCTTGTAAGCTTATACAGGTATATAGAGTGGATGCCAAAAGCTCAGCTGATATGAGACACTAACTTAAAAGACTAGTGCATGATCCTGATGTTTCTAGGCTAGGGGGTAAATATTTGTCCCATTAGGATAAAAATATCCTATGTCTGCCTCGCCAGGATACTTTTTCACTTCTAAACAGTGCAAGCATATGCATTTTTGTAGGTACCTTGTGTTCATCAGGTGTCTCATTCATACATACAGCATGAATAAAGATGTCAGTGGTATTTCAGTGCAAATATTTACTAAAGGAGATAAACCAGGGAGTTTTAATGGTTTAAACTGAGCTAGTATTACCTTTTCTTTGTGGGAGTGCTTTCAGTTGGCTTTTTCTCTTGCTGGTTTGAAGGGGGAATACCAGATGGATTTGTTTTCTTGCCCATTAGTGGAATAATTTCGTTGTTATCTTTAATCATGTTTCTGCAGTAGATAGATTCACAGTTACTTAAGTCCTGTTCATTTAAAGAAAGTACCAAAAGAAAGACCAACTTGCCTATTTACAGTCTCTTCACATGTAAGCATACAAATCTTGATTTCCACCACCCTCTCCCCCCACCACCAAGTTTTTCATTTTTCAGTTATTAAGCACATAGACACCATTTTGTATCAAGGCTGGAGGGTTATATTCATCACTTCACTAAACTACAAGAAAAGTGCCATTAAAAGTGATACCATAAATCCAGGAAAACCATACATTCAACCACATGCCTAAATTAAACTGAAGGGAGCCTGTCAATCACAATGATAGTATATGTTATTTGGAGAAACAAAAAGAGCACAATGACTTTTATAAGCCGCCCTAAAGTTGGTACATATTTTCAGTTAATCTAAGTAGTCTGCTCTTATCCAAGAAAACTTCAGAGAAGTGGTAAATTCTAGGAAGATCCATGCAACAGGTACAATGCATGGAGGAAGGTTCTAGATGTGACGGGTAATGAACACAGAAAAAGCCCTAAAGCTATTCACTGCATTAGAATAGCAGAAGCAACAGATAGTCTCTGAATACGATGCCTACGCTGAGCTATACAATCACATGGATAACATCAAGAACTTGTGTCCTGCTGACATTTCTCTGCATTTCTTCAGGGAAAAAGAAAAAAAATCATGACTACTGGATGGGAACGATCACCACCACATAACACAGAAGGATCTTAATGCATGTTATCTGCTTATAAACACCTACAAAATGAATTCTGTAAGTAATAATGAGTAACTATCTTCCTGTTTCTCAATATAATACTCTAGGGCATCATTTTAAACCACCAAGGATAATTTGAAAGCGAGAAGGTGAATTCAGGATACTTTAAGATTCTTTGTATATAAGAACAGTAAGTTTTACGAGGTCACAGACTCATGCCCAAGGAAATCAGGGGAGTTCTCTCCATACCCAAGGATAAATGATAAAAATCCCTTGCCTGCAAGTTTGAACAAAATGAACTACATATTTTCCTTCTACCTCCACTTTCCCTACTGTGACAAATGTACACACAAACCTTTCACTCCTGTGAGTCTCATTGTGCCTTGGCACTAGAATTTCCTCATTATGGGAATATCAAGATACAGAAAGCAGATTGTGAAGCGTGTTCGAAAGACATGGTGCCTGGTATGAGAGGGGAGACAGGCACACCAAATACACTAATACTTGAGTGAAAATCCATTAATGCATACACAGCAAATGTTAAGTATGGAAAGTTTTCGATCCCAGGCACAGAGAACAGAATTTACAGGGCCCAAACACATGTAGGTGCAGCTGTCATTTCTTGTCACTGAATGGAATAAAAATGTGAAATATTGGGAAGCACTCCTCATCTTGAAAAGGTTGGCTTAAACAGGCATGAAAAGGAATTCTTATTGTGTTTTGTACCATTGGTAGATATGTTCACATTAGTGCAACTCAGAAATTTGCATAGTTTGGATGCATTTCCTAAGAATTCGTGCCACAACTTTAACAGAAATAATTTATAAAGGGCAAATATGACTTACTTGGTATACTTGCATACAAAACACACCATAGCTTTCCCTCTAGTAAATGCACAAAAGAACTAAACTTGGGTATTATATATCTGAGGTAGGAGAAAATGGTTCATCTATGCCTTTGAAAATGCAATTCATGTAGTCTTCAGATGCATGTTGTATCAGTGAATACACAGATAAACATTTAATCTTAACATAGCTTAAAAAAATGACTGTTGTCTTGCTTAGTTTATAAATAATTCTGCTGTTCACTTCTTACCAAGTACTTTAAAAATGCACAGAAGTTTATGAGCAAAGACATTTCCCATCCAGAGGAAGAGACAAATGTGTCTTGACATCTACTTGATATAACTCAAATGTAAGTGGACTAGAATACGATGGAGCTGGGCATTAAATAGCTTCACAAAAGAAGTTCCTTTAAAGGAAGAGAATAGTTGAAAGCAGACTAATAGGTCAAAAAATGCATTAGCAAAAGTAGTTGCCAAGTCGAGAAGAGCACAGCAGGTAGGTGTGTGAAGTTGGAGGGGTCAAAGAATAGCAGGAAGAGTTGGCAAAATTAAGACCGAGGTTAAAATCTCTGAAGCACACAATGGCCACAGGGAAAAGCCTCTCATTTGTGAGCAATGCTGGAGCTGCTCAGATACAGCAACACATTTCTGTATGGGCCATCTGCAGCCAGTTGTCACCACAGAGATTTTAGCAGTGGCTTCAGAGGAGGCTACATTGTTTAGGAGAGGTGAAAACAGTCAAAGATAGTATTGAAGTTATGTTGGATGATGAAGGACTACTAAACCACCAGTGATATAAGGAAACAATCTGGGAAGGAAAAAGAGGGAAGATTCGCTTCTGTATATATGGACTGCAACTTTCAAATGCGCATAGAGTTGACTCTGTGATCTCAGCTACAAAGACTATTTTAGATGAGATCTTGGAGGCTGCACAAGTAAATAACTGCAGGCACAACAGTCAAAGTTCCTTGCTACAGTGCTGAGGTAGCGTCTGTTTCTCACTTTTAATCATGATTAATTGTATGCTTACATGAAAACTTAGCAAGGGCTTTCATTGTCATCTTCCAGTGCACTATCATTTTCCATAATCTATGACATAGAGAGCAAAATAGTGCAACAGTCTGAAGAATGTCAATTCATAAGTAGTGTAGCTTGTGTAACCTGATATGGAGTGTCTTCTATTGTTGTAACTATTTTCTACTCCCATTATTAGTTAATTGTTACTTAGAGGTCACCAGAGAGCTGGCTTATTTGAAGTGGGCAGTGATACAAAAGCATTGCCTTGATTTATAGTATTAAGAATTACTTGGAAGGGGATTCTGAGGACATTGAGGACTCAGTATCTCACCTCCAGTGCGCTGGGAAGAGAGCATTTAACTGCAATGGTGCGTTGACTCAGCAACTCCTATACAAGTGGCACTTTACACACTATCACAGACTCAACTCGTGCTTATCTGAGAACAAAAAAAATCATACATATCTATAGCTTTATAGCTCAATAACAGTGTAAGCAAAGTGGCTAACGAGAAAATCCTACAAGTCAAAAGAAAGACTCAGTTGTGATATCCTGGGACAAAAGCCTTTTCTGTAGGGGCAGAGGAGTGGAAGTGACTACCAAGAGCTGTTTCATTCACAGGATCCTTCAAACATCCACAGCACAGACCATGACGCTTTCCAGCACCTATGACCTAATTCTTACTAGCTCATAAAAAAGAAATCCCCTCCCCCCAGGGGAAAGTTGATAAAACTTCATTTTTACTTTTGTGCACTATTTATGGTATATGAATCCTATCAGCAGAAATTTACACTTGATAGAAAGAGTTTAATACCTTAAATCTGTAAGATTTTTAAACATTTGGGGGGCATTAGTACACATCAGGTGCTATCAAAAAGTCATTTTCTTCTCGGTGAGAAATTTGTTCTTTCCTATGAAGGTTTCTCCTAAAAAATTTTAGAAGACTCTGAAAAGCAAAATTTTTCCCTGAGGAAAACATCTGTAAGATGATTTACCTACCTATCTCAGAATTAAATTAAGAGATTTTACTGAGTTGAAGTAAAAACTACTCTACTAAACTAGGTATTTTACTTTCAACAGCCACTACAGTAACAAACTTTCAATGGAAGAGGAATGTATTATTTAAGTTTTGCTTGTAGAATAGTAAATTTTGAACCCCCTTGGCATAGAAATTAGGAAGAGTAACAGTACAACAGACCGACAAATATGAACAAAAATAGGTCTATCTTTCTTCACTTCTGAATGCCCAAGGAGTCAGCATGGCATGGCTCAAGAAAAATATTATAAATTAGAAAAAACAGAAACAAGCACAATAGAAAAGCATTCTCCATTTGAAAGACAGGTTTAGTCTTTGTTTCTTGAAGATTTCACTCTCTATAAAAGCATCACACCTACACCGGACACCCACAGAAGCTCCCAGAGAACTTACCCTGCTTACGAAACTGGCATTTCAGTGTAGACACAGCGCCTCGGAGTTGTACAGATGAAGTTCAAAGCAGGGGCCTGCTGACACCACGACAACATCCAAACCAGCTCATGTGCCACATGGGTAAAACTATATTCCAGCTTAAAACTATCCTAAAAACGCAAAACCACCCTTCTTCAGTCATTCGGGTTGCTCAGGTGTTGGAAAGCACAGATAAGTTCAGTGCCAGCGGACTGCCACCTTACAGGGTTTCCTACGTCTGAAATTAGGGAGCAGAGAGAAACTTGCTAGACAACAAACTCTACTTCATAGCTGCCAAAGTGGGATGACACATACACACGCAATAATTATACACTGAAATGTTACTAAAGCTGAGTTGCTCATGGATGACTTAATGGCAGCAGTAGAATATCTGAAACGATCACTACTCTGCAGTTTACATACTGTTTTCAAAAGAAAATGGTTATGCACATGCATTTGGGTTGTAAATTACATACCTTTATGTCATGCTTAGTTTATTATATGCTATGGAACTACTCAGAAAGCAAAGGAAAAACAAGAAAACGATCATGCTAAGTGCTCCAGAAAGCAAAACTGTTTGCTATTACTTTGAAAAAGTAGAAGTGGCCTTAGAAAACCTTACACTTGCACAGTGATAATGTCAGTGGAAACGTGGTGGGCGTGTTTAGATCTTTCCCTATATATAATAGTTGCTGATGAATGCATACCCTCAGGGTCGGTGAGAATACGAACATGCCTGTTTCCATAAACAGTACTGGTGTTACTTCTTGCTGTGCCAGCTACAGGGAATGGCATTTTTTCAGCTTTGCTAGTTTTGAGCTGTTGAGCAATGGCTAATGCAGACTTCTCTTTTGGGACATGCCAGAAGTGTGACCATCAGTACTTCTGCTGCTCTTTTTATAGTCTTTCCCTTATCACCAGAAATGTATGTTTAACACTTGTATGCCTTTGCGGTGAGATCTAAAAGATGTACTTACAGCTGCTGGTCTTTACTTGATTAACAGAACAGAGTTCAAAGGGAACTACATAGGCCAGCAAACATAGGAAGCTTCCTCCAGCTGTAGATAAGGGAAGAAAGAGTCAAATTGGGGGTTTTATTTGGTAGGAGGTATATAAAAAATTTGGAAATAAAAACATAAAATAACCTAAGATACTAAGACCTAGAACCAGATATTTTACTCTGAAGTATATGGCTTTAAAATGTATCTACAAACTGCAGGTAAACTCCTCCAGTTCATCAAGTAGATACCTTTGAAAACAGAACTGCTGGGTATTACACTTGTCTCAAATTTGCTGTGTGAAATACCAGGAGCAGACACTGTTTCTGGTAATGAATCAGCTTCCCACAAGCAGTGTGGTGAAATGGGCCATGCCTAGGCCAGTTTGATTTGGCGTTGGGGATACCTCTGATTGGATTGTGCACACATCCACCTCTGCCTGACGCAAATTTCTGATGTTATATGCCAAACCCTGTACCAGGAAAGGTTATTCACATCTTGTCAAATGACTGCGCCTATGATAATATGGTATAAGCTAGAGTCAGCTGCTTTGATGGAATAAGGACTGAACGCTGCCATTTAATCTTGCTTGGGAGAACATCAGCTTAGTTCTCAAAAAACAAAGTGTGAGAGACTGTTTATTTGAAGTCACTCTTAGGATGGAAATGTGAAAATAGGCAGTTAGATTAAACCTAGGTGAAGGTGCATTTGAGGACTCTTGCTTTAACTCTCATATCAACCACAGTAAGGAACCACTTAAGAAATTCTTTTGCTAAAGAGAGAAAATGAGTTTGACAGCAAGCAGCACTCTGAACTCAGAAAGTAGCTATATCTGAAAGCACCCAGATCTGTGTGGTTTAGCAGAATACAGGACCTAGCAGTGTGGTCTATTTATAATGTAATGGCAGTTATCCAAACAGGAAAACTGGGACAAGCTATAGCAAGAGAGTCAAAGCCCTGTTTCAAACCTGCCTATGAAAAGGTGTAGAAGATTGTACAAGCAGTAGCAGTTCACATGCATGAGAATTAAACTTCATCCTGCCTGTTCTGTGTTAACAGCTTCTTGTTCCATTACGAAGACAGCCTTGACTCACCAAACCCAAGTGTGGCCTTTTCTGTGCAATTGTCCGATTTAGGAAACATGAGCCCAGACTGTTTCTAGCCAATCTTCCTGAAAACAGATAAGAACTTTACATGCTACACATAGGTGTTGTGAGCTTGAACAGAGCTATTTTTAAGGGCATACTTAAGAGTCAGGAAATGAGAGGCAGAACTACAGTAAGTCACATCTGTGCAAACATTTTCTTACAGTTTTAATCATTAACCTGCTTAACCTTTATGTTCCCAGACCTGCTCCACCCTGAGATTTCTGACAAGGCTAGCATTTTTCAGAAGCCATAGAAGGTTTTGCAATAGGCTCCATCATGGCCGTGCATTATAGAGTTTTACGACAGTTACCAGCAGCCTCAGTTACTAACAGAGATGCCATAAAGGTCAGGAATATTAGTAACAAGGCATGCATCTCCTGTGAAAAATTACTTGAAAACATTAGCTTTGAATAGTCGGCAGAGTACAAATAAGCAGCAGAAGCCCTATTTGGCATTCATTATTTTGTTTTTCTAGCAAGTGCTAGACTCACTAGAAACTAAAATGAACAAGATGAAGGAAACCCCAGATGGGAGGGATTGAGCATTTGGAGATCTGCCATCTGACATCAGCGAGACAGAGCTGCATTTCTGTTCCGCTGGTACGTGACATGATCCCAGTCAAACTTGCATTAGAAGTTAGTCAAGTTTTACATTTAATTTTGTGTTTTTTCACTAAGGGGAAAAAGCCACTCTTTAAAGAGCAATTTTAACAGGTAACTGCAAGGATAATTGTAAATTACTTATTGTCAGCATTCCACTCCCTAAGCTCCTTAAAAACAATCCACAGCTTAAGTATTAAAACACTGTGCATGCCAACTACCAGTAGCAGCCCAATTCCCCCGAGCATAGTGTTTAATTCATGCACTAGAGTCTTTCATGATTTTTCACTGTGGAGAAAGTACATTTAAATTCTCTTTGTTTCTGTGGAAAAGGAGTCGGAGTTGTTGATCTGTTGTGGGAAGAATCAACAAGATATCCCACAGAGACTAAGAGTTTAAAAGAACATGTCTGCATTTGCTGCTAGTAGTATAGTTTATGTTGAAAAACTACATGACGATGTACTTCTGTAAGGTATGATAAAATGGATAAGATACTATCATTTTCCCCCAGTTTTTCCAGCTAACTTTTAGCCAGATAGAGAGGAGGAAGGAAGCAGGAGAGAATAGGCAAGTCACAACACTATGATCACCTTGCTACCCCAATGAGGGCTCAGAAACGGTGCTTTGCTGCCAATCTCATGTTTTAAGAGTGTAAATGCTGCAGCCATTCCACAAGCAGCAAGGCAAAACTCTCCTGATCTTACTGGCTTGCTTGCTAATACTGAACTCTGGATTTGCAGTCCCCAGCACTGAGAGGTTTCATGTAACTGATTTCTTTTCGATCAGTTATGATAAGCAGTCAGCTGTCTCCCTTGAAACCAATCTCTTACATTCCCAGAAAATACTGTATCAGAAAAAAAGCCATGTTATTCCATCCTAAATCAACAGATTGACCTTGATCCTTAGCACTTGCCTTCACAAGGCATTTTACCGAAACTTTAAAAGGAAAAACTAATGCAACAACTATTGCTTAATGGATTAGTGTTACTGTCTCTCATTCTTCCCTATAAAAGAATGGAAGTCTGTAATCGCATAGAATTCTATCCGAATTCAGAGATGCACATGGCTTTTAAAAGGCTGCTTTTCTCTTTTCACAATATTCCAAGTCTCATCCCAGCTGAAAAATCTTCCTTTAACGTGCATGTCAGCATGTCCCCGTTTCAGAGTCAGCTCTGCAGATGAATTAAGCTTTGTTATTAATTATACTTGACTTTTCACCAAATGGTTTCTTGTTTTATAGATTATGTTAGAATAACATTTTCTATTTCTCACTATTATTTATTTAGCTATTCTTACTCTAAGGGGTGAGAAATAAGGGACTTTGAAGATCAGCAAGAGTCTGTATGAGTTTGTTTTTACCATGCTCACTTTTGGACACACACTGTGCTATATCTCAAGTGACTAAGAAACATTTTCAGATTCAAAGACTGCAGCTTGTAGAATTCAACCAGCATACACCTGACTATTCTTCAAGTGCATAGCTTCAGCAGCATTATCTCCAATACAATGCTCCCCTCATTCCTCCAAAGTTAAACTTGTTCTAGGATCATATCTGTGTGCTGCTACACACGTGCTGCTACGTACAAAGAGCTTTTCACACTCCTCCAGACAACTGAATAGCATTTGCAAATATTCCAGTATTATGCTCATGAACTGTGAGATAAGAGATTGTTTCGTGCAGCTGAGCAACAAAGAAATGAATTAGCCCATAAGTATTTGACTATCACTTAACAGGAGACAGCTCTGTCGAAATTCATTCCAGGAAAATACTGGGATATCACTTACCAGTTGGTACAGTCCAAACTGCAGGGACAAGTCAGCCTCTTTAGCAATATTGTTATGCACATTTGCATAACACACATGACCAAAGATTTTACTCCCCAGAGATTCCTGCCATAAAAGAACTGTCCCATTCACAAAAGGATAGAGAAGAGTTACTGGAGCCTCCATCACAAATATATTCCCTGCAACTATGTCACTATGCAGCTCATTCTTTTGCTCAGGCAAAAAATACCAAAGAAAATTGGGGAATTTTGGGACAGCCAAAATTCCCCAATCGCCAGACACCCTAATTATTTCCTGCTCCTCCAAACTATGTTTTCTGGACCCAATTCAAGCAGCTTTCTCCAGCTGCAGTGCTGATGCCCTGAGATTCCTGCCTATCGCAATGAGGCATGTTCACGACACTGCCCAGTCCATCTCTGCTGTTGTCTTTCTTTCCACAGCTAAGCTTGGGAACATGAACACTTGCATTCTGCATTTGAGGAACACCTAGCATAGCAGCACCCTGCTGAATCACAGTCAGAGCTCACTGAGACTACTCCAATACACACACCAAGAGAACAACACAGAGACAATCCTGATTCTATGCCTCAGCTCCAACCCACACCCCCCTTCCCAAGGAAACAAAGCTGCCTTCCTTTCCTCCCTTATTATACTCTTTCTACACCTGATTGTGTGCTTGCTTCCACCTGAATCTCTCCAATTCTTGCACCTGTGGCCACTTCCCTATGCAGGGGTAGGTTCAGTCACGGGTAAATTGAAATAAGTGCCATAAAAAGCCACTTTACGAAGTGGCATCAATATTTGGCTTCAGGTCATATTCACCCCTTCTCCTGGCAAAGTTACAGGTGACTAAATAAGCACAAGATAAAAATAAGCAATGGCAAGAATGACACTGTCACTTCCTGTGTCTTTTCCTGCAACTGTGCTACTGTTAGTGTCCCCTACCACTCCTAAGGCAAAAAGTAACAGTGCAAACCTATGAAGACCCTTGCCAGTCATCACTCTATAGATGTAGGGTGTTGGGCACTTCTTGTCCCTGTCCTGTGTGCATGTGCTGCCACAGGTCACAGGCTAGGCAGGGTCAGTGGGGGAGGCTCACATGGGTCTGCAACCTTTTGAGGCTTCTATTTGAGGAAAAAATAAAACCAGTTTTAAGACCATGATATAGGCACTTTTTACTTGTATTTGAGGGTGCTGTGTCTCCTGCATGAAACAACATGTAACACTTCATTGAAGTCTTCCCCAGCACAAACTTTGTTTGGCTGTTCTGAGCCTCATTGTCCCAACTAGATCAGGGTTGTTCTCCAACGATTTCAGTGTGAGTTTGTACCCTCAGTAAACCTTCAGTTGTGGTGCATAGTTTCTGGTAATGCTTAGCAGCACAGGGGAATTAAGCAACATGAAAATGCCTTGAGGAACACACTGTGAAGAAAGCACGCCCCACCTATATGCTACATTTTTTTGCTCAAGTCTGTACTGTTGACTCAAGTAGTGTTTGGAGGGTGAACACCAAAACTGGGGAGGAACCTTAACGTGGTAATAATTTCAGGTGGAACTAATGCTTCAGTCATTTGATTTCAAGAACATCAAACTTTCCTGTTTAAAAGGAAAAGATTTTTATCTGCCTCATCCATCTAAATCTGGGGAATAATTCTTTCCCCTTCCCCCTCCAAAGATCTGGTTAGACCTGTAAGAAATATGAGGGGAACAAAAATTCACTCACTATCAGGTCTTACACTGAGACCTAAACTTTGCATCAACTGTATGAGACACTAACTATAACAAAATAAAGTCCCTGCAGGGCCCCTCCACTTTCCATCAAACTCTTCTGGGGAAATAAGTGAAGCAAAATTGCAGGTGAACATCTACCAGTTGAAATAAACCCTCAGATACTTTGGTTCCCCAAAATAAGAGAGCTAAAATCTGCTGCAGTCAGGATGGCACTAAAAGTATTTTCTTATGTGGGCTGAAGTTTGCAACTTCCAGTGTTTCCAAAAGGAGTTATTTGGGCAGACACACATCATATGTGCCCCATAGAAAGATCATCTTTTCAGGATACGTTTTTCCTGTTTCAATTTCAACACATTATTCTAATTAAAACCCATTTTATTGTGCAAATCATCACCTCTATTTGTCAATTTTCTGTTATTCAGTGCTTAGCAAAGATACAGCTAACTACTTCAATTTTTCCTCAAAAATAAGTCTCTTGAGAAACCTCTACCTATTTCCAGCCCTAAACTCCACTCTTCTGTACCTTTCTGGTAATGAGGGACATTGCCTTCCTTGTGTCTTCCTCTATGCCAATTAAACACTCTTGGCTTCTCCCCTCTGACTAACACAAACTGAGGACACAATCCCTTTTCTTTAGGTGGTTCATTATCCACATTCTCCTTTAGAATAAGAGGAACTGTCTGGGCTAAACCTACAATGTCAGCTTGGAAACAAATTACTTTGACTTAGTGACATAGCTTAAAACTGCTCTTACTGGCTGAGTGAGTAGGAGCCTTCCTTTCAGTTCCTGTAACTGGGAGTTGCTCTCGTCCGTGGAGTGGCCAGCTGACATGGCAATTCCAGGTGACAGGAGTTTTCATACCAATATTCTGGTGACTAAAATGTTGATTTTAAAGGCTGATTATAACAGTGTCCAAGAAGTACTGTCCTAGATGATGATGAAGTCTGAACCTCAGTGATTCTGCAAATATTCATGTCTCCTCATGTCCACCCATGGCCTGCCTATTGAAACAGGAAGTGTTACTAATAGTGATGTAACTCTGCCACAGTATCACAAACGCACCAGAAAGAGAGGAAGTCCAGTGAGGTCATTTGGTTGCTCTTCCTTCCCAGAGAAATAGGGTATTCTACACCATGTATTTTGAAGTGCTACGTACGGTTTAACATCTGATGTAGGAGAAATTTGGTCCATGTTTTCTTTGTGGAAACTATTCCAGAGTCAGGAGGAATCCCAGTCTGCACGGTGTGGGTGACACAAAGCGCCTCAGAGCCCTATAACCACATCAAGATGACCCAGTATGTTTATGTTGCATCTGGCAGCATCAATTAAGACCTCTTCCTCCCAGGCCCCAGTAAATCCATGCCTGCTGCCTAATGGAGCAAGGAAGATTTAGAAGTAGTATTCTTCACTGCAAGAGGATTCTCTTTAATGCACCAAAACATGCAGGCTGGTGTTAAATATCCCAGACTCCGGCTGACAGTGGGTTGCTCTGAACATCAACTTATCTGAGATTTTTAATGAACATGGATTTTTTTTTTGAGTTTGGAAGATTTAGTAGAACAGTTTGTTCAAAAAAACCCCACTGTATAAAGTTCCTATTGATGGGCTTCTGAAAACTTCAGCTATTGGAATCTGAGTCCACTGGCTTTATCCCTTAAGGCTATGGGGTTGGCAGGATCCTGTGTGTTTTGTAGCACAGCAGCACTTGCTGGGCACATGCCCTGTGGATTTTTGAGTACTGAGGACTCCAGCAAAGACACATGACTGAGTAATGTGCTAGCATGATATAGATGCCACAGAAGGGTGACAGGATTAGCTGGTATTTGACAAAGATAAATATGATTCTGCATAATGAATTTGATTAGAGGCAGCAAAGCAAGACAGTGGATCAGAGAGAGAAGGGCTTTCCTGGGACAAGTCAGTTATGGAGTACCTCACAGAGACTGGGCAGCATCCCTACACATGGCATGGGGGCCCTCTTGTGGGCCCTGGCGTCTTCATGGACCCCATTAAAAACTAGCAATGCGCTGCCTGAGAGGGGATTAATGTTAATGTTTAATTAGAAGGGCTATCCAGCTTCCAGTGCCCACAGTGGCAAAGGGCACAACAGGCACACAAAAACAACAGGCTCTGGAGCTCCAAGTTTTATCATGCAGGATGTGTATTTTTCTTAACTAATTCAGAAACTACTGGAGTTTGAAAGACATAACAGTTCAGTCTGCATGCCTGACTAGATAAGCTGCATCTCAGGTATGGCAACACTGTAAAATACTGAGATTGCATTTTGCTTTTCCATATGTTCATCAGTCAATTTTCAACTCCCAGTGAAGTGTAGCCCAACTCACCTTTGTCCAGCTCACATCTTCTTGCTGTCTCCCCTCCCACACACATTTGCAATCATTGCTAATTATGGTCATTACCCACAGACAGGAGGTGAGCACATCAACACCCTTCATTTCTTTTGCTTTTGTCCCACTGTGGTTATTGGGAGCTGCTGGATATATACATTGTCAAACCTGATCATCTCATATTAAGCACTTAGTGTGGACACAAATTAATGTGACTAATAACTGTGAGAGGACAAATTTTTACCACCTACAAGCCTCATGGAAACCACTGCTGTTTCTAACCGTGTTCAGTGTGAAATAATTATGCAAAATTCAAACTAAATGTCCCCAAGTGCTCAAGACATGGAATCTGCAAGATCATGCAAAATCTGTCTGCCAAAGTGAGCAGAACCTCAACAAAACAACCCAAGTAAAGATCATTTATAGCAAAGCCATGCTCCTCCTCAACCAGTGGAGGTGGCTAGCAGTAGGAATAGGAAGGTGCTGGTCCTAGAAAAGCTATTCTTAAAGCACAAATACTTCCTGACACGCCACTTCTCTTTCCTGGGGTTTAATTGCAGCCATCCACCGTGAGAGTGAGTCTTTGTGCTCTCTTCCCTTCAGAATAAGTACATCCCCCGCAGGCATTTTACCCAGTCTGCCTGAACAGAGACGCACCTTCATTTCCAAAGGCAACTCTATGCACCCAGGTGGAAGGAAGATGAAGGAAGTAAACTGTGGCCAACAGAGCCCTGATCGGCTGAGTCTGAATAAACGTATGCAACACCAGGTTGGAGTCACTGCCAAGCTTCACCTCCCCATCTGTAGGAAACAAATTTCTGCCCATCGCAGTAATTAAGTGATGATATAGCTGGAAATTGAGAGGTTAGTAATAACCCACTCTAGAAAAGTGGGATAATTTTGTTTGCTTCCCAGAAAAAGACTAAGGGACTTAAAAAAATGCAACCAAAAAACCCATCAGCACCACCCTATCCCACAAATACAGGCCATTTACATTTTTAACCACAGCATTGTACTGATGTATGTTTTCACTCTGAATTCCAGCATCTCTGGTTTTTATTAACAAGTCCCCTCCAGTCTTTGTAAACTTGTTGGAGCAGAAAGGGACAGGAAGGCAGAGGTCTATGTTCTGTTCAGGTTACCCAGGGCAGCTGATCTATCCTTCTGGATAGGCACTTGATGTAAATTAAGGTGGAATTTAAGCAATGGATTAAGTACCTACTCAACCTAATAATTATGGGAAATGGATCCCTCCCAGGGAATACAGAAATTTTATGAATGCTTTCCAGCTATGTCATGATCCTGGTGTGCTTTCAAGCATAGATTTGCCCTGGTTCACAAAGGCATAGAGACAATCAACTATGTTTTTCTGGTTGGCCCTTTTCTACACTTATTAGCTTTAATAGTAAGTTATTTCACTGTCTCAGCCTGTCTTGTCTGCTCAGCTGTACTGTTTTACACGTGGGCTGTCTCTTGCCATGTTCAGCATGGAGCATAATGAAGTCTTAAGTGCAAACTATAGAGACTCCTACCAGGTGTTTAGAGATACACCTTTGCAATGGTATGCCATTGAACACACCTACTTTAAACATCTTTTGTGGTTTCCCAGTCCAAGAAACAAAGCTTGTTGGGTTTAAATTCTGATTATTTGTTTTTCAAGCAATTCTTTAAATTCTTTAGGAAGTTTCTTTGGTTGTATTCTACAAACTCTATGAAAATAAAATTACGTTTGTCCTAAATGATGTTAACAAAAGAAACAAGTCCTCTAGATGGTGCTACTATTTCGAATAAAGCAGCTGGATGCTTGAAGGTTTTGTTGTAATATATTTCTGTGGTATCCTGTGAGAAAGGAGCACTGTGAAAAATCCTGGCACCAGTAAAAGAACTGATGTCGAACAACCCAAAACTTCATCTAACAAGCGTTAGCAGTGAAGGGCAGTCTGGATGTAAATATACTAATTGCTTCTCTTTAATAATGTGGATGTTTCAATATCTTACTAAATGCAGAAAAATTATAGGATGTATTGATGAAAATTATCTTTCAACGGTTGACTCAATTTTCTGTCTTTGATTTCCAGTCTTCCCGATAATTTGCAACTGACCCCTCCAGCATACGTACAACTCTTCAACTTCAATGACTCACATGAATGTTCTCTGACCACAGTCTTTGGATGTGGCACAAGCCACGCATGACAGTTTTCCCTGGCGAAAGCTGCGTGCTCTGGCTCGATTTCACAGAAGCACTTTAGCACAACTGTACTTCAAATACAGCCACAGAAACAGTGCACATGCTCGACCCGAAACATGGTTTAAAACCTTGATGGCTTACGGATATTTGTATATGCACGCTGTACTTGGGCAATAAAGGCTGCTAAGTGCTTTAGTGATACATAACAAGGAAAGAAGGTAAAACAATTTACCTTTTCTTGCTCTACACAGCTGCACAGATCCAGTACTGAAATATTGGGCCAGCTGTCTATAGGATGAATTTTCTGATCCTTAGTTCCGTCCTGGCCAGCCACTTTTCAAGAGGATGCCAAAGTTCCTCCTATTATTTCCTCTCTTTCCAGGGTTCCTATCTGTAGTTTTGGAACATCTGCCTATTTTCTCTCTCAGATATTGTTCCTGATTCTCTTTGTAATCCAGCCAGATGGATTTGCAGCACCAGATATCTTTCCCCGTGTGGTTGCTGTCAAAGTCAAGAACAAAAACTTTCCAAGATTATTATTGTTATGCATTATTATACATCTGACCTTTGAAATATATATTCTCTATAACCACTATCTCTTACTTTGTGCAAAGTTCATCTGTTACCTAAATAAATGTCAAATTTGGGATCTTGTTAAGCCTTCAGTCTCAGTAACAATAACTGTGAATTCTGGAGTTTACTCAGACAGTGTAAGAGAAACATTTATTTCATTGATTTTGACTAGTCAACCTTTAAAATTTCACAGAGTATATTTGTTCTTGTGTTATGAGAAAAGAATAACAACATCTCTAGATTATACATTGTTTTGTTTTCTTTCCCTGTGTCCCCATTTATTTATCTGCTTTCCAAGAAACATTCCTCATAGGAACGTATCTTTGGGCTCTTGGCGATTTTTACTGCTCTTTTATGCCTGCTTCTCCAGTTTTGTAATAGTTTGGTTTCTGAGGCTGCAAAGCCACCAAATTAGGGGCTGTAGCTGCTCACAAAAATACTTTTTAAAACAAGAAAGAGAATCAAAAAGCAGACAGAAAGTATGAAATCCACTCTGTTCATTGTTGAGTGATAACAATTTTTCTCTTTTTAGGTGCTTTTGTTATTTTCTGGTTATCAACAGAGTATCCAAAGCCCCTGACCACTTGCACCAACCTGCAAAACTTAGTGAAGATCTTGTTAGCTACCAACCAATGCAAATGTGAGCTCAGATCTCAGAAGTGAATGAGGGCACTTGCGAAGAGTAAAAGAAATGGATAAAGACCAGAAAAAAATCTGCACTAAAAAAGTGCACTTACAGACAGCTCTGAAGTGTGGGAAAGTCTCAATTTATTTATTTATAAAACAAAACAAAAAACTCCAAACAACTATGGCAACTGTTTCTAATACTTCACAGAGACCCTAGATGCAAGTATCTAGCCAATATAAACTAAGCAGTATAGATAGCTTCTTGCTCATTTATATTAAAAATAACCATGAAGGCATGAGCTTAAACAAGTAGTTTATTTAGCATACTTCATGAATCCTTGCACACTGTAATTTCCCCAATCCTCTACCTTTTTCCAAAAATCCCTGTTCTTGTGAAAGAAGTGAATTGTCCTGCTTGTGAGGACCAACACAGGCAACTACAATTAACCTTCTTAAAAATAAAATAAGATTAGACTGACTTTGGAAGTGACTCCTTCAACGTCTCAGAATATTCTGCCTCATCATAAGGTTCCAAAATAGGTTTTAATTTGACTTCTTCTGGTAGTTTTTGTGTCTCTTCTCTCCGGCTTCCATCTCTTAAAAGCGGAACCAGTGTTTTCCAGTTTTTCCCTGAAACTAAAAAGGAAAGGAATGGTTAATTTTTTACCCTCCACAGAAACAGAAGAAATTATGCAAGTGGTTTAAATAGGAAGAAGATGAAAGCAGCAGCAGGAAGAAAGGGTTTTGTGGTTTTCTTCCCCATACTGTTCCATGAGCTTTCCATATTTCAGCTGGTAAACACCAGCAGAGACCATACAGTTAAATTTTTCTCTGCTGGATGCTGAGCTCCCAAACTATGGGGTTTGGGGTCTCTGAAGTACCTTCCTGGCTATCTGGCTGCTATTCTACACTGTTCCATCTCCTCCGGATTTACACACATTATCTACCTCATAAAAATCTACAATCAGAATGACAAATCTATGGGGCTTCTATTCCAGTGAGTAAAACTGTTATGTGAATAATAAGCCCACTTAATCCTTTACATTTTGTGCTGATTGAAAATGCCATTAACTTGGCTACTGCCATTATCATTAAGTGCATAAAATTGACTGCCCTCTAACAATTAATTGATGCTGCTTCTACTACCAATGTCAAACCCGTACTAGGACTTAGGTTCCCGAAACCCTCACCTCTGCCAGGCTTAACAGAGTAACTGGGATTTCGTTTGAGGTCCCCAAAGCACCCAGGGTCTTCATTGATTATGCCCAGATTAGTATTCCACGTGGACCAGTTAACTTCATCAACCCTAGGGAGAGAACACAAAACCAAGATATATTCTAAGGACCACCAGACAACTCCAGAATGAGTTTATATCACAAACTGCCACCTCTCAAGCCTCAGATCTGACCCAGAAAACAGATTAAACTGACTACAGTAGACAGTGTCAGTGCACTACTTCTCAGAGCGCTCCATGGGGAAAATTCTGCTTCCCATTACCAAATACCTTTTTGCTATTTGTCTATAAAAGATTGTTTATTTGACATACAAACAGGTTACCTAAAGCACCATCTGTAATCATCTTGGCCATCAGGTGTGACCCCCACCAAGACTTGCTTCCCAGACCGGAACGAGCGCCTCACACAGTTCAAGTAGCTGTTCTCAATATCCAAGATTGTGATGGCTCTCTACAAGTAAAAGAAAACAAACCACTAAGAGGCTGCTGTTTCAAAGTCCCTCTGTTACTATGTCATTAAAAATGCGGAATTACTACCCTGTGATTAGAACTATTAAGTTCCTTTCTCACCTCAAACAAAAACTGATATGCCTTTGAGGTTCTGGTAAAGATTGTTTTTCCCTTTGCGTAATCCCTGTTTCCATAGTCTGATAAGGATTTTCCATTATTAAAAGCTCAAATAATTTTGTCTAATTACAAAAGTACTTATTTCCTTAAATTCTGAACATCTCTGGAACACTGGAAACATCTGCTCAGGCAAAGCATCAAATATGCATGGAAAATGAACCAATATACTTTTTTAGGAACTGTTCACGGGAATCAGAAAGCAGCAGTGACCTGATATTTAAATACTTGTCAGTTCCTAAAGATTCTTTCTAAAATTTCTTTTGATTCCCCATACCCTCTTTCTTGGATAACAGCCTCACAGAACCAATGTACCTGGAGTTTCCAGATGCTCTTGCTCTCCTGTGCAATTTTGCTCACAGTTTCCCCCATCAGTGCAATAAGCATGTTGAGCAGGAGGATGTATGTAAGGATGACATAAAGAACCAAAAGGATGACAAACACTGACTTGAACCTGTAGTTCTCTGTGAACTCCAGGTCCCCCATCCCAATAGTGAACTTGAAGAGCTCCAAGCAGGTATAATACAGACTGTTGTAGGATGTGCGGCCTCGTTTCACCTGGCAACATCGGGAATATTCAGAGCTATTTGTGTCTTGCCCCTCGTTGTCATCTTCAATTAAAGTCACCACAGCTGTTGCAAAAGAGGAATCACATATGCAGGATGAAAATACAATTTGGAATCATAATTCCATCGCAAGCAATGAAAGTGAGGATAAACATAAGACATGTTATCTTCATGGTGTGTCGTCCCCAGAGAAACTGCTCTACAAAATATTTGCCAGAACTGACACCCTCTCAGAAGGTGTTGTCTCAGTTTTAACTATATAAAACAGGATGACTGTTTTTCCTTCAGCTTTGAAAAGCAGTTTGAGACCCAGGGATGAAAAGCTGACTGAAACTACTACAGATAATTGTTATTCTGAAGAGATATTTTTCCTGTAATCAGGTTAATTTGTTAGTTTTAGTTGGAAACAGAAATTCAAAGCCACTTCAAAAATAAAATATTTTGAGATTCTTTAAGATAAGGAAAAGTAACTCCAAGTATGACCTTACCTGTAGAAAATCCCAAGAGGAATACTAGATAGACAAACATGAAGCGACATAAGTCTCTAAGGATCATCTATAAGATGGAAAAAGAGTATTTTTATATTGTTAAAACTTGAATATAAACTACAAAAAAAAAAAATAGTAGAAAATACTGCTTCAGCTCAAGAAGGCATTTGCTGTGAGTGGCTGTTCATGCACCGAACAGTTGTTTATCCTGCTGAGATAACTGAACTTTAATACAGAAAACATTTTTCTCTGTTATTCGTGCAAGAGTTTACACACATATGCAAGACATACGCATGCCAATAATTTCATCTTTGTGAGGATAAACCACATTAAGACAATTTCATCTTTCTTCCCCTCTTGGGCTAGCTGTCTACATCATACATAGAGGTTTATTAGCCAACTACTGCCTCTTAGCTAATTGCTCTGTTTGGTAACATTTAAGCTATACCTAAAGAAATTTCCAGCTGGTAGAAAGCTGTGTCATTTCCCACCAGATCAATCTGCACTGTTCTCAGTCTACTTTAATCCATTCCTATCCAAATGTAGTTATTTTGAAGCATGGGGGGTAATATTAATAATTACTACAAAATACATGGATGAGGAACAGGAGATTTTTCTACATAAAACCGTATAATTTCATTCAGAAAATAATGACCAAGTGCAGTAGTGATATGCAGAGTGATATGAGATTTCCCAGTGGCATCACGGATGTAGATATGGCAACTTCTCTCCTGGAAATAGGGCTGTTGGCAGCAGTGTCCTAATCTGATCACTCTGCTGGCCTCATCACCCACTCACTGGACTAACCTTGGCAATCATGACAGAGTAAATGCCCATCTGCTGGAAGCCACGGGTGTAGTACAGCATGTTAGCCCAGCCCAGCGCCAAGGAGAAGACCATAGAAGCCACGTACAGTTCCTGGCCACAGAAGTATAGCACCACAGAGCTCAGAAGGAGCAAGGAGTGAACAAAGCTGAAAGAAAAGCATGGTCTGAATGCGTGAGGTAATACAGCAGAATGAAGGAACCTTGGAAGACATTTCCTCTCTTCCCTTCCTCTTTCCCTTCTCAAACTCTACAATTCCTCTTGCAAACTACTCAGTTTGACCACATACAAATTCCTGTAGTCTCATCCCTGCTCTTCCTTGTTACTGGAGGGAAGAAAAACCCTTGAAAACACCAATTTCTTCAGCACTCCCACTCTTTCCACAGACCCATGAAATTGCCCTGTTTAATTGCACTCCAGCTGGCAGGAGAAATGGCCCAGCTCCCTTTAGGAACAGGAGGATTTCTGCACATCCAATGCATACACTTGATTACAAGTCCAACTTGGAGATCTATTCCTAACTCTGCTGCATGACACAGTCACTGAACTTTAGACACTTCATTTGTTTTACCTCCAAATGAGGTACTGATCCAGACCTGCTTGTTCCAAGTGCTATGATATCGACTGGCAACTATTTTGTAAGGACTCAGGAAACTAGAGCAAAGCATCTACCAGTCACAAATGGCTTCAGCCAAAGCTACAGAGCTCACACACTGAAATGCAATCAAAGATACCGGAGCTTACAAAAGAACCTCACTGTAGCTGTCAACTATCAGTGTCTTGAATGACGGGCGCCTCTGCACGAAATACTGTATCTGGAAAGAAAAAAAATGGGAATGAAGGCCAGGTTTGCAACCATGGAGGGATTAAGTATCCCATGTGAATGCATCAACTAAGCACTGATAGTGCTTAGTTGATCAGGAAGCTGGTACCCATCAAGCATCTCCCAAAATAGCTCAAAACCAACACTGGCACAAGATCTAGGGAGGACTCTTCCAGTGACACGTGATTTCTTTTTCATCTGGCATCTCTTGAAGACAACAACCTATTCAGTCACTGGCCTGAGTTTGTGTTTTACTGTACACTCTCCATTGGCTGCCAAGAGGAAGCAGGGGGACTTTAAGCTAGACAGGTGATCTTTAATAGAGGCCTGGCTATTTGCAACATCCCATTCTTAAGCCTTGGCTAGGCTAATTACCGAGATTCTCATTGGCTTCTAAGGATAGGGGTTTTTTATACAAAAGATAAAACTGAACCTTAGCTCATTAGTCACCAGAGAACTCCTAATCAGGCCAAGAAAAAAAGATTTGTAGCTCTCACTACAACAAGGATCATTGTAGTAGCCAATGCTAATGAATAGGAAAGGCGCATTTGATTCTCTCCTGCACCAACCCAAACAGCAGAAGGAAAAGTTTCAAATATCTTACCCCTCTGAAAAAAAAATAGAGACCTCCCAGTACACTCAAGATCTCTCCAGTCACTCGAAAGTATTCCCCAGTGCTGTGACCAAATGTGAAGGGCGGCTGTATAAGACAGAATGATAGATATGTTCAGCAGAACTGGAGATAGGAAAAATCTGGCCTTGCCAGCAGCTGAAAACAACTCTATTTCTGAGGGAACACATTCATTTTCTGAATATGTTGCAGCAAGGGGGTAAGACTGGGAAGCCAGCAGGGTCAAAACCTCCCTCCTACCCTCAGGAAAGAGGAAAATCCTGATGTTAGGAGCACACATTCAAGTGGGAGGCAGATCTGGGATAACATGCACTGGGTGGTTCCCCTGATACATGTCAAGAGTGACATACCTTCTCCTTCTTCTCTACAGGTCTGTAGTAAGCTGCTGCAGTGAGGATGATGATGTGCATAGTATAGACAAAGAAGTTGAAGTAAAATAAGTGTTTGACAAACCGGTCCCACTTGTCTTGTAGCAGCCTGTTAAGGGGTTCCACCAGCAGCATCTCATGACGGTTCTGAGTGGAGGGAAAAAGAGAAGAATCTTGATGGGACCAGTACACAGCAGGCTCTGGAAACAGCAAATGATATTCATCTTCAGCAAATGTTCCCTCTAGTGCTTTTAAACTCAGGAGGGAAGATTGCTGTTTTATAGAATTTAAGCAAAAGAGCTGGAGCTCTTCGCCAACAGTGAATAAAATGCCAAGGAGGTGCATACTCACTGGGGTTTCACTGCTGTAGGCAATAATCTCAAGCACTGAATTTTTCTCACATGTGTCTATACAGGACAGGTCATAAAGGGATGAGTGGACAGGTCCATAAGCCCATTCAGTGAACTTCCTAGACAAGTGTCTGCACTCAGGATCTTTGATCTCTCGTCTGAGGATGTAAGCGAAAATCTAATTGCAAAAGAACATAACCAACATTTCAGTGCTAATGGACTTCTAGTTCCTCAGTATCTCCACAAACAGGATGGCTAATTTCTCCCTAGATTAACTGTGCTGAAGTCAAACCACTGGAACACTGCGGAGATCAAAGTCTGAAGTAAACACTTAATTTTCTGACTGGATGCTGGAAGATGAGAAATACAAATACCACCTACAACTTCGCCACGACCTCTTTCAAAACTGCAAGAGAAAAGCAGAGATGTATGTTACAGATCTCTGAGCATGCAGTCATTTTGAATGAGGACTGCCAAAAGATGAGTTGTATCTGCCAGTCAAAAGTACAAGGCCTTTAGTGGTTCAGATGATAGCAGAGACCCACTTTCTGTTTCCACTTGGGCTGCTTGCATATCAGTGGTGTATGAGTAACGCTAGCTGGGCACAGACACACGCACTTTGTAGCCTTTAAGGACTACACAGTTTTGCATGTTAAACTGCAGCATTGGTTCCTCTTAACGAAAAGGCCCTAACAATAAGCAGTGATAAAATCTGTCCTGCGTAACTATTTTGCATGTACTCTGTATAACTTGATACAGCAATGAGACAGTTAAAACACATCTGCTCACCTACCCCTATCTTCCCTGTTTTGGCTGCCAGAGTTAATGGAGTGAGCCCTTTCTTGTTGGTGAGTTCTTCTAGCTTCAGGATTGGATTAATTTTGGCACCAAGGATCAATATGTTATTGTACATCTTGGTAACAAACTTGGTATTATCCTTAGTATTATCTGCAATCTCCACCAGCGTGTGCAGGACCATGTTGCCCATGGAGTCCTCAGCAGCGATGTTGGCGGCCTGATAGGGGTTCTCAAGGAGGAATTTCACAATGCAGAGCTGGTTGGTGCAGGCAGCCAGGGATAGAGGCAGCTCCCCTGTGGGCAAGCAATGGGAATGAGTTATCAGAAAGCCCACTATTACACATACATAAACAGAAAGATCATGTTGTTTTCATCTTTCACTGTGAGGTCAATTTCTCTGTATAACAACTATCACCAATTCTTGTGACAGTTGTTAGAATCACATTTGCTCTGGTTTAACTGCATCACAGAAACATGGCTCCTTAAAAACGCACTGGAAGGACAGCTGGCAGAAGGTTACAACCTTTCAAAGGATACAGTGGCCAGAAAACAAAGGGATGCAGACACCAAGCTCACACTGAACACCACCAACTACCAACTGTGCTTCCTTATAAACTCAGCCTTTGGGAGGTAATATTTGAACTAAGTGGTGAAACAGCCCATCTGGTACTTCTGAGCCTCCAGTCCCACATAAACAGGATTATTTAACAGCTTGCATTTGGGATTATTGATTGAGTTATCCTAGCATTAAGCCCATACTGTGCTCACCCCTACCAAAATAAAAGCCAGGTTTCCCTTTGATTTTCCTGAAGAACTCCCCACAGGCTCTTGCATGAACATCTGCTCCATTCTGGACCAAGAGCTTCACCAGGTACATGTTCCTTCTCTCAATGGCGATGTGAAGTGCAGTCTGGCCTACAGAGACATTCATTAGATGAAATCTTCAACATTGAATACAGACGGAGAGCTTTCAGGCACGAAAATTTGTTCGGCTCCATGTTACATGGTGGAACTGAAAGCTTTGCAGAATAAAAAGCTCTGTAATTGAACAAAAAATGATGGCACAGAGAGCAAATGCAAGTCCCCCGAGCTTGCTATTAAATCACTGTATATAAAAATGGCAGAATATTGCACCTCACAAAACAGTGCCCTAGAATGAATGCACTGATTGTTAATCATATACTGGAACTTTGGGGTGCTGCATCCACAGGCTTAAGGCCTCATGCAGAAGGCTGTTTGAAAACACTGCCTAACCCTGTCTTCAGACTTAGCACCAAGAGTATTCACTGTAGCAGCCGTTTCTCTTACCCTTGTAGTAGTTGTCCGTATACTCTGCATTAACAAACTCTTTCAGAGTTCCAGTTTTCTTTGCAATATCCAGCAGCAAGGGAATGGTGTCATTTTTCCCATCATGAAGATTCAGCATGGCTTTCAGTAAACAGGTTTTCCCAGTTTCTGGCTCTATGACACAAAAAAATTGCAGCTATATAGAAGTGATTACAAACCTACCATCTACTCCTGGGCATGCAGGAATTAACAAGCTTCTCTTCAAAAGCTTATACAGGGTTTGACAGAAAATGCAACTTTTCTGAATTCTCCTGTAACCTTACAATCAATGTGTTGCCCAATCAATAAGGAAGCACTGGCTATTAGAGGACCTCCTGCAGACACTGAACATGATTATGGTTTTTTATTTTCATCTCAGGAGCACTGCTGGAAGAAAAAGAGAGCAACTTAAGGTATGTGAAATTAAAGGGTACCTTTGAACTCATCATCTGTGAGATGCTTCAAGGTTCTATTAAGGTAGAGTAGCAGATCATCCAGGTCCCTTGTGTTGCCTTGGGCTACAGCATCAAAGATCCTTCTGCGGTCATAAAATTTGAAAGCCTTTTCTGAGCAGCCTGTGATGGAATCTATAGATAGGAGCCTAAAAAGGGAGAATTTCAGTTACTGAAAGTCAGATATTTAGCAGACTTTTTATAAACTACCAGAATACTATTTTTCATTTGCTTGTGTGAAGCAGTAAGCGCTACAGATGGATCTGCAAAGTCTGCGAGGTCAACAAAGTCTGCAAGCAATTTATGTATCTGTTGCTGAAAAGTTGAGAACAAGGCTTAAAAGAGGTATTGAAGTATGACAGCCTAACTGCAGGCCTGGGAGCCAGGCAAGCCTACATTATCATTCTGAACCATGTCCATTCACTAAACAGTCTCAGTCAGGTGAATTAAGGTCTGCTGCTAATTTTGGGCAAAATATCCACGGACTGCATTTTCAGAGACGCCAAGAAACAACAGCTATTGTCACTTTCAGATGCAACACTCCTTATTTTGGCATAGAAAACAGTGAAATTGAAAAAATGGGCACATTCATGGAGAGAACAAATGCTGCTCTAAGAAACACATTCTGCAGCTGTCAAACCATTCATTATAACCAAATTTTACAAGGCGAACTTACTTGTGAAGTTTCCCCCTTTCCGAATTGGCTTGAAATTTGATGACAGAAGGTGCCAACAGGTGATCCATCTGGTACAAGGAGTCCATGGGAGCCATGTCCTTGTCACTATCCCCCATCACAAACCTCCCACGTCTTGCAAAGATGTTGCTTTTGGGTGGCTGCACCTTGGTGTTTAGTGTACCTTGGAGGCTGTCAGGCATTTCCACTGCGGAGTCCTCCCCATCCGTGTGTTCATCTGTCGCTTCAGATTCCTCCATGTCAGAACTGCCAAATTTCTTCATCTTCGCAAGAACAGAAGACATGATGAGCAAGCAGTCTGTGGGGAATGACACAAACACTTCACGTCAGCACTTCACAGAGCTATGAGTCCCCCTTTTGCCTAGGAGTACTCTCCAGAAACAGCAGGGAACGGATTGGTTACTCTCATCTTAGAAGTGAGACAGATGGACACATATTCACTAGAGAGCTGAAACAGTTTAGTAGGTCATTATCTCCATGCTGTTTGTTACTATCCCCACTGCCTTTACCTATTTCAGAATGGAGAAAGCAAGCCGGAGTGTCCCAGATCTTGCCAGCAATCCCACTGCAGACCTGACTATTTCTGTCTAAAACTAGTGCCTCATCCCCCTCCAATCACTGTTAAAGCCTGAACAATCTTTGCTTTTCTTCTGTACTTTCTGCTTCGTGCTACAATATATTCTCAGGATTTTATCAGGCATGTGAAAAAAGCCAGCTTGTGCCATAACAGCAGCTCAGTGATGCTGAGCACAGAGGGCTTCCTGCATATCGGAAAATTCCCACTTAATGGCTTCACCAGAACAACAGCAGTGCCCAACGAAAATTGGAGCATGCGATTATTGAGAGATGAGTGTCACCTCAAACATGAGACACAAAGGCAAAGGTTACCACAGATAACAGATGACTGCAAAACCACATGTCTGATCTTGTCTGGTTTACAACCACAAAGAATTTGACACAAGTTAACAAATATACTATGCTGAAAGTAGAGCAGGCTTTTCCTGCTATCTTATCAAACTGTTTTAATCAGACAGATGTTGGTCTCTATGCCACTGAATGCAAAATATTCTGGAACTCCAATAGTGGGGACAGGAATGCATCATATTTGAATTAATTTTAGAGCGCTCTGATCTTAGCCTTGGAAACATACTCTGAACTCCTAGGTTGCTTGGAAATGTTACAGTATTGAGCACAGGAATGTTACAAAATCTTTAAGAAGCCTTCAATCGTAAACCAAATTACAGTAGTCACTAATCGTATCTGTATATTCAGTGTGAAGACAACATCATAAACACACATCAAGGTTGTTTCTTGTCACAAAAATACTCTGAGGGTTTGTCTGCAAACCTACACTATAGATTAAAGCTGGATTTTCACTTCCATAAGACTAATTAATATTTACGGTAAGGGTCACTTACGTTTTTCTGTGCAAGCAGGACAGGAAAGCAACTTTTGTCAGGCATTTGCATTTTCTACAATTTTGTACAACACATGTAAAGAAAACATGAATTTGCAAACTTGCACATTTAGGGTTGCTGGAAGCACCACAGTGTAGTACAGATAAAATGCTAATATCCTCTGTGCTCACCTTTCAGGTTCCTTGTGTCCTTAGAATCGCTCTGAAAGAATAACATAATATCTTATTAGCTTAATTGTTCTATAAATAAGAAATCATATATAGAAAAATATTTCCATTTGGAATATGATACTAAAACTACAGAAGAACAATTACTGCAGTGAAAAAGTTATAGTTTTATAAAAAATACACTGAGAATACAGCCATGTATAATTTTAATTATTTGTCTTATTTAAATGAATATGGATTGAGCCAAAACCATCAGCGCGATGGCTATGGAAAATGGAATCACTTGTTTTCTACTGAATAGGTGCAATATTAAAATCCACAGAAGAGGTTCAATCCTGTCTCCCTGGCAATTTGCTCAAACCTAGGTTAGTCATTATATGTGCTTTCATCTCTCAACCCTGTTGGTAATGTCTTTGATAATAAAGACAAAGCTGCATTTCCTCAGGAGTATCAATTTACAAGGGAAATAACCTTCACAACTCTGTGGAAGGAATCTTAAAAAACCCAAATTATAATTACAAAGCCTAAAAAATTCATAACCTACCTGAACTCTTTGAATCCTGGGTGCACTGAAGTTCAATACAATAAATGATACAAGGAAATACTTAGGACAGAGTGTCTAACCACATCACAACTTACAATAAATAATAAAGAGACTTTACAAACAGCTAAAGCTGTGCTGTTCAAATATACATGCAGAACTTACAAATACTGCAAAAAATCCTGTCTTCTGAAAAATAGTCCAGTCTCAGTAAGCACCCTCTGATCTACAGAAATTTGGTGCCAGATATTCCTCCTCCAAGGTGCCTGGACTGAAAAGCCCTCAGAGTTTGCTTCTCCACTTCATTTGTTTGCAAAAGTGTTCTATGTGTCTGAGGATTTTTAGAATCAAGGGAAGTTCACTAGAACAGAGAATAGAGTAATAAGTTCATTAAGAAGAATTCTGGAACCAGAAGCATCAGTGGCTTTTATTCCCAGGAGTTTAGCAAAGCTCTTTACAAGAATTGCAGTAAGTAGCTGTTGTTTTTTCCTCCCCTTTAATTGCATTTAGTAATGGATACTCTTCTCCAGATCTCCTCTTCAGAAATACACTCAAGCTTGCAAAAAAATCCCAAACCACCAGACAGCAATTGTCTCCGTGGGTCACAGTTTCAATTCAATTTACAAAACCGTGTAACACACACCACAGCTCTTCTCTGAGATCGGTCATCTTTCTGGACACCTTTCTTGGGTGTCAAGCCCCACCAAGTATTTTAAAGATAAGCTGATTCTGAACAGAGCTGAGGAAGACAGAAAGTCCTAAGGCCATTTTATCATTCCATATTCCTAATACTTTTTAATTTTTAGATATATATATATATATATGTAACAGCTTCTAAATATTAATGTCATTAGCAAAACAAGAATCCGTATCTAATCCAGGACGGATCTAACACCCTTAAAAATGAAGAGCTATGTCATACATTGTTAAATATATGATTTGTATAAGAACCTTCTGCCAAAAACTAGTCTACAGAAATAGGTTTTCCAGCAGGCTGAGCTCTAGGCTGTAGCTGTTAGACTAGAAGTAACCTTCAAACCTCCAGCTCCTAACATTTCAAGTTCAAATATGAAATTATTCAGTGAAATTATGCAGTTTATGTTTTGCAAAAGGTAACTATCTTTTTAGTCTTACCATCTATCTATATAAAAGAATAACATATTTGTCTATTTAATAGCAAACTAATTATATGACATAAAACACCCTACGGCATTGTACTCTGAAGAAATAAAATGCCTATTTATTAATGCATAAGTACAGATTACCAAAAAGGCAGGTTGTTAGCTGGTGTTCCTGGAGCTTTGCTGAGCAGAGCATCTCATTCAACATTATTACTATTAACTCGTTCACCATTTCCAAAGCAGAGACTTGGTAGGAAAGCTATAAAGGATCAGTGGAGAGTGTCCCTTACTCAGTCTCCAGCTTCCTCCTCATCCCTTTTGCTAAATGCTTCTTCTCTCTCTTCCCATTCCAGGCATCAGTCCCTTTCAGTCTTCCTTTGCTGTGTTGTACACACTTCAGGAGGTTTCTGATATGTTTGATGCCTCCTTCATCAGCCTTCTTGACCTGTATTTCCTGTGAAGATGTTATTTCCTTCTTACCAGCAGCACTCTATTGCTTTTTGCAACAGTTGTTGGGACATATCATATTCCATCTCAGCAGGGACCTGGTTTAAATACGTAAACTCATGAGGAGATGTGGATGCTTATCAAAATAGGCCAGTTAGGAACAAGAAGGAACTTACTTTTCTTCTTGGGCCTGCATTCAACCTGCTGCACAGGCTTTGTGCAACTTCTGTGCTTGAGAATGATTTTACCAACTAAGAGCCCTCTCCAACACTGTAAATGGAAAAACATCAGCAGATGTGCTAAAGTTCTTAAAGACATATCTGAAGCCAGCCTGCAGGCCTACAGAGATAGTCTTGCCTTCACTAATAGAACTTAAAACCAGACCACAATTTTACCAGCTTCTGGAAACAAATACTTGATTTCATGGTTAACAGCATGCTGGAATAGTATTATCAGCTCTTTCCAGTTATCCAATAAAATTGAAAGCACATCTGCTGATACAAAAATACTTTATAACAACATAAAAAGGAAAACAACATGTAAGTAATTCAGACTTTCTACAAAACCTTTAATCTAGCCTACACTTCCTCTGTAATTCCTATGTATGCTGATAGTTCCCTAAACACAGCTTCAAATAGATGCATGGAGAGAGGGTGGAGGGAGATAGAAATTAATCCATCTCTACAATTTAGATCTCAGAACAGCATCCTCACTACAAAAGTGAGTCACCCCAATGTTGCTAATGTGTAAGACAGGAATACACATCCATATTTCAGTCAAAATACATGCTTCTACATAATGAAACTGTATCTAGATACCACAAAACTATCTTACTTGCTTCCCAATCTCATTTGAGCAAAAGGGTGTACATCCGTCTTGATTTAGACAGAAAAAGTGTATGTTTTCATGTTAAAATAAAGCGTAGGGGGAGAAATAAGTTTTAAGAGCATAACACAGGGGATAAAAATTTGGACATTTTAAGGGAATCCACATGAACAATACTTGACATTAAAAAGAGATAAGAGTCCAACTTGGCAGCTGCTGTATTAAAGCTCATTACTCTGATTGTTGTATTACACCTTTTACAGAGACATGAGAAAACTGGCATTTGTTCATGCAACAGCCACCAAACTTCCCAAACAAGGCTGACATCTAGTATGCTGCCTATACCTATGTATACTGTGAGACAGCTTAAGGACAAGAAATCTCTAATGAAAGCACCAGACTAACTACACATCTTAGCTACAGACTTAGTCTGTAGCTACTCATCTCTCCTAGTCTTTCTAAACCTATTTCCTACCAGGAAAACGAGCCTCACATTAAGTATCATTTTATGCAGAAAGTTAATAGATCTTTCCTAGTCACTCAGTCAAATTTAATGTGGCAATTACTTCTCATTTCACAAATGGGAATGACAGAGCAATAAAATGTGTACACCCAGAAGCAGACATTAAATGCAGGTTGGGGGTTTTTTCCACTGTAAAGAATGACACTGCACATTAAAAAAGTCGAAGAAGTGAAAGGAAACACTGCACAGCCAGAAAAAAACCAAAGAAGCTGCATCTCAGGCCAATCCAAACGACGACTTTATTTTCTGTGGAACATCACCATGGCAGCCCCCACAGCAGCATCAACATCCTTCCCGTAAACCACAGGGAATGGAAAAACCCTTTCCACTTCCTGCCTCAGCACCTCGTTCCTGGCAAGGGCACTGCCGCTCCCCAGAATCCTCCTCACCCCGGTCTCCAACAGGCACTGCACAGGTAACATGGAACAGAGGTTTTCAACGATGCCACGGCACAGAGCTCTGGTTACATGACCCAGGGAGAGGTCAGAGACAGCAATATTGCTCACTGATGCCAACTGGTCAGGAACGTGTCTCTCTCCAAATATAGTTGGGTGGATTGAGAGTTTGCTGTTGGTTTGGGCCAAGGCTGCTTTGATTATCTTTGTATAGATGGCAGACTCCTGGACCTGAAGTCCTGCAGATGGGAAATATCACGTTACTAACCTGAAGGGATCCAATGTTTCTTACATGTGGAGGCTTAAAATGGACAATCCACCCTTCAGCAAAATACTGTCTATCTTCTTCTGTGTCCCAAAAGTCATTGTTTTTCCAGGTTTATGAACCACAGTTCTCCCATTTGATTTTATCTAGAACCTGTGTTACTTAAAATCCTTTTCAGATTACAGAAACTGACTTTCCTGACAACACAGCTAGTCCTCTTTGCCTATACTGTCCTACGTTACACAAAGCAACACCTTTAAAGGCATTAACAGCAGATTTCAGCTTCAGTGGCAGAATTGCACATGAATGCAAAGTTCACTTCAAGTACTCACTGAAAGAATAATTTCAGAGCTTGTTTCTGTATTGCAAAACCCAAGAGATCATTAAAAAACCTGTGAAGACCATGTTTAAAGCACTCAGAAGATATTTCATGAGTTTAAGTCTCAAAATCCATTAGAGTGCTGCAAAATATGCAGCAAAAGGCAAATGATCTAATCAAGGGACTCTCCTGGACTGCATTCATACAAAATCAGAGGCTGTCCTCAAATTCACTGGCCTTTCATTTTGAAAAAAACAACTTGCAAAAAATAATCCTCGTGTTCTTAAAACGAAAGAAAACCCAAAACCTAGAGGCAATGTGAATGTGGAGTCCAAGCATGACTGTCCCAGCATGGTCATAAACTTCAGCAGGAAATTCCAGAGATCTGGGAAGGATGACCCAAGAGTTACATCCTCATTCCCTATATGGCATGACAAAACAGCTCTAGGCCTGTTGCTTTGCCTTAGCTTCCTTTTACTTTGCTGATGAATCCAATTTTTAAGCTATCCTTGAAATATATCCTTGAAAATACAGCTATCCTATATCTCACGCTATCCTTGAAGTAGCTTACCTAGCTCTTCTGTCCACCGTGCCACCATGTCCACAAACATTGCTAGCACATTGCCCCCATTAAGTGATGCTGCCACAGCCAAGTAGTCACCATTGAAGTAGGGAAAATAAGTAACAGCTGAGGAAGGATCTGGTGTCTCTGGAGGCTGGAAACCCGGAGGCATTGAGATAGTCAGCTGAGCAGAGGTGCTGATATTAAGAACTAGAACATGAAAACAAAAAATAAGTGAGTGTTTTACTAGGCTACCCTGAAGGAGGACAATGAGAAAACCAAGATACCAAAATGATCATACCTGCATCAGTCCTCTCAGTCAGACAGGAATAAACAGAGCACTGGAAATCCCCCAGAGCAATTCCTACTTTTGCTCCTTTGGGTATTCTATGCCATGCACTGACTGTCCTGCCTGCAATACTGCCAGGGTCTCCCACCTCTGGAAGCAAGTGAATGGGAAAGCCAGATTCTTTTAATCTGCAATCAGAAGAATATTATTGCAGGAAAGCAGTATGGGAATGTGTGGCATGACTACAAAGGCCTCTTTGAGGCCACAGATGAACTCAGACCTACATTTGTGCCTGCTGGATTTATGGATGCTTTCACCTATTTGGAAAGCTTTGTCTTGGACAGGGGCAGCATTCCAGTTCAATGGGTTGGGTAACCTAGAATCATCTAGAAGAATAAATTGCTTTCCTTTATATGCATCCTGATTACCTGGGATTATAGAGCAGTACATGTTCAGCAAGTTTAATCTAGTGATGTCGTATGGACAAGCAATTCCAGAGTAAAGGGACAATCACAAAACCAGCAAAAAAATGCAAATTCTAAGTGTCAAAAAACTTTAAGCTGTCATGCAGTTAGTGGTTCAAAACCAAACCACAAAGAGTTAAGTCCAACAAACTCCTTACATAAGATACTCTACAGTGCTACAGCAATACCACCAAATTAATAAAAGTTCAGTAGGCCAAATGCAAGTTTCTGTCACTCTTTCATACCTTCATGAGCAGATCTTTTCACCTTGGAGTCCTGGCCTAACCTAAGCTCTGATATATATAAGGCCTTAGCACTCAGCCCTGAAAGAGCAAATCATTAAAATAAGTAAATAAATTCCTGAAAGAGCAAATCCTTAAAATAAATAAGTAAATAAATAAACTGATTCCCTGTAAGACTTTCTGAAGATCTGTAACTCTTAGGTATTATCACAAGTAAGTCTTAGTAGTTACGAAGGAGCTCATCTGAATGAACTAGAGAATAATAACTGTCTTTTACCATCACAACATCTTGGCTACAGCATGCACTTGCCCACCCTATACCACCACAGAAAGGGAGAGAGCCGTTTGGTATACGAGGCCTCACTGATGAGTCTCTCAGCTTAGGTATTTCTAAAATACTGTGCCAGATTTTACATAATTTAAACATATGCACCTTACAGAACAAACTCTCAACAGTTCTTCAGTACAGGCCACACAATTGATTAGGAGTAACTTTCAATCACTTTTTATCTGTAGCACTCTCATACTTAGGGCCCAAAGAGATGTTCACATTGCCTGACACAAGCAGTACACAAAACCCACTGAATTATCTTAGACTTACATGTCAGTATTCCAGCTTTTATTTCTGGAATTAAAATATCCCCAGCTGGCAGCATTCTGGACAGACATGAGTGGCTTCCTCAGGTCACACAACATGGCAACCACATAGTCATGGATAGTGCCAGCTGCATCGTAAGACTTCAGAAAATCTGGACTTTTAAACAAAACATATTAAAACCAATGAGGGGTGCTTTACGGCAGAGGGAGCAAGATTACTTCCATTGATACGAGGAGCTTCAGACATGTGTGGGCCTATCCAAAAATGAAACAGCCATCTCAGTGATAAGCCTGCACTTTGTCATTTTGGTTTGGTTTTGTAAGTGCAATTTGTTTTCCAAGCTGTTACTGTCACAGCAATACTTATCTCCTGTTGGAAGATGGAGAGACAGTGGCTTTAAGGAATGAGTTGTCCAGGTTCAAAACCACACCACTGCAAAAGTTACCAGGAAGGCAGTAATTGTTTGCAGAAAAAAATGACCCTGGAGATCATTTGTTGATCCTAGAGCATTTGAGAAAAATAGGTGAACTCCTGCAGTTGCTCTAAGATCCGCAAATTGTATGAATAGAAATGTATCAATGGTGAAACAAAACAGGAACAAAACAAAGCAGCTGGACTCGTCAGTCAAACAGCTCTAAAGCAAGATCATGCCATGCTCTATGTATTTGCTGGACACACACTGGAAGAAACCAAGATCTAGTAAGTTTTTTCCCCACTTATTGAACCTGAACTCATTTCAGAGGAAGACTTTGGCTCTTTGAAAAACATAGCATACTGCAGACGTAAGTGAAAAACAAATCTTGCTGATGCCAAGTCATAAGTGAAAAATTATATCCTCTGCAAACATGCCACAGCAAAGCAGACAATTTTTAACACCTCATAAGGATCTCGGTGCCTAAGGAAGGAAGGAACTGAAATTAATTTAAAGACTATTTGTTTTAGCATCTGGCAGCAAGCAGACAAAGCAACTCAATTACTGTTTCATGCATGCTTGTATTTTTCACAGTCTGCACAAGGCAAAATTATAATGTTCAAACTGCATTAGCAGAGCTCCTCTGAGCGGTGGGACAGACTAGAATTATTCTTATAGAATACTTTAAGGCTTTTGTTACTATATGGTCAAAAGCTTTTCTTTTTATTACAGAGATCTGCAATATTTTTATGAGGTCGGAGGCTCTTTTGTGCTTAGTTGCATACAGTTTATACTGAATACTGCCATTTTAAATATTCTTTACTACTTATTTAAGGGAAACAACAGCCCCTCAGCCTGTAGTGGCACTAACATGCTACAGGAATACTAAGTGTCACATCAATTCAAGATGAAAAACTGCCAGTCAAACAGCCTGATACGGAAACGCTTTTGAGAAACAATGTACCTCTTCTTTAAATACCAGTAGACTGTGGCACATCCAAATCCTGTAGCCAAGCTGATATGTGACTGTGGCAGAGGAAGAGAAGAGAGGAAGGTGGGAGTGCAGCGGCTGTCTTGCCAAGTAATCAGATGACTGACCTCCTCTGGCTCAAAGGTAGGGCCTGGGCCACTCTCTGTCCACTTGCAACCTGAAACACACAGTATCTGAGAAGTCCAGCGGCCCTCTGCAGCACAGTCCACCTGGCATTCCTCATTTCTGGACACTTTTGATGATTTGTCAAATATATTGGAAAAAGAGCAGAAACAGAGCCAGTAGCAACTGTAATCAAATTAATTAGTCGTAGTTTTCAGCCCTACATAACATCATAATGCCAGTCATCCTCTGCTAAAACAGAGATTGGTATTCAAGGCCTTCCTTCTCTACAAGCACTCCTAGTGCCTAGAGGAACAAGCAATTTGCACCCTGAGATACTTAAATATCAGGTGACTCACAAAACAACCTACCAACCCCTCAGTTCTGCTATGGGAGGTAATGAGCTGATATGACAGCTCTCACATACAAACCTTAACTGGGAGCTGCCACATCATAACCTAGAGAATACTTTATTAGTAACCAATTGCCTGTGACAGATAGCATGTAGTTTCATCACCTTTTGAGACAAAGGAAGAAGCAGCCTGAATCTATATGTGTTAAGCAATGGACTGCAAAGTACTAAAGAGTATCCTTTCCTTCTGCTATGCAACAAAACTTCACCATAGGTGGAACAGAGCTTAATTCAGTTTTCAGTTTTACCAGTCCAGAATGTTCTTTTGAACAGAGATCACCACACCTTTGATGAAACCTCCACATTCTTCCACATAAAGGCCTCAGCTAAATCACGGTGACTTTTCAGAGCTGCTCAGAGGCTTCCCAGCAATGTCTGCTACTGCTCCAGCCCAGCGTGCTACTTCCTGCCCCAACATGCTCACCACAAACAGTCCTGCAAAGGCAGCACACTGACCTGCCAGAGCAGCAGAGTAAGCAGAGGATAACCTCAAGCACAGGCATGTGATGTTTGCTCACACACTCCACAGCACAGCTTTGACTGCTCTCTCAGGTGATGCCTGGCCACACTGTGGGGACTGTGGACAGGACAGGCCATGTGCTGTCTCTGGCTGGCTCCATAACTGAGGCAGCCTTCTGGTTTTGACTGGGGGTGGGAGCAGGGTTCCAAGCTGTGCTGTGCCACTTATCCTACAGGTCAGAGAAGAGACCCAGCTGCGTGACTAGCACAAATATAGCTAAAAGAGTCTTTCTTGGGCTGGATACAGCTACACTCACACAGTAAAAAGCAGCTGTGAAAGCTGGAAACTACTATGTGAAAGATGCAAAGCAAACACATTCTTTTTCTTGTTCCCTGAATTCCCTGTTCTATCAAATCTGTTTGAACTGAATTTTCAATTGGTTTGCTTTTCTAGTTTTAAATGCACGCTAAGAAAAATTATTAACCATAAATCTAATCCTAAAGGATGCTATTAAAAATGTAATTTGTGTCCCAAAGTGCATGGATCCACTTAGTCTACTCGAAACAAATGAGAACAAACACCCTCTTTCACTTGACAGAAATGAAACAAAAGTGGACTGTGGCTTTAGGAAATAAAATATTAACCAATATGACATAAGAATCTACATCTACCATGAACCCATGAGGCTTTGTTATGCAGCCCTTGGGACAGGTGGAAAGCCAGCAACAGCTCCTTTGGTCCACCAGCCTTTGGATTTCTTTCTTTCTTTCATTACAGCCAGTAATGAATAGCACAGTGTCTTTTAAAGCAATTAAGACCCTGACAACTTTTGACAGGCAGTGACTAGCACTTTTGGGAAATCTATTCTGTGGTTTAAAATACATTTTTGCTTAATCTGCCTTCTATAATTATGAGGCTTGCATAATTTCTCAGATGTGCACATCATAAGGTAAAGAGAAAGAAGTCATGGAACCACATTCTGAAAGCCTCAGACTTCAGTTCTGAAACAAACAAACAAAGGACTGAAAACACCGTTTACTGGACTTCAATTTTCTCCTGCTTTACTTTCAAAGAGCATTTCAAAATAGCTGTTGCATAGCTACTGCTATACACATTGTAATGGAAAAAGCAAGCACATTTTATTTTTCAAAGCATACACAAAACTGCTACTACCACTCCTTGTAGAATCATTAGAAGGTATTGAGATACTGGACAACAGCTAGTTAAGTGTTTTATGAGGTGAATAAGATCCATCCCCACCCCAGGTCACTCACATGATACACAAGTTCTTTCAACTGGCAGCATATAGCATATGATGGACATATTGGACAAGCCACAAATATGTTATTCCTCTTTCATATTAATAATTATGCTGACTCTGCAGGGATCTCCTTAGGATAAATGCTTTAACAAATCTGTGTAAACAATATCCTTAACTGAAATTCCAATAATTTAAAAAAAAAAAACCAAACTTCACAGATCTTCTGTTAATTCTGTTTTGCAGAAGATGAAAGTGAACAGATAGCTTCAGAGTTAAATCACATTTTCTGTATCATAATACTCTGAACAGGAATGCCAAAGAATTAATGTTACCTTTATCTCTTTTCCAAAATACAATCCCATGCATTTGTCCTGAAATACCAATGTGACTGACTCTTTGAAGCTGCTGCTGAGGTAGAGCAGCAAGGCATTCATTGAGTGCTCTTATTATTCTCTGGACATTCTGCTCCATTCCCTGTAATCATAAAACATTATTCTGAGCATAAAACCATTAGGATTCACTCAGTATATTTATTAAACAAGACTACTCAAGTCAGAAGTGAGGAACAGAATTCATTCATCTTAATAGCATGTATTAGAATGACATTCACTACTAAATTGAAAAAATAATAAAAGAAAAAACCCCACAAACCCACAGAAACTAAAACCCAATACCAGCAAGCTGAGAATGAGATACCAGCCTCTTAAACTGAAGGCCAGATAATTCTTAATTTCCTAAGTTACCACACTCAACTATACCTTTTAAAAAAATCCATTAACACTCACTACATGCTTTCATTGGTTTGCCTTATATATTGTTCTTCTTTTTCCCCACAAAGAGGACTACTGTTGTGTTCTGACTGGCACGCAGTCTCCTTTATATCTTCCTAAAGCTCTTCTGTATCTACTCCCTGTTGATTTTGAGGATGCTGGTACTTCATTTCTGGATATTCTATTCCTAGAACTCCCCAGCAAACTAATTTACTCGGCAAACTGACCAAACCACACCACAAGAGAAGCTGCATTCCAGCTTTCACACTGAATTTCAAAGATTCCAATTACTTTGTGACAGACCAGTATGAAGATTACAAGCAAAAGTATTCAAATGCAGTCTACATATAGATGTGAACTATTCTGCACACATATAATTTTGGCTGCATAAACATGACTGTACAGGGGGTTGGCCTGTTTGGTATCTTTGCTCAGAAGTTAGTCCCTGGGCTCACTTCAATACTAGGCCAGAGGAATGTTGATATGTAGTTTTTACGATTCTGATTCATCCTTTCTTAGATTGACCAACACAATAGAGGCAAAGGTCTTTAACAGAACATGCTTGAAGTTCTTTCCACAGGGAATTTCCAGTTATGATTCCATCTCGCATTAAAGTGCAAAATACCCTTCTAGTTGGCAGGTGGTTGCTGTTTCCTGACAAGCAGTGTCAAAGACAAGGTGATGGTTCATGGAAGAATAGTTTTAGATTGTCTTATGCAACTTTTCAAAACCTGGGTCTTTCTTAAATCAAGCAGCACTACTCGACTTTCTCCAACAGTAGAGCATTTTAATTCTACTTTCAGAAACAACTAAACACAAACATTCTACACTCAGAAACATGCAGCAACCAGCTGTCAATCTAGGCATGAAAACAATCCAGGAAAACCACTTAAGTCTGCACAACATAGCTAAACAACCCAGCCACTACAAGGCAAGGCCAGTATCCTGCAACCTGTCTCCCCTTACCTGAGGTCCAGCTTCCAGGCTACTGGTGTGTGCCTGCGTCTCCCTGGAGCAGCTCTCTGCCACCACTTGCCCTCGCTCTGCTTCTATCAACAGGGCTACTTTAACCGACGTCGTGCCCAAGTCTATGCCCAGCACGCAAGCAGGCACAGGCCTGCCTGCCGCGCTGCTGCCCGCCATGGCCATGGGGAGATGAGATTGCTTTCACCTTCCCCACCAAGCACAGGTCTCTGTACAGCGCCTCGACCAACACCCACCAGGCTGAGCCTCACACTGCTCCTTGCTGCCTCTGGGGGGTAACTTGCCCCAAAAGCCAAGGATGGCGAGAGCACAAGTTGTGTGGGCTCCCACCTCTCAGTGCGCAGGACTGGGCTGGCAGAACAGTGTGGACTTTGCCCTCTGACTGAAGATGTCTCCCCTCAGCGGCGCCTGGCCACTACCCCTCCATCTTGAGCGTGACAAACCATCCCTTCCCCAGACCTCCTCGGTGACCTGCGCAGCTTTAAGCTGAACTTTAACAAACAACCAGAGCGCCAAACCCGCCCTCCGCTCGCAGTTCTCCCTCCTCACAGCCCCGCCAACACCAGCCCGAGAGCTCCGCCGCACCCAGTATGGCGCCCGAGAGCAGCCGCACCGGCGCTGGGCGGGGAGGTGATGGGCCGCCGCCTCACGTGAGAAGCTGAAAGGGGAAGAGCCAGGACAGAGCCGCGGCAGTGGAAGAAGGTAGGTACTTGCTCCTTCGCGCTGCCTCCTTCTCAGTGTTAGTGTTAGGACACTTTAGGACAAGCGTGGGATGTTCCCGCTGCACCATGTCTCCTGAAGGGAGGACGGTGGGGACTACAAGTCCCAGTGCGCACCGCGTTGCCGGGGGAAGGGAGCGGGGGTAGAGGTGCAGTGGCTGCTGAGATTTGTAGTCTCGAGGGGAAGGGGAGGGTCCCTCAGGGGGCGGGAGCTGTGTGTGGCGGGAGCGGGACAAGCTATGAGGTAAAGATGTCCTCGGGGGAGTCTGAGCAGGCAGAGGGACTGAACTGGTGTTGTCTGGGGGGTGTTGAGGGTTTCTCAGCCAGGCTGTGGTGGACGCTGTTTGCAAGGTGCTGCCAGCTAAGGGGATAGGCAGGGGTCTCCTCAAAAAGTGTGAGTCCTAAACAAAGCCTTGTCTTCGCTTTTCTGCAGCTTTTTCACCATGAGGATGCAATACCTGCACCCCATTTTGCTGTACCTCTCCCTTGCGCTGCTGGGACCTAGCGGTGAGTGTCTGGTTATCCCAGGTTGGGCCATGGGGCTCCCTCAGGCAGCGGCCAGCTCCAGATCTGTAAGAGGTGGAAGAGGGCTGCTCTGCAGTGTCCCTGTTACATCTCTGGGGAGACCTGTGCCATGCTTCCCATCAGCTCTTCTTCCACATGTTACCTTTGACTTGGTGTGCTCCTGCAGAGACAGCGCTATGCTAAGGCACTATTGTGATGGAGCACTCACCTCGTGCTCCAAACTCACCTCTGCAGCAACAGATTAAATACTGTCTGTGGTGTAGTCAGTGATGAACTGCGGAGCTCTCATGGCTTTAAATAACTTCTAAAGAACATTATGTAATATATGGCAATAAGAAAAAAAAATTATCTGGAGCAACCTGTTTATTTTCTCCATTTCTAATCTTATGTACCTCTTTTTAATTCCTCTTGTCTCTTGTGTCCTTTGAACGCACAGTGAATACAATAGACTTAGATTCCAAATGCCAAAATCATTGATGTGACCACCTTATGGTTTTGATATCGGTTTTATTGGCTCTTGGAATCTCAGCCTCTCTTAAAGTATTATGTGGTACAACATAGCTGAATTGTTGTAAAGTGTGCCACTTAATAATAATATTTCAGAGCACTATAGTAAGGTGCTTGTGACTCCTGAAGTGTTAAGATAAATATGCATTTGCTGGAACATCTGGGCACCTGGTTTGAATTGTGACCCAAGAAGCTATTTTAAAATTTAAATTTGGGGCATTGTTTAAGTTACTAGGATCACATCTAGAAACAATTACTGTGGGTTTGAAGTATCCTATAGCCTTCTCTTGGCATGAACTTTTGTTGCACTTCGAATATTTAAATTGCTTCCTTGTAACATGCTCAAGTGGCAGTTACTTCTCCTTTTAAGTTGTTTAATCGCCTTGAAATAAGATGCACTCCCTTGCTGTTTACCATGTGTACTCACTGTATTAATCTGACACCACAGTTAGCAATGGACAAAATGTCTATATGACAAAAGAAAGTAGGTAGTTCTTCTGAAGGAGCTATTAATTATTCACAGTAATTGAGATGTGTAGGGTTGTTTTGTTTTGACTTTTTTTTGTTCTATCTCAGATGGAGTCATTGTATTGTCTGTCCCTGAAGTGGTTTCATTAGAAAGTGGAAGTTCAACAAATGTCACTATCTCTCTGAGGTAAAATCATGATTGCATCTTTACTTTCTTTTTGAAATGGGGGATGAGCAAGCAGGTAGGACTTGGCTATATACTTAAGACTTCCCTGCATACTCAGTTTATTGTTCATACAGAGTAAATCTCATTGGTGTGACTGGCCACTTCTAGACTATTACATTGCTTAGTACAATATGGATCAGGATAACGCAGCATTCTCACAAACGGCTTTGTATGGTTGGCCTCTGACAATACCCCATGCCATTTGTATGGGAAGTTGAGCAGGAAAAGATGTTTTATACTCTCTACCCTATATGAGTTTACCAAACTGTCTTCCATAAATGAACTTACAGTTCCTCCATTTCTAAAAATTGATGCTTAAGAGAAACTTGCATTTCCTAGAAGGATCACCAAGAAAATTTTACCAAGCAAACAGAACTGTTTCTAGCAAAGAAATGCAGCTAGTTCAGTGTGGGGCCTGATGCACCTTAGTCTCATTGTTTAGTAAAAGGTGTATTGTTTACCCATGTTTTTGCTGTGTCAGCCTCTTCCCAGGAAAGGATTGTTAAACACATGCACCCCTTCCCCTTTGGATCTCAAAGTTTGAGTAAAGAGAACAGTCATGAAAATCTAAGAGTTGTGATAAAGAGGTACTGTGGTGTATGACCTGGTCATTGTTTGCAACAGCTGTGAGGATTTAGCAGATACTCTCCCAGAGCCTTAAAGCAATATTTGTGAACTCAAGCATCAGTCTAACCTGTTTTTTCTGCCTTCACAGGGCTCCATTAAATGAGACACTTGTGATAACTCTTAACATTACGCACTCATCGAAGCACAGCACCATTGTTGAACTGCCTGATGAAGTAAGTGACAGAACAGATTTCCGACCTTATGCAAAAGCCTTCCACTAGTATGGTGTAACTCTCCTCTTTCTTTCCTCTGCTTTGTCTTGCAGGTACAATTGCCTGCAGGTCACACTAAAGCAGACTTCCAAGTGAAAGCAGATGATGTTGGACAAGTAACAGTTTATCTTTATACCATTAATTCCAACTTAACTGGGTGAGAAACCGGTTTTTTTAGTTCCACTTGCTGTCCTACAGCTTCCTACACTCTGGGGTAACTACTCCCTCCTTATAGTTAAATAGCTGATGGGACATGGGTGGTGTGTAGTTGAGATGTGACCCTCCAGCAATCCCAAAGCTGTTCAAGTAAATACAGGGTATGGAAGCAGAGTGATAGTCTTGGGATTTTAGATTTCATTACTAGATGACTCTTGAGTTCTTATGGTTCCTTAGTCTGGTTTTAATAACCCCTCCTATAAGTATCAAAACTACTTGTCAGCTTGTCTGATCCAGGAAGCATTTGGTTGTAAATGTCCAGTGGGATACTAGTTTTAGTGTGCAGAACTTGTTCTAGAGCACTAACAGCCTGATGCAGCTGTGTGCCTATGTTGCTATCATGAGATATAGATGTCTTGCTTTCTAGTTAGGGGACCTCTCTTTTCACAGATGCCAGTCCTCCCTAATAAAAAACCAATCTGGAAAGATGGAGAACGTTGGAGTGTATTTGTTTGTTGCCCAAATGCTACTGAGTAGCAGTTTTACTTCCTCATTTTGCTTCTGCTTTTAAGCCTCATAGCAAATGCAGAGGTAAGCATGTGAAGTGCTCGACGGGACAGGCGTGATCATGGGGCTTTGCTGGCAGCCTGTGAAAAGTGAAACTCTGCTCTTGCATAACAGACCTTATGCTATGAAAGTGGAAGCCATAAGCACAAGATGGCCTTTTTTAAGATTTCTGTGGTAACAGAATGGAAAAGAAAGAGGCAAGAAGGAAAGGGTAGGTTGAGGGTAGGAGTGAGAGATGCCCTAAACAGAAGTGCACTAAAGAAAAGAGGAGCACCTCAGCTGAAACCGACTCTGAATCTATTGCCTTGTCTCAACACCTGCACTGTTTTCTCAAAGCAGAGCATGGCAAAATCTCCTGAAAAAAGCGTGAACAGACAAATTAACTCATTCTCTTTGCATTACCCATCAGACCTAGGATTCAATTTCAAGTGATTCATAGCATCATAGTGAGATACGCTGATGAGGTGATTGGCTGGATCTATTTCCTTGCCTGGTCTATTTCCTTTTATCCTCAACTCTTTGAGAACTGGCGCCGAAAAAGGTAAAGAGACTTCAGATGTGTTTGCAAGTCACTTAAGCACTTACTTCTGCAAATCATGTTCCTAGCTTCAGTTACATCCATCTTGGTTATTGTGAAGTATGCATGAAAAGACTGGGGGGTAGGGGCATAAGGCAAATACAGGGCCTGGATAAATGCAGCCCTAATGAGTTTTTGTGCATGCAGGTCAGAGGAAAGTAAGTGCATCCTGTAGACACCTAATCCTCAGGTTTGGCATCCAGTACTGATTTGTGATAGAGGAGACTCGCCCATTCCCTTTGGTGTCACGCTGTAAATCATCTGGCTGAGCCAGTTGTGATGACCACTTTCAAAAATTACCTTGCGAGCAGTTTGTAGTGTACTCATTAGGTCAAATCCCTTTAAATTAAGTGACTCTAAGTAGAAACATTATTATATATGAAAAGTAAAGCATTTCTTCTGGCAAAGATGCACTACTACTTCCATGGATTCAGGCTGGAATGAATTTATCAGGCTAGCTCAGCTTATGGCAGCATGAAGTTAAAGAGCAGGCACACAAGTGTGCCAGAGAGAGCTTTCCTGAGTACAAGTGCCTAGCATATGAGGAATATTTCACCTTGCTTCCTAATGGACTCACACCATCATGTTGTTACAATGCCTGCAGCTTTCACTTACATCAAAAATTGCCTATAAACCAGTACATTGTAGGGTCAAGTTGTTGCTGGAACTGCCTATAATGATCATGCATATTTCTCATACTTTTTTTTCTCCCTTCTCTAGCGTTGTTGGATTAAGCTTTGACTTTCTAGCATTAAACCTTACTGGCTTTATAGCATACAGTGTGTTTAATGTTGGACTTTTCTGGATTCCCTTGATTAAGGTAAGCATAATTATCTCTTAATACTTCCCAGGGGGTGGGTATCTATAGAAGAGAATTAAGGCATTTAGTTGCTTTTGGTTTCCCTTACATTTAGGAGGAATTCTTAGTCAGTTATCCCAGTGGGGTGAACCCTGTGGATATCAATGATGTTTTCTTCAGTCTCCACGCAGTAGCCCTGACTCTCCTCACCGTAATGCAGTGCTGCATCTACGAGGTAAGCCTCAACGCTGGGCTGTGCCAGAGCTCCCTCTGCCGGACACCTCACCATTCACCGTCTGCTCCTTTTGGGCTCCAAAGTCCTCTTCGTTGCACGTTCTCTGGCCTTTCAAGAAATCAGGCTTCACAATCCATCTGCCTTTATCTTTCCTGAGCTAGTAGCAACTCCAGAAAGCTTAGCTACTTCAGCCTTGGGATGTTCTGAGCTCCAACTCCTTAGGTACTCAAAATAACTGAGGCAAACAGCCAAGTGCATAAAGTTCCCAAACAGATCTCTAGCCAACACATAGATTACAGTTCTACACAGAACAAATGCTGCTATGTGCTTTGCTGTTTCCTCACTACTTGGACCATTCTTCAAGCTGGGTCCTTAGGTATTCCCTGCTAGTCAGACTTCCAGCTTCTCCCCACCCCCCCCCAGCTTTCTTTCTCCTAAAATAGTTACAAAGGCCTTTTTATAATTCCCACCCTTTTCAGGTGAGACTGATTATTGTAATCAGGTGGTTCTTTAATTCCCATGGATTGTTATACTCCGGTGGTTCTTTATTTAATTCCTGTTGTAAAAGCCTGTGATGTGAACAGCTAATTTTCTCTATATGATAAGTTTCTCTCTTGGGGTGCTTCCTTTGGTGATGCTAAACCTGAAACTGTAACAGCCCACATGTCACCACTTCTAGGTGCAATAGTCTTTTCTAGTCAAGAATTAGAAGGCAACCATGAATCTTTTAGCATAATGGCATTAGCAGCCTTTTGCATATATAGGAGCTCTTGATATCATCACACTGAACTCAGGAGATTGTTAGAAATGTGGCGCTGATAATAGGCATCATAAATACTTGAGAATACTATCATATATTGTTTTTCACTTGTTCATGGACAGCAGTGTTCCAAATGATTGATGTTGAATATTGCTCATCAGCTCTTGCAAACCTACAGCTGGTTGCTGTAGCACTCACCTAAAATTCCCTTGTGGTATGATCCTATCTCATACAAGAATGGCTTTGGACTGTAACTTTGCATAGTCCTGCGCATGTTCTGTATCTTACAGTGTGTCTGGGAATGTATGGTTGGGTTGGTCTAAGTATATCTGCATTTCTGTTTCAGAGAGCAGGTCAGAAAGTGTCCAAAGTTGTTGTTGGACTACTGGCACTCGCATGGATCTTCACGTTTACAACACTGTTTCTTGCTGCAGCTGAGGAAATGACGTGGCTACAGTTCTTATTCTGCTTCTCTTACATTAAGTTAGCAGTCACACTGATAAAATACTTTCCACAGGTAAATCTGAACTTTTCTGCTTTTATACTACGTTTCTGTCACCCTAAGCCTGTCATGTATGCTCTTGAAAGTCTGACTAGACTAAACCAGCAATGATTATTTATTAAGTCTTTTAGTGACAAAACCAGTGTAGTTATACAGAAGGCTTCTTAAATGTTAATCTCAAATCTTGTACATGACATACTGACCAGCTTCATGTTACACTCTCAGGCATACATGAATTACCATCGGAAGAGTACAGAGGGATGGAGTATTGGAAATGTATTGCTTGACTTCACTGGTGGAAGCTTCAGCCTTCTCCAAATGTTTTTGCAGTCATACAACAACGGTAAGGCTGGAACTGAAGTGGTGTAGGGCCTTTCTTAACAGGTTGGGAGAATCCTGCTACAAAGCAGATATAAACCAGTGGGTCATCTTGGGAGAATGATGTTCGTGCTATAGTATGGGTAGATTTTCTTTTATAAGAATAAAGAATCTCTTCCTATTCCTTCAAAACAGAAAATGAAATAGCTATTTTGTAGAAACCATAGGAACAGTTGTTAATTAGCTTTGCAAAAGATGTGCACTACAGTCAGTCTTAAGGTGTGTCTAACCAGTGCAGGTAATACACATGAACTTCTCTAATACGCATGACATAACCTTGTAGTCTTGAGACAAGACTACACTTGAGGAGTTAGTTTTAACTTCCTAATTTTGCGTTTGACAGATCAGTGGAAGTTAATCTTTGGAGATCCAACCAAGTTTGGCCTGGGTGTCTTCTCCATCATCTTTGATATTGTTTTTATGGTCCAACACTACTGCCTTTATAGGAGACAAGGGTATGAACCTTGTGAATAGCATCACTTCTGAAGACAAACTTTAAATTGAACTTGCCTCTACCCTGGCTGAGGGCTTTCAAGATGCCTACTGACAGTTCTGATCTGTTTATACTTTGATCCTCTCTGGTGTGGAATACAAACTGTTGCCTTGCAAAATGCCAGATGCCTTAAAGAACAGCAAGCTATCTTGACACTGCTTGCAAATGGAAGACTCATGCTTGTTGAAGCTGCAAAACAACTTAGTGTGAGCTGTCCAAGCAACGCATGGCTCTTTTTCCATTAGCAACAGCAAAGAGAAAGACCAGAGTGATGTCTGATTGGAAGTGATGCACAAAGAGCCAAGTTCTAGCTCCCAAAAATCTGAGATCAAGTTTAAGCAACCACTTAATATCTTAATTTAATGACATCCACTGAAGTCTGTGGATGTAAGTGCTGCTGCTGCCTCCTCATGGACAGATCACCACCACTCAGGTTGGATGTTAACAGCTGTAGTGGTACATAAAAGAATGAGGTTGGTAGTTCAGGTTCTAATATTTGTGTATTTGCTCTTTTATTAAAAATACTGAGAAGCAGAAACTGTGTTCATATTTCACTGAAAGCTCTTTCAAAGGTGCTGAAACAACTGGTGTACTTACTTCATTTTCCTTGAATCTTGAATGGTTAAAGACTTGGCAAAGTCTTTAATAAGTGGATCACGTCAACAGCCCCATAATTAAATATATGTTTTTCTTCCTGGGCAACTTTCCAACTATGTGTGCTGTGTTCCAGGTAGAGATCTCTATGTTTAAGCACTACACCCTTTAAAAGAACTAGAAGGGAATCCATGCATTTGTACTTTGAACAATAGTTGTCAGCTCAAAAGCTAATGTGTCATATGAAGTGTCAACCTAAGGAAGACTAGGACCCCTTCTCTCCCATGCTGGAGTCCCAGTGAGGTGTGACAGGTCACTAACACTGCAAACACCCACCAGTGAAATCAAGACCTTACTAACCTCAGGCTGCACTGTGCTGATGTAGTCCACAATCCACTCTGAGCCAGAAAAAACATCTCAGCTGGGGGCATTCAAGAGATGTGGCATTCTTAAATGTAAGGACAAACAGCTCAGGAAATCCAACTTTGTTTTATTGTGTGTAAAGTCAAATGAAATAGCAGTACAAATAGCAGTGTATCTTTATAGTAACAAAAATAACTTCCAACTTGAAAGCCTTAAAATTTACCACTGAATTCTTAACTTACAAAATTCAAAAGCAGTATTGTAGTAATTCCATAGATATAAAAAAGGTAAATAGGCATCTGCTGGTGTGTACAGAACAGTCTGAGATGCATTAATCACAACATACACACGTGGCACAGCAGTAATAAGTTAGTCTGCCACCTCCTCATGTTCTATTTACAACAGCTTACCTGAAGACTGCTTAAGGAAAGCACAGATATGTATAAATCAACTGAAGGGGATTAAGAACTCCAGTTTTCAGATAATGGTAAAGCTAGCTGGTTAAAAAACCACCAGGACACTAGAAAATTATCTTAGTGTTGCAGCAAGAGCCTTAAATCCTGTGGCATGTTCATTTAAACAACTTAGTATCTTACCAGAAGTTTAAATTTGATCAGGAGGCACTTTTGCATGTTATTGGCACATTAATCTCTTCTATCCAATAAATCAGTGATTTAATCAAAGTCTTCTAGAAAACAGACTAAAATCCACCTCTCCCCATTTCAAGTCTGATAGAAGTGGAATGAAGAACTGAAGACTCTTAACACAACAAGCAGCTCTTTTGGTAAGTTCAGCAACAGTTTCTTCTTTCCTGCTCCATATTCCTTTCATTGAAACTTGATTCATTTCATGTTACAAATTACTTGGGAACAAGGAGAATTAAAGTTTTATGCTGACAGTGAAGTTGAACTGTAGTGTCTATGAACTTGTAGTGTACTTCACAGGCATTAATCTAACACTCCTGTGTAACTTAGTTGTTTCTTGTCTGAAGAGGCTGCTTTGTGCAGGGTGTCTGCAGTAAACCACAATGCCCCAAACCCTTTGGCATACTTTGACTAGCTAGCACACAGGGTGGGATTAGTACAGTGCTCCTCCCCACAGCACTGAGCAACTCTTAGTTCTGGCATTTTAATTTGATAGCACAGAGGGGACAGGACAGATCACTTCTAAAAGCTTAAGCACAGCAAACCCTCTTATCTTCCATAGCAGAAGCCACATTTCCTCTTAAAATAGGAACCTTTTGTGCTACAAAGGAATCCTTTTGGAGTTAAGGCTTTTCCAGTTGCTTCCTTAGATAACCAGGGTTTGTCCCTGTCCTCCTAAAAGCCACAACTACAGTAAAGTCTTCCCATGTACCTGCAGGGAAGACTTTTAGAGAAGCACTCTGCTGAGGGGACCACAATTCTACTACTGCCAGTTACACCAGAAGAAGGAAAAATTAAAATAAAAATCATGTTTACCACAGTTAGGAACATGCTCCCCTTCCAGCCAACTTGTTTCAGCCTAGAATTTGCTTCCTTGTTTGACATCAGTCTATACATCTCCCTCCCCAACCCTTCCCCAACTCAGTGACTGATTAGGACATCAAGGATTGTTGCACAGCCTTCTGCAGAGATTGCCTGGTCACCAGCAGCCGTACCACTTCTTCATTCCTTTTTGTCAGCCTCTTCCTTGCTTGGTCATGGGTCACCATTGTCATATCCCAGCCATTCACCTGGGAAAAACACCTAAAATGAGGCAGGTGTGTGGACTCACAGGTGTCCTATAACTGTTCAATCAGAACTATGTAGTAAATACACTTGTGCCACTCATCAGCTTATTTATAAGGCCCACAAACTGTCCCGGAAAGCACCCAGAAGACAGCATTTCCCCCAGCAGACACTTCCCTGCAGTGCACACCTAATGCTATGTTAGTACTTGTCTCATATTGGTGTTTACCTGCATGATCTTATCTCCAATCTGGAGTCCTGCAACTTCTGCTGGGCCTCCTTCTGTCACCCTTGTTACATAGATACCCTAGGAAAAAAATAATGAAGTGTTCACTTACTAAATAAAGGACCATTAAAATACTTAAGAGCCATTCAAAAGCTGTAGAGGGACTTCTGACAAGGGCCTGTAGGGACAGGACAAGGGGAATGGCTTTAACCTGACAGAGGGGAGATTGAGATGAGATCTTAGGCAGAAGTTCTTCCCTGTGAGGGTGGTGAGGCACTGGCACAGGGTACCCAGAGAAGCTGTGGCTGCCCCATCCCTGGCAGTTTCAAGGCCAGGGTGGAAAGGGCTTGGAGCAACCTGCTCTAGTGGAAGGTATCCCTGCCCATAGCAGGGGGTTGGAACTGGATGAGCTTTAAGGTCCCTTCCAACCAAAATCAGTCTGTGGTTCCATGATTCTACAAACACACTTCGTTGTATATTACAGGATCTAACAGGTTTGTGCAATGCTGGAAGATAGAAGAGGTGGAGAGCTAACAAACCAAACTTAGTCTGCAAATGATAACAGGGCAACAGAGTAACTTTAATAGTCAGCTATGTGAGAAGACAGAATACAGAAGCCAGTTGAGGTAGCTGGCTGAGTTGGACATACTCAGCCTTTTGCAAAGATAGTGGCTATGGAAAACAAAGAGCATCTGACCTTGTCGGTCTTGTCTTCAGAGAAAGGATTCTGAGTAGGATCCTGATCAATGCCACCTCCAATACTGAACCCCAGAATCAAATTGTCACCTTGACGAAGCTTATGTATTTCAATTCTTTGCTGAAAAGAGAAAAATAGTTGAGTGTTGTGATGAAGAAGAAATCTGTTGACAGCAGTCGGCTCTGAGCTGTTCTCAGCCCTGCCACAGAACAGCAGGACAGGAAACCACTTGCAAACTCAGCCCAAGGGCGCTTCTGACACCAAACAGCCAAGCTCCTTAACTACTCAGAGCTTCAGATATAAGGGAAAACACTAGCAACAGAGCAGGTCTCTTGAAACATGAGTCATGCCTTGCCAACCAGCAGTCACTCACAGCGAGACTCATCTTGCTCTTTGCCCACGTGCCCCTTGTTCCTGCCCTATCAGTGAAACAACCACCTATTATTAGGTTGGTTCTTTTTCAAGATAACTTATCGACACACTTGTAAGCCAGAGGCAGGTTCCTTGCCGTGCCTGATGATCACAGGCATCTAATAATCTTCATGTGTTATCTAAGCACCATATAAGCAGGTGTCCCTGCTCGCTACGGGGGTGGACTAGGTGACCTTCAGAGGTCCTTTCCTCCCCAAACCACCCCTAGGATTGTTCTCAAGCAGCCCTGTCAGACACCGAGCTGCCAGGGCGTTGCGCTCAGGCTCTCGGCCACACCGGGGCAGTTTCCCCACCCTCAGCCCAGCGGGGAGCAGCGCAGCACACACAGCTGCGGAGCCCCTCTCTCACACTTTTCTTAATTAGAGCAATTAACACACTTCAGAAGCTCCACTTTTCCCCCCGCCCAGACAAAGCGGTCGCTTATCCCGCCGCTGCCGGCCAATGGTTCTCCGCATACCAGGGAACACGCCTCTCGGCTACTTCCTCCCCTTTCCCTCAAGCACCCCCAGGACAAGCGGCGGCGGCTGCAGCCCGGCCCGGCCCCTCCCCGCTTTCCCACCCAACAGCGGAGGCGCCTGCGTGTGGCTCAAGTGCCCGGCCTGCCGCTCCTCGAGGCAGGACAAGCCCTCTACAGGCACTGTAGGCCTCCGCAGCGAGGAACGGACAGCGGGGCGGGCGGGGAAGCTGCAACTGGGACCGGCGGTGCTGCAGCCCGCATCATCCGTCCCCGCTGACAGCGGCGCCAGCACTGCCGCCTCCGTCCCCATCCCGCCCAGCAGCTCCCAGCGCGGTGCCCCAGCCCCATCTCACCACCACGGCGGTGACCGGCTGCCCCGGCACGTACGACATCGCCCCGACACCGCTGCCGCCGCCCGAACAAAAGCGCCCCGCCCGGCCCCGCCCCCCGCCGCCGCCGCCGCCAGCCAATCGGGTGCCGCCTCGCCCTCAGCGCAGGAGAGGGAGCCGGAAGTGAGGCTGCTTTCCCGGCGTCTCCCGCGCCAAGATGCCTGACAGAAGCTTCCGGCGGGGCGGCGCGAGGTCCCGGTGTGGCGGTGGGTTGGGCCCGGCGCGGGGAGCGGGGTGAGGCGGCCTCGGCTCCCGCGGTGACGGGCGGTTTGCGGTGTCCTTCCGCAGGGTGCGAGGCGTGACGGCCGGGCCCGGCCGAGGGTCCCGCGGAGCAGCTGCGCCGCCGTGGATGAGAGGTACGGGCCGGGGAGAGGCGGGCGGGCCCCGCGGTGCTGGATGCGGGGAGAGCTCCTCCGCGGGGGGCGCCCGCGGCTGCTGGGCTTCCACCGCGCTGCGGAGCCGAGGCAGAGGCGAGCGGGATCAGCGGGACGGTGCGCCGGGCCAGAATGCACCCTTCCCCCCGGCCCGTACAGCTCGTGTCTCCTTCCTCCCAGTCCCGTTGCGCGAGAGGAGCTCCGGGAGCCATGGCCGCGGTGGTGGCCAAGCGCGACGGGCCGCAGTTCATCAGCGAGGCGGCAGTGCGGGGGAACGCCGCCATCCTGGACTATTGCAGGACGTCTGTCTCGGCACTATCGGGCGCCACGGCGGGGATCCTCGGCCTGACCGGCCTGCACGGCTTCATCTTCTACTTCCTGGCTTCCGTCCTCCTCTCCTTGCTCTTGGTGTTAAAAGCCGGACGGCGCTGGAATAAGTACTTTAAATCCCGAAGGCCACTTTTCACGGGGGGGCTTATAGGAGGGCTCTTCACATACGTCCTGTTCTGGACTTTCCTGTACGGGATGGTTCACGTCTACTAAACTGACTAGGAGTCACGTTAGCTGCAGTGGTTTTTAATCGAGCAGGAGGACTGGTGCTAGAACTCACCTACACAACTAGGCCAGCTTACCTTTGAAACTGTTGTCCATCGCTTGCATTGTTAATACTGTCAGTAAATTATGTCCAAGTACAAATGAAGCAGTAGCACTGTTCCAATTAAACTGAATGTGAACCACTACTTGGATGCCTCCAATGAATATTTGTTTGGTTGTTCTGTCCCTAATTGCAGGCACAGCCCTGGGTTTTGGTTAATGTAGTTCACTGGTTTGGATAAGACCAGTTACACTCCCCTCTAGATTTGCTGCCTGTCTCTACACATAAAAAATTAAAGCCACGTGTAACAGCACTTTTAAAAGTACTCCACTGACATGAGCAGATATTGCACAGTAACTTGTAATTAAGTGTATGTAAAGGTTTGGTACAGGCAGTATATTTGAGCTGCTAATGTCAATGTTATTTTCCACAATTGCTACATGTACACACTATCAATAAATGACAGTCAGTCATGGATGTTCTTCACTGGCAAACACAAAAGTCATTAACACTCTCACGAGTGTTTGCTCCTTTTTAGTGCTGTTGTGTCCAATGAAACAACCAAGTAAGTGCACTGTCTTATTATCTGCCAGCTCAGACTGTACTGAACACATGCTGGCATTGAGCCATGCTTTGTTCTGGTGCCTTAAGTCTAGCAGGAACAGAAAGGAAAAGTCTATCACCCATCACACAGGTGATATCTTTACTGCAAACCTTCTTGTGCTAACTTAGTGTTTAATTGACTTTCTTACACAATTATGTATCACAAAGAGAAGGTGGTGTCTAACCTACAAACCATACTGTACAGAATAGTCTTGCAGAGCATTGCCCTAAAGTGACAGATTTTATCGCTGTGCATTAAATACAAGGGAGGGCAGAATCAAAGAAACAAACTCCTGAGAAGGAATCTGGTTATGTTTTATTAATAGCAGTGATTGTGGGAATAGTGTTAAACAAATGGTAGAAAGAAGGGAAATATTCTAGGGAGTATGGGGGGGCTGAAGACTTAAATTCAGGAAACGGCTTTGGGCACCTAATGAGGATGTTTTGTCACTTTGAAAGGTTGGTGTCAGTAGAGCACAGTCAGCTTTACATGTTTTGATGAGCTCAGTCTCCTTGCTTTCCCCTCACTATCAATCGCTGCCTGCTGTTACTTGCTCTGTGCTCTAAATGCTGGTTCTCAGGACCAATTACAACTGGAGAAGGCAGGTGACAGTGGAGGCAGCCGGGACCCCGCTATGGCTGAACTGACTCTCCTCCTGCTGTTCCTGAGCCCAGCACAGCTCCGTGCTCCAGCTGTTGGAAGGCTTTTCCTGGTGAAGCACCATTTCTAGCCCTAGTGGTTACACACACCCCACAATGAGCGCGATTGCCCTGCTCTGACCTGGCATGGCCCTTGTAGGATAACAAGCTCTCAGGCTCTGAGTGCTGCTGGAGTGCTGTGTTTCACTGCACTTCCCAACAGGATCAGTCCTGCTGCTTCACATCTTGTCCTGCATGTAACACAAGCGGGAGTTGGGAGCAGTGGCTGCAAGCCAGGGAAGCAGGGGATAGGTTGAATCTCAGCCTCAGCCCTCAGAGAGCCAGTGGTGTTTCACATCCCAGCACATGGAAGCAAAGCACAGCCTCAGGATAACGCTGGCTGTTGTTGTAGGTACAGATATATGTATCAGTAGATACAAAAACATTCCCTTGGTGTCTTCTTTTTCCTTTTATAAAATCCTTTTATAAATCCATAGCAATGACACACTGGTGCAAGCTCAGGATACCAGAGAACATCTCAGGGAAAGAAGGGTAGTCTTTAAAGGACTTTTTTTCCCTCTGGGAATCCCGGTAATAAGACAGTAGACCTGATGTGGGGCATCTCCACCTCCCAGTGCTGGTGTGATTCAACACCTGCAGGGTTTTCCTGGGACATGACCCCAGCCAGCAGACCCGTCACTGTGCCTAGAGCCCACCGAGCTGGTCAGGGCTCTGATTCCCGTTCAGCGTAGGACTAGATAAGGATTTCCCGGAACTGGACCTGAGGAAACAAGCAAAGGGGACAGCCAAGGCAAGCAGGCTGGTTTTGTTTCAGGAAACAACGTGGGTAAGAGGTTCCCGGACAGGCCTGTTGTACCTCACCACACAGGCCATCACCCTCCATGCAGCTAAAGCCCCATTCTTTGATTTCATGAGGCTTTAGAGTTCTTGGAGCTGCCCCAATCCCATCCGCTGTCATTGCAGACAGTGCAAGGCCATTAAGTCCAACCATGACACAGCAGCTGCCTTTGCTCCCCAGCTAATGGCAGCTGCTGTGAATTTAAGAGGGAGGGAGTCACTTGCCTAAACTCATTTGGAGGAATATAATTTCCTGCAATTAGCCTTTGTTTGCCATCAATGTTTACTGTGTTCCAGTATCTCCTTCTATTTCTAGTAGTCATAACAATAAAGCCATTACATTTATACAGAAAGCCAAGCCCACTTACTTTACTTCCTCGTACTTTTTTCCTCGATAGAAGTTACTCTTTTTAATCAGATACAGCAGCACCAGATCACAAAAGAAAGCTCCCTGCAGAGAGAAGGAATTTGTGGTTTATCTTTAGAAATGTTCTGGTCTAATGAGCATTAAGGAATAGCTGGTAGGAGCTGTATTTTCCTTCATACTCCATGCAATCCTCAGGGTATTTAGACCACACAGTACATTAACAAATGCTGTTAAGACAGGACACAGACACACATCTGGCTGTGCACTCAGAGCAGCAAAAACTATCAGAGAAGATCTAAACCAACTGTCCTATTTTATCCTCATAACAGCTAAATGATCTGGGTCCCAATGTGTTACTTTAAAGAAATACATTCACTTACCGCTCCCATGAGAGCAAGCCCCGAACCGATATTGATAATAGTGGGAATGATGTTAAATTTCCCTGCCTAAAAGAGAAAAGGTCATGAAACACTCAGTGAAAGAACAACTCAAGAGACAAACTGAAGGGTGTGGTGTTACACCAGGGAAGCTACCAGTGCCTGTGGGTGTGTTTTGTTAGCAACAAGCAGGCACAACCCTAGATTGGCAGTGAACAACACTAAAGGTCTGTGTGTGTCTCAGATCCAACTAACTGTCCATGGCTGCATTTCTGAGCTTGCATCATCCCTGGATTAAGCTTCTTTTCCCTGCAGTGCATGGACATGGGAAGCAAGTCTCTGGGGCACATTTACTTCTATGGGACTTTACATGAGCCTGCTTTTAGATAGAAGAGGTGCGGACTCATCCACCATCTCTTTTCTTATGTAGGGTTACCTCCACATAGGTGCATGGCAAGAGCCCTTTCCTATGACAAGCCAGAGGCTGTTCTCATCCCAGAGCTGCCTTCCCACTGAGAAATGTCCCTCTGTCCCCCCTCAAGCCTTTTTTCTTGCCAGGCTCTGAAATATTCTGGCGTGGGACCTCACCTTGCCATTCACCATCACATCAAAGCGGATTCCATATGCTTTAATAAGCGTCCGGTAGTCGACCCCCTCAGCGTCCCGGTAATATTTGGCAAACCTGGAATACAACAATGCTGATTTTAACTCCATCATCTGCACCCCCCCCCCCCCAACCTCTCTCTTCTAACAGGTCTATTCCCCTGTCAAAAACAGCTTTAGCTTGCCATAAGCATAACTCCCTTCCTCCTCTCCTCTGCAAAACGATGTGTTTGGCTGGAGCAGTGCCTGGCACAGACTAGTCCTGCCTCACTGCCAACCTCCAACACCCGCAACTCAAACCAGCTCAGCCCAGCTGTGGTCCTGCATCGTATCCTCTTCTGTACTCACCTGAAGTTGTACCCTGAAGAAATGGGCTTTTCTGCAAACTTGTTATCCAGACGGCTAAAAGAATAGTGAGGATTACATTCAGAAGGGGCTTTATCAAGATCACAGTTCCATTCAATCTGAATTCCTATCACACCACCCTTAACAAAAGAGAGAGACAGCGTGAGTTTCTTTTAAGCTTAGTTCAATTAATGTGTTTTTAAATTTGTCAGATCCTTGGGCAAGTTTTCCCCTGGGACAAGAACAGCTGCACTTCTGGTCACAGACATGCGTACACACACGTCTGGATGGACTGAGTTCATACTTATGATATTAATCACATTACTCCATGCACAACCCTAGTGCTGGGATCCTGGGAAGAGGTTTCTCCTCCCAGGACACTGATTTCATTAATTTAAGCAGCTGTAACATAGCTCTTTTATGCAGGGGTGAAATTCACAAGTGCAGCAGCCAGCACAAAGCCTGCACTCTTCACACCCTCTGCTTCCCAGGATGCCTCAGACTGGCTCCATCTTCCCCCTTGTGCTTCACACACCAGGTCGCAGCCTGTTTGGTGCTGCAGTTTACTCCATGCAGAAACATGTCCCTTTCCTTTAGGGGAAGCTTCTGGGGGTGTTCTCTGAGCAGAGGAGCGCCACTGGCCTTCCAGAGTTCTGGGTTTAAACTGATGGTGTAATAGTGTTGAAATTAAACAAAGAAACCCTGCTGACACAGCAGTGGTTTGGGCAGCACCACCTAACAAACAACTGACCTGACCATCTCCTCTGCAGGAGCCACATCTCCCTGCCTCTCATTCCCCAGGGATGGGATAAATGGGAACAGCTTGACTTTAAGCATCCACTTCACCCTGGACAGGAGGCAGTTTCCTGGGCAGTCACCAGTGGCTCTCCTCACAGCCACCCAGCAAGCAGTACAGCCTGCCAGTAAGACACATGAACCCAAGGGGCAATCCTACCTCTGAGGCCATTTCCTGGAAGTCGCTCCCAGCCCACTGAACTATGTTGCCCAGGAGGAAGATGGGACAGTAGGGATGCTCTTTGCTGTAGCGGCAGCTCTTCAGGTAGGACTCATTGGTGGTTGCCAGCACATTCATCCTGCATGTAGGTAAGAGGGAAATCCACCTTGTCTCCCTCTTTGCTTGCCTGCACATCCTACACCACCAAGACTGCAGGGCTCAGAGACTTCTCCAGCAGCCTCATGCACAGCAGAAATGGCACCTTGCCACCAGTCTGGTCACCCTGCGACCCCTCTCCACTACTACCTCCGGAAAGCAATCTGCCCACAGAAATGACCTCCAGGCTAGACAGGGACTAGTCCAGCTGAGTGTGGGCTCAAGAAAGGACTCACATAGAGCAGAGCACTCTAGGGCCACCTAGTTTTCTCAAATAAGGATGCTAGAAATGTCTAGCTGAGCCTGGGAGAACAGCAGGAACATACCTTTCTACACTATTTTATTCATATTGTAGCAGCAAATGCAAACAAGTATCTTTAAGTTTGCGTTTTCCCAGCCTTGAACAGGCACCTTCATTTTTATGGAAAAGGAGGAATAACTGGGAGCAGAAGCAGCTCAGGAATTTAGCTATGCCCTGGCTGGTGGACAGGTCCCCCTGCTTTAGGGGCTCTGGCACATCCTGTGCTGTAGGATCCATCACAGACCTCATCTGGTGAGGGACTGCCTTATCCCAGTTGCAATCTGAGAAGCTTCAACCCCTCCTTGTTCCCACACAGCCTGATGCCAAAGGCCTTCCCCTGCACCTCAGAGGAGGGGATATCTGCCTCCCTACCATAACAGTCAAGCAGAAGGACAATGGAGCAAACTGAGGTTATTTGTTCAGTGATGGAGAGGACAGAGGGATCTCCAAGCACCTGCACTTACTTGGAGAACTTAAACTTGGGGAAGCGGACTGAGTTTTTGATGTAAACAGTGAAGTTTTCTGCACTGGCGAGAAGTGGTTTCCTGGAAGAGAAGGGGTTGTTACCGTTTGATGTTTGTATGCTGCCCACATCCTAGGCTTGAACTGCGGTTTTAGCCACAGCCAGGTTTCACCCCGTGGCTCTAGGCCAGTCACGCCACCTTCCTGCATTGCCAGCAAGGAGTTGGCGAGGAGTGTGCAGGCTGAGGGGAAGGCCCTGGGAGCTGGAAACAGCTCTGGGACCACCAGTGAGCTCAACAGGGAGGAGCAGGGGGCCAGTCCTGACAGGGGGCCATGCAGAGCTCCCTCCTGTACTGGAACAGCCAATATTCAAGCAAGCATCCAAGCAGAGGGAACCCAGAAATCACCCTACATGACACACAAGCCAAGCAGCTCAAGCTTGGAAGCAGCACAGGACGGCCACATACTTGGGCTTGGATCTTTTCTCCACTGGGCACCAGGCCAATATCTCACAAGTTCCTCTGATGCTGTCCCTGTCTTTCAAACAACGGCCAGTCTTAACCCCTGCAGCACAGACAGAAAAGGTCACGCAGAGCAGCCACCTCCTCTCCTTACCTACAGGGCACATGAAAATCAGATGCTTTTCACTGCCACCATGAGCCCTCCTTCCTGTTGTGAAAGGGACTCTCAGCTGGAACAACCACTCCCTTGTTGCTTCTCTGAGCAGCCTGGGGTGCTCTGGCCCAGCCACCACAAGCTGTGAGCAAGGCAGTAATCTTAGTAAAAGATAGTAAAGAAAAGAAAGTCCTTGCTGCTGTCTGTAGTCAGAGATCTCTGGGGTTGTAACTGGGCTGATGCCTCTAAAGGAACATGACTCTACCAGACACAATACAGGAGGGACCCTTTCCTTACCATTGCCAGCCACCACTGCCTCCCCTGCCACACAGTCCCTGTCCTTGTAGCACAGGGCATCGGGAATTCTGTCACTCTGCAAAGAGGAAGAGAAGAAAAGTGAGACCTGTGGCAGAACATGATACTCAGAGGGTTAAGAAATTGCTGCTGATTCAGGGTGAATTCGCGATAGGGTGCTGAACATGAAAAACATGCAGCTGAAGCAGTAACCATAAGTTGTGCAAATAGCTCTGCAGCATCACACCGCCCTGACACCGTGGTTCAGCTGTGACATCCTGTTTTTAGGCTCTGCTCAACAGAGAGGGACAGGCTGGGGGAAAACCCAGACCTAGCACTCAGCAAAACCAGGCAGGAGGCCACAGTACTTCACCTTAAGAGATAACACTATCTTCTGATTTTAAGCTTTGATTCTAGAGCCAAAATTACCCTTCTCTTGGCTGCATGCTGGGTTAATGCAGCCACTAGCACACAACCGTCTCCTGAACAGACCAACCGTGCTCAGCCTGGGCCACAGCTCCATGTCTTGAGACATGGAAAATTAACCTCTGCTACAACACTCCCTGGATGGCCAGTGTCCTTCTCACACAGCGCATTCTGAACCACACCTCCACAGAGGACATTTCAATATGATGCACAAAGACCTTATGCCTCTGGCCCATAAGGCACATTCTGAAAGGTGCTGAGCACCCTCCCACATCCTGAAGGTAATGAGAGCCTGAATGTTCAGCTCTTCCCAGAATGGGGCTCTTAGAAAGTCTCCTCTACCCATAACTAGACAGAGTCACCTCCAAGTTATTTTCACATGGCCTTTTCTGACCCTGAGCAATCACTGCTCTGGTCTCATCTCTGGCTGGGCAGATGTCCAACACCTTCAACTAAAGTCAACAAGGCTCTACATGATTAGTGGCTCTAGAAATCAAGAACCTTCCAGTTTTGCAGTAGCCAGGCCAATTTTCCCAACTGAGATGTTATACTACAGAGAAAAACCATTGGCCTTCCATCTTTCCCGCATTCGTTGCTCCACGGGTGTTCTCTGCCAGTTCTTACCCCCGGTTTTGTAGGGGTCTGGGGGCCAAGGGGCTCAGTTCTTCCTACCTCAGGACACGTGGCTTGCCTCTGGTTTGGGGTCACAATCAGATTTGTCATGACAAAGAAGACATTTTCACCCTAGAATAAAGTAAGGCAGGAAGAGTTAGAAAACCTGTTTAACTGTTAAAGTACCTGTCATAAGGAGGATGCAGTTCTCTGCAGAACAGAAATACCTCCCTCACTCCTGGTGCTTTTCAGGCTGAGATACAACAGTGCCTTTGGATATTTTTTTGGATGAGGCTGGTGCATCTCTATGGCTTATGGGGTTCTGCTTCAGAGACTGTGTTAATCTGGGGAACAGGCCTGCTGAGCCTTGCCTCGTTGCCTGCTTGGTGAGAACTTGTCCTCCTTTTCCATAAGGACACAGTGCCTGATTGGCGATCAAAGGCCCCACTGCAGTGCAGAGCTGTGGTGTTTGCTCCCAGCCAAGGCCAGGCTGGCCACCCCAGCTGCGGTTACAAGCCTGACTCACAGAGCCAGGCAGCTGGGACAGCGCAGGAGCACGTTTAGTGCAACACCATGGACATGATGAAACAAACAGATTTCTTCTAGCATGGCTATAATAGAGAAAATACAGATCCCCTAATCAAGCCACTGGAATGACAGTTTGAGACACGCAAGGAGAGACTTCACTGCATTTTCATCCTTAACATCCTTATTTCTGGCAGTGTAGTGCTTCCTCGGTATTTGAGCAAAGACACGATATGCATGGCTGACTCCTGTTCTGGAGCCTTTCTTTGTACATTTACAGCTTCTGTTTGGTCCCTTCCTCACGTTCAGTAAAAAGTTAATTTAGTGAACTTTTCCCCTTAACGTTTTCTCCCTAACAACCAACCAGCAAAGGAACTATGGGAAAAATGAGCCTGAAGACAGTTGTACAGTCAGGAAAAGGGGAGAGAAAGCGGCTTACCATGACACTGTGGATGGAGGTTGGTCCACCACTCAGAAGTGAGATGAATGCTGAGATAAACAATGTTCTTCTACCACATCCTGGCCTGAGGAAGAGCAGCCCTGAGCATCTTCCACCAAAACCCTTCCCCACAACAGGAGCCATGGGTCAAGCCCTGCCATGTGTAACACTGGTGGCTTGTGTGAGAGAGCATCTGGTGATAAAATATCTGTCCAGGAGCAAACTCTGGACCCCCGACCCCACAAGGCTGCTCTGAACCACAACAGCGAGCAAGATGCTTCTGCAAAGCTGCCAGAGAACAAGCCCAAGAAAGCAACGAGTGAAGGATTCACCAGGGGAATCTGTGCTCTGTGTTAAACTTAACCCTAAAGGACCACTGGTTCACCCTGTCTGAGAGCATCCTCAGAGTAAATCTCAGTGCACTGAGAGCCTGCTATTTATTCAGGAGTCTCTCAGAAAAGCCCTTCCAACACACGGCCCTGCCTGGTGCACATAAACATCAGAGATCTCAGGTTTCCATCCATGAAAGCAGAGCTTGGTGCTCTCCTGCTCACCTGGCTGGCTTTTCTTGGCATGGAATGGATTTACTCCATGTCCCACCAGAGCTCTGGGACATCGACCCATCTGTCCTCAGCAGGAGGGACACATCGGTCAGCAGCCATGTGGTGGGCTCAGGATTGCTGCCCACTGCCCTAAGGAGGAGACAGGGTTTCTCCCAGTTCTCACTTCCTCCTGCTCTGCTACCTGGGTCTTTCCAGTACAAACCAGACCACCCAGACCCACCAGGATAGCACAGAACTCTTCCTCCAAAGTGAAATGAGGGAGATTACACAGTAGTTAGCAGAGCAAGTCACTTAATGCACTGGTAACAGGCATTCAGATACTCCAAAAAACTCACGAAGGATGCATCTCATGACTGACCTGAGGCATTCAGCAGACAGTTATCAGCACAAGGAGCAGGAAAGCTCATGAGATATCTATGTTTGCAGCAAGGCAGGTTTATCCAGGCACATTTCAAGCAACCCTCATCACACCAATTGTGCCACATTCTCCCTCCATCTCCCACCTACTGCCCCATGCATGCCTGCTCAAGCCTGGAAACAGAGGCACACAGACACTTTTTGCTCAGGTGAGCAATCCCACTGAAGTCCGTAGGACTTCTGCTTGCGAAGTTCTGCTTGCCAGGTATCGGAGACCTTTGTGAGAGAGACAAAGACTGCTTTGAAATTTGCTTCAAAGACTTAAGAGAAGGCACAGCATTGCTGTGCCCATCTCCTGCTTATTCACAGGAAGGACCTGGATACATCACTTCAGCCTTTCCACCAACAACCACACTGGAAGACATCTTTCTACTGAAGGGCAGAGACAATAGTGGTGGGGTGATGCCAACCTGTGGAGGGATGACATAGTCTGCAACATCCCATAGCCTCTCCCTCAGCTCTGAGGTATTGGTGAAGGCAACGCCCTTCAGCTTGGTGATGACAGAGCTCTGGAGGGATGTGTCTGTGTCCTGGTAGCCCTTCTTGACAATGAACACCCACCTGCAAAGAACAGAGCAGGCAGCAGCATTAGCAAGTGGGGTCAGGGAATGAGTTAGCCAGAGGAGACTGACACTAATGCCAAACGTCAAACCAAAACATGCCAATGACACCAAACCCTCTGCAACTACTACTACAAATTTAGAATAAACTCTGACACAAACTGTGCTTGTCTACAGCACTGGAGGAATAGTTAATCCCAAGATCCCACATGTAGGGAAAGGTGTAATAAGTGGTCACGGGGTAAAAATACAGAGCCTCCCACCTCCCTGTCCTGTGCTACCTCAGTGGAAAGGGGAAGGGGCAGGGCTCCATCTTCCTCGAGATGAAAAATACCAACAGCTTCTGCAAGTTGAAGTGAGGAGTGTGGCTGGTTTCACAAATATATGGCTCTCCCATTTTAGCAGCCTGCCATGAGGCTGCCAGACCAGCACCAGACCATGGCTGGGGAGAGGCAACTCCTGCAGGTGAGCTGAACATTGCTAACAGGAACCCATAGGGAATATTCTCAGCTGAATACAGGATCTCTCATAAAACAGTGTGATGGTATTAACTTGACTGCACCCTGGGCTCTGCGCTGGGCTTCAGGCTTCTCACTAGCACACTGGAAGAGCTGCTGCCTTGCTAAACAGTCCAGGGAAAGGCTTTGCTTACTTCTCCCCACTGGAAGCAGCAAGAGCTTGGTATCACCGGGTGAAAACCCCTCTGGCTCAAATGAGATGCTTCCAGCTTCCCCACCATACTGCCAAAGTTACCTGCCAAGACAAAAAATCACCCAGACCCTTGAAGAAGCTAAGAGTGCCAGGGCAGGTTTGTGAGAGGGATGCAGGCTGCATTTGCTGGCACAGGTCCCCTTTGCAGTGCACTGACCTGGAGCACACTGCTGCATGCAGGAAGGGGAAGCAGCCATCTCGGGCTGAGCAGCACTGACACGTGCTGCCCTTCACTTGCTACTTGTGACAAACCTCAGTATTAACAGTCCCCACCCCTGTGAAGTTTCCTACTTTCCTGTTTTCCTCAAAACACTGTTTATCTCTTCCAGGAGTGCTCAAAAGTGGACCCTTACATTTTCTGCAGCAAATCAGGGAAGAAATGGCAGCTGCATGGCAGAAACAATTCAGACAGATTTGGTGATCACAACCCTGAGCCAGGCCCTGAACAGGCACTGGCACCTAATCGAGCAGTCAGACATCAGACTAACGCTCACCATTGCTGCAACAAGCTGTAACTGCCAGCCATGGAGTCACTGCGGGCAATGGTGCCAAAGGTTTGCAGAAGGCACCAGACACCTAGGGAAGGAAATAGCCAGTCTCCAAACACTCAGTGGTCATGCTATATCCCCCTTGGACAGAGAATTTGTTCTCAGCAATGTTATCTACAGGATTGCTCCTTTAGCAGCTAATACATGCCAGACTGCTGAGGCTTCGTTCTGCCCTGATAACTAAAGCAGGCTCCAGAACTATACACCTTTCTATAAATAAACTCAGCATGTAGAAATGACTCTGCTATATTTAATCAGTGAAAACAGGAGGCATGAGAAAGGTGAAGGGACTCAGAAGCACGGTGAGGGTAAAGACTTAGGAATCACATTTTGAAAATCCTCAGAAGCTCAGGAAGCAATAGCACAGGCATCACATGGGTTGGATAATTCTAGGTCTGAGCCTGCAAGCTGCTAAGAGTATTGCTGTGATCGTTACATGTCAGTGTGACCAGCCTCTTATAGAACTGGGCCTTTTCTGAGAGGTGCTCTAGCTATCTCCACACCAAGTCACCTTGCTCTGAAATACATGCAAGGGAGCTCACATGCACACTGCCTCAGCCTCCACAATCCCAGCTGCTACAGCCCACTCCAGCAAAGAAATCTGCCACTTTGTGCTTGGTTCCCTCCCATTTAGACTCAAGCATGTCATGCAGTCATGCACACAACCCAGGTTTGTCCCAGGGCTCACAAACTGTGGCATAAATGCCATTGTTTCTCATGAGGCAGGTGTTAAAGTTTGGCACCATTCCCACCAAATACAGAAATAAAGGCATAAATAATGCAGTACAAAGCCATAAAGCCATTTGATCTATTTTTAACCTGACATTAATCTGGAAGGTAGAGCTGAATCTAGCCATCCTAGCAGGTTAAAATATCAGATATAATCTGTTAGACAGTACAAAACCCAGCTGTATAGCCAAGCATGACTATCTGCATTAAAATAATAAAGCACAGCAAGATGTCACTGTGTGCAGCATTTCCTACATTCATCTTCCTCACAACACAGCAAGCAAAGGCAACTGCAGCAGTATGTGAAATGCAGAGGGATTCTTACCCCACCAGGTAAGCCAGGATGGAGAGCTGCACCACTCGGTAGAGAATCCCCACCTTCTTGCTCTTCGCAATGACGTATTTCTCTGTTTTATAATCAAAAAGGGATAGAAATAAACCCTTCCAAGCCACCTGCCCCATGCTCCCGGCTCATGCAGTGGCTGGAGCAGGCAGCAGCATTGCAGTTCGCATTATCCACACGTGCTCTGCATGGAAACCTGACACACCAACCCCTTCAGAGCTATCTCCTCCCTCCCAGCAGCTGCTCTCTGCTCAGATACTAGCAGCTGCACAAACACGAGATCCTTCCTCAGCTGCTTTTCAGCTCATTCAGCCTCCAGGGAAGCCCCTGCCTCAGTTTTGCTCCCAAGCTTCATTCTCTGCTCCACAGTCATAAAATGTTTATGATGAAACATGTCATAGCATGAAGCCATGTTGCAGCATGTGAGTCTTTCGCTGTTGGATATTAAAGCTTTACATGATGCTTTAATAATAAAGCTTTAAATAATAATAATAATTTAATAATAAATGCTTTAAATAATAAAGCTTTAACCTTTACATGATGGCAAAGCACTTGGTTACATTTTTAATTTCTTAAGTGTTTGCATGAGCAATGAGAACTTGGGTCCTTACCAGGGATCCAAAATACCTGCCTGGCTACTACATCTTCCCACCAAAACCCCAACTTAAGAAACTAATAAATAAATTCTGCATGTGGTTAAAGGATCAATCACCATCACATCTCACCAAAACACACAATGAGAGCTGAGCTAGGAAAAGAGAGATGCAGAACACGCTGTCTGATGAAATACCAAAGGGAAAGGAATAGTTTAGTCCTCACTGAGATGGGTTGCTTGATAGCCAGTGGTGCAAGAGATGACTCCCAGCCTAACAGAGACACTTGCATTGTACAATGACATGAAATGACAGTTACTTAAACCAAGAAGGGTGGACACTGTCTCCTGGCTAAGGAGGGAACAGAACAAGCTCCAAGATGGAAAACGAGGTAAGCCAGGATCTCCTAGCAGCCTGGCCAAAAGAGATGACATACCTCACCAAGAGTAGATCCAGCAGCAAGCTGGGACGCAGACTGGACTGTGCCCTTTCCAGGGGGTTCTTCTGGGATGGGACTGCTCGTATGCTGAATCTATTAGGGAATGAAGGGTTGTATCTGGTGTAAAGCACAGGGTTTACTGCCTTCATGCATCAGCAGCCAATTAGCTCCTACCTGAGCAGCCAGTTAGCTCCTGGGGCTTTGCAAGGACTGGGAATGCTCTTGATATTCCATGGTGTGCAGCTGTGATACAGGCTGGAACACAGGTCCGGAAAGCAGGTTGCGCTATGGAGGCAATGGACAGTGCAGTGAGGTAACCTGTTCTAGCACACACATACCTCTGCCCTATGCACATCTTCCCAGGGAGAATCATTCGCAAGACCTTGGATCTTAGGAAAACTTTTGTCCTTTGTCCTCTTTAAATTCCATATCACATTTAAACAGAAGAATCAGATTTTAAATAAATATGCGACAAGGTTGCTCCAAACCACAAAAGAATCACAGTGTAATAATGAACAAAACACTATCAAAAAAATACCTCATTTTATCTCTCATCCGACAGCCATCCCTAGAGTTGCCTTCTGCAGAGGGCAAACCTTTCTCCAACATCTGCAAAACTAGAACAGAAATCTGCCTGCGGCCTCCTTTTAACCCATGGCTGCTGCACTCCCCAGCCCCACGGTGGGCGGGCGCTGCTGCACGTGGCTTTTTCATGAGGGACTCCTGGGGTGCCAAGGGAGGAGCCCCCTGCTCCTGTTCAGCCTCATCCACTCCAGCCCCGGGCCCAAGATGTGGGAGAGGCCACCCCAGACCCTGTGGCTCAGGGTTAGCCCCAATCCTGCTCCCAAACTTTGCAGCCACCCTTCAGCCTTCACCTCTCCCACTGCCCGTGACCTCTCCTTTCCCTAACTGCACACCCTACTTGGGCAGTCCCTCTTCATCTCACAAAACAAGTTGACTACTTGCCAAGCCTGTCCTGGAGCCCACTTTCTCATTCAATCATCTGTTATAGTCTCCCTCTTCCTGAAATAGTATTTGGCCACTGCACCCACCCTTCCTTACCAGATGCCTACAGACCAGACTGTCACTAGTCCCAGTCTTAAAGAACCTCTCTGTGAAAGCTGGAAGCAGAAATAAAAAAAAAATAATCTGAAAACATATAATAACCTAAAGAGACAAACCCCCCAAGAAAACGCACTCCAGGAAGGAAGGAGACCATGGTGGTCCATGAAGCCAGAAAGAAGGAAGAAAGGTAGGCTCTTCCCTCACCATTGCCTGGACCCCAGAGCCAAGAGGTTAGCACTGGGACTGGGCACAGAGAGACTGACCCAGCTCCAGGAACCGGAGCTGGACAGAGGCAGGAGCATCCTAAAGGAGCCGCTACCTGATCATCTGCCCAATCTGCTCCTAAATGAGGAACTTTGCAAGCACAAGCTGCTGGGTGACAGCCAAGCATCATTTCTGAACATGGGTCTGGTCCCGCAAGAACACCATCTGCTTGCCCTGGCCCTGCTGGAACTGCTCCAGGGACAGGACTAAACAGTGAATACATCCCACGTCCCAGGACTGCCTCCACCATTGCTCCTGCTACCCTAAGGATGCCCAAGTTCATGGACAAATGAAGTATCAGTGGCGACAAGTCAGTCATGGGTGATGCCTAGAGACATCCCCCCCTTCACCCCCATCTTCCTCATCTGTCTGGGTGACTCCCCAAGCTAAAATCAGACCAAGAAACTTGCTATCAGGTAAACTGTGTGTTACCTCCTGGCCTGGTTTTACTTAGTGGCGCAGACACAGGTCTGCTATGAGTTTTTGTCATTATTTTCCAGGTCAATTAATGTGAGAAACAAGGATATATGCGGGTTACAAAAAGTGCTCCTTAGAGCGAGATATGTTCCTGCTATAGGTGTGACCTGAGGATGACAACCAGGTTTGATCACTTACAAAAAAAGGATGTAAACCTGATACTTTTCTTGGGTTTTTGAGAGCCATCTAAAGCAGTTTTACAAGTGCAGTTTGCAATAGCTGTTTTTGAATAAAAAGCTTTCAATTTGTATCAAATGTGTCTCAGAATATTCTGAATACTGCTCAGCACAGGCTAGATTTGTGCTGACAACACAGTTGCTGACATGCTCTCACAGATTCTGTTCTTATCACCTTCTAGTTTCACAAACTTTTTTTTCTTGCCTGGAAATCAAGATTACTGGTGAGTTTCCCCAATTATCTGTGGGTTGGTCAAACACGAGCAGTTTCATTCTCCTCTTCCCCAACCCAAGAAGTGAAAGTGCTTGAGGAAGAGGACCAGAGAGGAAAGAAAAACACTGCACATCTAATGAAACTAATCCATCCTGTCCTGTTCTGAGAGAGCTGGCACTGAAACAGGTAACAGAAGCTAAATTAAAATGCACATAAAACATTGCCAGGAGATTGAGTGCAGTGATAGCTGGAACAGCAGCATTGCACAGTGCTGTATTGCAATGTTTTCACCTTCTAAAGTCAGCCAACAGTAGCATCATTGGGGAATAAGAGGAGAATGTTAAATGAAAGCCTGAAAGCAGAAAGGTTTTAATAAGGTTTGTATTCGCATTAACCACTGACTTAAAGGTGAAACCCTGCTCTTCAGAATACCTAATAGGTCAGTTTGGTATTTCTTTACCCACATGTATCATTCCTGACTTGGAAAGACATGGAGCTGGTCCTGACTTGATAGCTCTGTCAGAGCTTCTACTATTGTAAGTGCTGAGCAAACATGTTCACCCCCTTCCTTCATCTTCCTCATATAAACAGCTAGAAATTCTATAGTAAGGCCTCCACCCCTTCCTCCCTAAGAGTTTCCAGCTGGTAACTCTTTCCAGCCATAGGAAAACATAGATGCTATTCAGACTTGACGCCCAGAGGAAATGGCTTCATGAGCTCTGCAGAGTCCAGACGCCTGTGCTAGGTCTGCTGGCACTGGGTGCTGGTGGCCACCAGGTCCCATCCCGGTTGTGCTCTGCACACCACAGGGCGTGCGGAGCCCGCAGGGGTGGCTGGGGCATCAGGAAGGGCCAGAGAAGCTGGCACGGACATTTTCCACACCTGCCCTATGCGGTCCCAGCAGGGCTCAGCAGCAGCCCATGGCCAGCAAGGCCTGAACACCAGAGTCCCCAGGGACTTCCCAGCTGTCTCTGCAGGTGCTGGGGGGCCAGGGCTTTGGGCCCCAAGCCCTGTCCACAATCTCCCCAATCCTTTTCCCCCTCTGCAGGCCTCTCACGAAGCCCTCGGTGTAGCTGCGGAGCTGCTCAAATGAAACGGCTCAAGTCACCGCGTGCAGGCGCTGGACCAGGTGGAGAGCTGGGGGAGTGCTTGGTGAGGAAGGCCCCAGGCTGGTGATGGGGTGGCCCCTGTGCAGTCAACCTCGCCTGCCCTGCTGCAGCCCAGAGCACTGTGCATGTGTGAGGCGGCCCAGCCTGGCCTGGCCCTTGCTTGTGGCGGGATTCCACAGTGTGGCGCGGGTCCTGAGCAGAACCTCTGTGCTTTTGTTTCCCTCCTGGGGCCAGTGCTTGGAAGTGCCCGTGGGCTGCCCGCTGCGGCAGTTGGGTGCTGTGAGGCTCCACAAAGGGCCAGGGGCCTGATGGATCGCAGCTCAGGAGGGGCTGCAGATGGTGCCAGGCCCTGGCCTTGGCCTCGCCACAGGCATTCAGCTGCTCGCCCTTGAACAGCTCCAAGATGCACATTAGGAAGAGGCTCTTCTGCAGCAGCAGCAGTTCATTGGGAGCGGGGGCTGCGGAGCGGCTGCTCCTCGCTCCTCTCCCAGCACAGCTTGCTGAGGACTTTCTGGAGCTCACTGTGGGCCCGCCACTGCTCCAGGCTCCTCTCACCAGCTCCTTGCCAGCTGCTGCTGCAGGCTCCGTGCCCGACAGGCAGCGGTGGAATGCTGCTGCTGTAGCTTCTCCTGCAGCTTGCACTGCTCAGCCTCCTTGGAGCGCAGCAGCTGGCAGATCTGTGACTAGTCTGGCTCTGAACATCATGACACATTCTGGTTATCTTGCCATAACAAGAACTTCCATAAACATGAGTGAAACATGGGCTCAGGGCACCCCAAGGGGACTCAAGTGACCAGGGGGGAATGGGCCTCATGCCCCTCACAGGGATGCCCTGCCCCTCATGTCCTGAGTGGTGGGTTACCATGGTGCCCTTTCCGACGTGCCTTTTGTGACCCACCAGGGTGCCCTTTGTGAAGTGTGCTTTGTGATGTGCCCTTGGTGACACCCTAGGGCACTGTATGAAAGTCAATGGGGTCACATGCCTCACGCCAGTGTCCGGCAGGACGGCAAAGGGACAGAGTGGGAGTGCGAGGCTGGCGCAGACCCCTGAGCACAGCCCACATTGTTCTCTGCTGCCCCAGCAGGCCCACCAGTGCCGAGACATTTCTCTGAGCCTCCCTCGTTCCCCGCCCTATACCTTTGTCTGCCAAGGATGGTGCAGAGACGCACTGCATCCATGCAGTTCATTCAGACTTTTCTAGAGAGCTTCAGTGAAGGTAACTGCAGCCAATTTCCAGGGTAGCAGTGCCTCCATCTCCTGATGGGGCCACCAGCTCTGCTGCCAGGGCTGCTGTCTAGGCAGAAGCTGCTCCCCCAGGTCTCCTGCACAGCACTGCAGCCCCAGTGATCCAGTCCTGCTGGCCACATGTCCCCCTTCTCATGATGCCCATTTGTGTCTCTGCCCCCGGCTGCTCAGGAGGAGGCTCAGAAGATGCAGTTCCTACAGACCATCTCCACCCTGTGCAAAGCTGCCAGAACAAGGCCTTCTCACAGGACCTGAAGGAGTTCTACCACCAATTTCAGGTGGCAGAGACTATCAAGGTGAGGGGAGACCCGGCAGTGCTGGGGAAGGGGGAAAGTCGCCAGGCGCCGGCACACTGTGAGGATACACTGGGCCCGTGAAGGGGGAGGGCAGGGACCAGCACTGCCACAGGCAGACGCTGAGCTGCCTGGAGAGGACGTGGGTGCTGCTGAGTAGCCCTGGCAGTAGGGCCACGCTGAGGACCAGTGCTGGGCTGGGGCAGAGGGTCTCCGCCAGCCCTGCCGCCTGGTGCTGGGTCTGCTGGCACTGGGTGCTGGTGGCCGCCATGTCCCATCCCAGTTGTGTTCTGCAGGCGCTGGTGGAAGCGGAGCCCATGGACCACCTGCACACAGCAGTGCGGCAGCAAGCCATGCTTGCCCTTGCCCATATGAGGTACGTGCCCAGCCCCTGGTTTGGCTGACACCTCTGCACAGCCCATGCCCTGGACCTGGCTGGGCACCTCCCATCCAGGCAGAGTCCCGTGGTGCCCTCAGGGGCCTGCTCTTTGCCCTGCTTGTGGCTTCTGGAGAGACTCAAGGGGAGTGCAGAGTGATCCTGCAGTCCCCACCATGTCTCGGCTGCTCCTGAAAGCGGGAGATCGGAGGCTTTGCCTGCCAGAAATGTCCTTTGGCCTGGGCTATGTCAAGGAGGGAGGGGGCACCTCCTGGCAGGGCTCCCGCCACGCCAAGGCTCCATCCCTCTTGGGGACTTCTGTTCCAGAGCTCTGTGTCCAGCTGCCCAAGCACGGAGGCAGCGCTCTCAGCGCCCGTGTCTGACAGGTCCCCCTCTCTCTCTTTTCAGCAAAGTGGAGATGCACTGGATGGCAAGAAGAAAAGGCTTTAGAAGCCTGTTCAGGAGTGTCTTCTTGCTTCCCCCCAGAAAAGAAATGCAGGGCCTAGACAGTGTTCTCTACTTTAAGGTAATGGCTGTTGTGCTGCCAGGAGCACTCAGAGCTGCTCCCTGGCTGCACCTGCTGAGACACAACCAGAGATGCAAGGAATGGCAGGGTCTCGCTTTGCTTTCCCATCCTTGTACCTCATCCCCTCTCGTGGGTCTCGCCATGTCCAGGCTCTGGACTGGCTCCTCTGCCACTGCAGCTTGTCTGCCCCAAGGCCCCCCTTTGCCAACCAGAGGTGGCAGGGGTGTCCTCCCTCGCATGGGGAGTTAAGATCTGTCCCTGGGAGAGAGGGACTGCAGACAGACTGACGCAACCGTTTTCCTCCTTGCAGACCCTGGATGCCATGGACATCCTGCTGAAGAGCTTGGTGCTCAGCTCCCCTGGCTCCAGGGACCTGCGGAGAATCTTGCAGGTGCAGCACTGGCAGAGAGTGGGGTTTGCAGGGGCTGTTCCTCACCTGGAGGGATGGAGTGTCCTCTCTGGAGTGGATGGTGTCCCCCCCGGGTGCCATGCACACAGCACACCCTGCAGGGAGGGTGCTCAGCTCCCTCGGGGACCCAGACATGGCCCACACGTGCTCTTCTAGGAGCCCTGTCCCTGGCTGCAGTTAACGTGAACTTCCCCTCTGCAAGCCTCCTCCCCGTGTCACGGGCAAAGCCTGGCCCATGCCGCTTGTGGGCCAGCTCCATCCCCAGCGTTTCCTGAACACCAAAGCAGTGGGACGGCATTGACCCCTCTCCTTCAGCAGCACAGCAGTGGCAGTGGGTGCTGTCCTTCTTCCCCTGCCTTGCAGTCCGTCCTGCTTTTCTCCTAGGTCTGGACTGGGGCAGAGACCCACTGGCACCTTCCTGTCCTGCCACAGGGAGCCTAGCCCTGAAGCTCTGCACTCCTGGCTTCTCAGGGACCGTATCGCCATTCCCCATTGCAGCCCCACCACCCCCCTAGCAGGCTCCTGTCCAAAAGCCCAGCCTTCATGGCAAGGGGACCAAGACCTGTGCTCCCGGAGAGGGCACAGAAAGAATCAGACGCTACCCTGGGGTGGTATCTGCCTCCCTGCAGGGCCACCAGGACTGCACAAGTCTAGCTGGGACTTGAGCAGTGCTGCTACTGCTGCTGCTGGCACCAGCTCCCAGGGCACAGCAGCACTTTCTCTCCTTCAGATGCTCCTGCCCTTCACTGACACTAAGCACCCAGCTGTGTGTGAACGGGCCCTGGCAGGATTGGGAAGCTGGCCGATTTGATGGCCAGCTTTTCTTCAGTGCAGGTAAGGAGGCAGGCGCCTCCGGCCCAGGCTGTCTCTCAATCCCTGCCCACCGTGGGCAGCAGCCTGAAGCTCGAGATGCCTGAGGCATTCAGCACGGCTCTGCCTGGGCGAGATCTCGGTTCTTTCTTTTTCCCCGGTTTCCCTCCCAGGCCCTTTCTGCTGGGAGCCATCTCAGCCCCACTCCTGTGCAGGACGCATGCCCAAGGAGCATGGTGGAGGCCAGGCATGGCAGCTCTCCATGCTGCCCAGCTCGCTGCTTGGAGGGCCCTCCACAGCTTGACCCACCAGGCTCCTTCCCTGCGGCAGACTCTTGGATTCAGGGCTTTTGTTGCAGCTGCTGCCCCTCAGCCCTTCTACCCACCCTGCCTCCCTTGCCCAGGTCTGGAGGTGCTTGAGATGACACTCTTTCCGACCATGGCAATATCCATGACCGCTTCCTGGACAGCTGCTGGACATCTTATTGTTTGCTGGACTAGCAAGATCTGGGAGATCCAGCATGAGGCTTTGGATTGCTCTTCATCACCTCTCCAGATTCATCCAGCAGCAAAAATGTAAGACAGAGCTGTGTTGGGCTGCTCCCTTCACACACAACATCTCCTCATAGCCGCTTGTTCCCGAGTATTGCAGTGGCTCTTTTTGTACTTGCTGGAGGCTGTCCAGGAAGCCTCCCTCTTCCCTCATCTCTTTTGCCCTCACAGCTGCTTCCCACTGCATCCCAGCTATCGTTTTGCTGCAGAAGCCAATGCTCCCACAAGTCCGGCACTGTTCTTTGCTGTTCTCCTTCCATCTCTCAGGACCTCTCAAAATGCAGCTCTCCCATGGTCCCCATAGCAATCTGTCATTGTGTAATCAGTGCTGTGTCCTAATGACTGTTCCGTGATCTCCTCTGTTAGCATGACATCACCAGGGATAGATCCAGAGCATCCCATGCTGGAGGGAAAAGGGAAGCTGAGAACCTCCTGGCTTTCTCCGTGCAGCAACCAGGAGCATTGCAAAGGTAATGAGCTCTCCCTTGCTGGGCCTTCTTGTCGCAGCATCAGCAGAAGACTGGTGTGAGCCAAAGGGATCCAGAACCAGCGGCTTGGCATGGTCTCACTGTCCTGTCAGAGGGTTGCTGCTGTTTTGGAGCAGGGACCCAGGGGGCTGCACTCCAGTGTCCAGCAGCAGCTCCAAGCCTCGGGCCCAGGAAGCCTGGTTCTCTGCAGGGCCAGCACACCGTGCCCACAGCCCCACCCTTCTCCCTCACCTGGGGCCCTCTCTCTCATCCTCCACCCTGCAGTGACTGCGCCCTGCTGCCAGCTTTCCTGCAGGTACTCTCGCCAGAGCTGCTCTCACTGCTCAGCTGAGCAGTGCTATCAGGGCACTGGTGTGACACGTCTCCTGCCCTCCTTCCTCCGCAGCATTTGGGAATACCTCCACCCTTGATAAGACATGTCCTCCTCAAGGCCATCGAGGCCATGAGAGATTCATGCGTATCGACAAGGAGAGTGATGGCATTGTGGATGTGGCCATGACAGAACCTGCCTCCTGGCTGACAGAGTAAGCAGCCTGTGCTGGCCTGCCCTTGAGCCCTTCCAGGCTGTTCCTCCCTACATCAGGCCTTCCCTCACCCAGTGCCTCGGCACCTTGAAGCCATTTCATGCCACAGAGTAGGATTGGGAAGGGCGCCATTTCAGCAGCAGCTGAGGAAATGGCTGCAGTCTGGTGGC